>NC_087441.1:53717595-54027238 GCF_036321535.1 Camelus dromedarius
AGCAATTTAGTCCCACCTTTTACTCTGTAGAAATTAATATGATCTCTAACTGTTAGATATACTCCCTTGATAGAAAGCTCAAGACTAAGAAAAAGTGACTAAACCAAAAGGAAACAAAACAACAACAACAAAGTCCCTTCTCAAACAAGAAAGAAGCAAGTTAAAAGTTACTCTTTGTACTGACTGACTGATATACAATGGCTTTAGGGACCAAAATGGACTTGGATAAGCTGAGAAAGAAAACAGGAAAAGCAATGGAAAGATTCAGGAGGAACAGGGAAGCTTTCCATTTCATTCATCCAGGAGTTAATGATGTTGCAGACGATGTGATTATTCCATGCATACTGACAGTGAGCTAAGCTCTGTAGAACCTATTCTTAGGAGCTTTCCAGACTGCTGAAAGCAGAGATTTTTTTTTTCTCTTATGTAAGTATTTTAAAAATTTATAATGTGACAGCACTGATTTCTACAATGCATTCAGTTTCTTTTTTCAAAAAAGAAGAAATTATGTGTGTCTGGCAGAGCAAGCTAATATTCTTCCAGAAAGAAGTATTGACTCTAATCATCTCACGAAAGATTAGCCAATTTTGTAATCTTTTTAAAAAACCTACTTTTGGCTGTTTTGATCTTTCATTGATTTGCTCATCTTTGCTGTTTTCAACTTCATAAAGTTGTGTTTTACTTACTACCTTTTACTTTCTTTGGGTTTATTACACAGGAATTTTTTTCCCTAGCTTCTTGTAATGAATTCTTACTCATTAATTTTCAACTTCTTTTTCTCTAACATTTGTGTATAAGGTTACATGTTTTCCTCTGTGTCTTTAGCTATAGTCCCAAAGCTTTAATTAGTAGTATGTTAGTTATTTACTTCAAAATATTTTATAATTTTCATCATATCTTCTTTGCTTATGGGTTATTTAGAAATGTATTTCATTATTTCTAAACAGATGTATTTCTCCTTGTAGTTTTGTCAATGTTTATTTTCTACATTTAACAGTGTATTATTGGCCACATAAAAAATTAAATTTATTTTATCTTCCTAGTGAATTGGACCTTTTATCAGTATGAAATGACTTTATGCTTTCATTGGTTTTAAAGTCTAATTTTCTCCAATATTAGTTTAATATGTTACCTTTCTTATATCTTTATCAATTCTGAATCCTTCAGAATTTTATGTTTTAGATTCTCTCTTGTAGACAGCTTACAGTCTATTCTGACAGCATATCTTTTAAATGAGCATTTAGGAGTCCATTTGCAGTTAATGTAATGACTCATATATTTAGTTTTAAATCTACCATCTTATTCTGTATTTCTATTTATACACCTATTTTTCCACCAGCAGTTCCTTCTTGCCTTCTTTTGGGTTGACTATTTATTTCACTTTTCCCCTTCATTAGCTTGTAAGTTAAATAACCTAATTTCTCTTCTTTTAGTGATTATCTTAGAAGCAACAGCATACATTGAAATATCTTGGTAATAAATACATGTCTTTGCTCTTATCTTAGACCAAAGGACCTTAAAATACTCTAACTCATTTATGCCCTACCCAATTTATATGCCAGTATTACTGTGTACTTTAGCTTTATTTTTCAATCCCACTAGATTATTGATTTATACAAAACATTTACTACTTTCTTTACTCTTTATTCCTTCCAATAGCTCAGACACCCTCCTCTCCCATTTTGACATCATTATTCTTTTGCATAAAATTTATCTTTCAGGATTCCTTTCAATTTTGCTTCATTGAAAACTTTTTTGCTGGATGAAGAATTTTATGTTGAAAATTATTTTGTTTTAATACAATAGATATCATTCCCACTGGCCTCCATTGCTGTTGAGAAATCAGCTATCAGCCTAACTGCCATTCTTTTGAGAGTAATATATTTTTCTGTCTGAATGCTTTTAGTCTCTTCTCTTTGTCTCTGATGTTCTTCAGTTTCACTATGATGTATTAAGGTGCGTTTTTCTTTTTAATTGCCCTAAGTGGAATTCAGAATAAAGTCAGAATAATGATTATCCCTGGATGGGAGAAGATGTGATTGTGGGAATATGTCAGATCTTTCTAAAGTACTAGTCATTTTCTGATTCTTAACCTGAGTATTTTTACTACTGTTTAAGATTTGTATATGTGTTTTGAATTCTCTTCAGTGTGTATATTTCCTCATAAAAATGGAGGAAAAAACCCAAATCAAAGGTTATTGGATCAGTGCCTTAATTTAATTGAGTCATATTACCTCTGTTTCTATAGTCATTTTGGAACTGGCTGAATAAACTACTCAAAACACTCTTTGAAAAATCAAATGACCGAAGAAAATCTTCTGTGCTTGTAATCCAGCCCAGGGATCCATTAGGTTTTAGTTGGTGGATTATTACTCATGTGGCATCATTTTACCAGTTTGATCGTCACGGTACACCAGATGAAATGGTAAGATTTTATTTTTTTAAACTTTCATGTGTTATCAATTAATATGTATTTTTTTGTAGACAAGTTTAGAAAGTGAGCAAAAACAATAAAAATCAGATCATAATCCTACAGAGATAAATTCACCTTCTGAATCTAGAAGCTGTAGACCTTTCTGTAAACATCTTGAAAAATTGTTATCTTTATGCTTTTATTGTTTGTTTAAGGAAACGACTTGGGATCTAGTCTTAGCTCTGCTACTGAGTATTGTATGACCGCTAGGAAATTACTTAAACCTTTCTGGGCCTCTTTTCTCTCATCCAGAAATCATGGGGTTGGATTGTTCTATTCAGAAGATTCCTTCTAGTTCTAAGGTCTCTAAGGTTACTGAAGGGAAAGCCTATGTCTCTAGAAATGAATTAGAGAAGCTTTTTGCAAAGATATTTCAATCTGTTAAATAACCATGAAGTGTACTCAAACAAAAAGAGATTTTAACTAGTATATTAATTTCTAATTGGAAACATTTTTTCATTGTTATTTAAAAAGCCCTATGAAATAAAACAAGCTGGTAGATGTATTTATTTGAAGCTTTATTTGAATATAACTTCTTCCATGTTCAGAAATAGTATAGTATTATATCAGCCCATCGGTTCCATTAAGTAAACATCTAGAATCTTGAAGCCAGTGTGTCTGTATTTTCAAAATTGGTCTGCTTTCTGGGAGTAGTTAACAAAATTGGCTGATCATCAGACCCATCTGTGAGTTTTTAAAAATTCAATTTTCTCAGATCTAGAGATCCTGATTTAGTAATCTGGTCTAGAGTTTAGGAATCTTTATTTTTTAAAAGGTCCTTGGATCTCATTCTCTATCAGCTAGGGGAACGATTGCTTTATGAAGCATGTTCCTTGATGGGCTTTACAGATTTTCCTCTTTTGGGAATATTGGAAAGAGCTCAGAAACCATCCGTGGAATCTAAGGATCAGTTAGTATCGACGTACTGTCGCAGAAATTGAAAGGGCCTCAAGAGTTCTTCTAAGTGATCCCCTAGTAATAAAAAGGTCCTCTGGGAGGTCCCAAGATAAGGTAAGATAGTAAGTCAGGAAGTGCTCTCAGAAGTCCACACCTAACTCAGTATCAATGTATTTAAGCATTCTATTAATTTATTAAGGGAGGTCAATAGAATGAGCTTCTCAGAAAAAGACTGTCCTTTGTTTCTGTACATGAGTACTTCCCATGCTGATATAAGATAAATAATAAATGTTACAGATTGCCATTATTACTGTCATAGTTCCTTTATTGAGTATTTTAATGAAGTTAATATGGTTATGGTTCACATCTTTTAATTCTTAAAATACTAGAACAATGAAAGAATTTTTAAAATTTACCTATAATTCAAAGGTCTTTACAAAAGCACTTTTATTTCTCTTATCATTTAGCCTTAATTTTTCCAAATGCATATTTGATTTTAGTCAGGATAAAAAAGTATGGTAATTAGTTAAGAACTTCTGAGTTCCTATTGAGTGGCCATCATAATAATAGGTGCCAATGATAGGATACACATGAAATTGACTGTACTGCCTCTTGCTTCAAGGAACGTGCTTTCAGGTTGTTAATACTTGCTGTAACTGCCATTAACACTTATTTGAGTGAGTGGTGTGTTTCAATAGTGGTTGATATTGACCCCTTCATACTCCCAGTGTGGTAGGTAATCTGCCAAGGTAATATATATCATTACTATTACTGTTGTAGTGTTGAACTGTACTGGTTCAACCACCCTCAGTTGCACTGCTGAAATCACTCTTCTCTTTCATATAGAGAACTCCATAGGAGATTATTGCTTTCATTAGCTCTATATCAAGATAGTAAATGAATTGTCTGTATTTAGAATAGCTTAACCTATATCTTTTAATATTTGTCAGCAGTTCCTTTATGCATGTTCTTTTGCCAAGATATATATTTTTAATATCAATTTTTAAAATTATGTAGGTTTTAAGAAGAGAGTCATAGTATTTGAAAAAATTCATATGATAAAAATAATAAAGATATATAATGTTATATATTTTTATATATATATGTAAGATAGACTTTGCCTTTGTTCATGAGTCATCAAAGAGTTTCAAATATTTGTGGACTTCTTAATGACTTTAAAAGAAAAACTCAAACTCTCTAGTTAATAATAGTTTTCATTTGGGGTGATACCTTCAACATAATGCATTTGCAAAGTGTTTTAATATCTCAAAGTGACCTTGGATTTTATCTCATGAAGTGTTATGAAGTAGATGAGGGGTTAATATTTCATCCATTTTACAAATAATGATACTGAGGTACACAGGGGTTAAATGTCACCCTGTTTTTATCACTTAGATAAATTTGCTATGAAGATCCTCCTAAGGACTGCCTCTCATGGCCTTTGGTAGGATAACCATATAAACCAGTTTGCCCAGGGGCAGTCCCAGTTTATGCCTATTTTCCCCTCATCCCATCTGGTTAGTTTTTCTCTTTTACTCTCAAAAATGTCTCTGTTTGGTTTATGAATCATATAATCATTTTAATCTATGAACATAAAGGCGTATTGACTCATTCTTTCAGAGAGATTACATTGGGTGTTGATTTCAGTTTGGGATATCCTTAGATCAGAATTTTGAAAATTACCTGAATTCTTTTTTCCTCCTTATGATATATTGGCATAGCAAGCTACCATATAGAAAATAGTTATGCATTAAGCATGCTTTATTCCACTGAAGAGTAATCTGGTGTGAGAGGATGATGCAAAGGAATAATGGTTATTCATATTTTCTAGAGCAGAGAAATAACCCCTGGTCTTGTGATAATCATAGAGATGTTTCAGTTTTTGAGCGTGAACTGTTTGCCCTGTAGGTTAATGTGAAATCTTTACATTTTAAATAGGTTTCAGATATGGTTAAATTTTTTTTTAAGTTATTGTAAACTGGACGTTTGCTATATGTGGATTTAAATCATAGAGCTTGCCAACTGCTTAATACAGGCCTATAAAGAAAATTTGGTATCTCACTTCTCATACTAGAGGCTTTGATTTTTTTATATTTCTGTTTAATGCTTTTCTCCCAACCTACATGAGAGTGTGTTATCCTCTCACAATCCCAGTCATCTATTTTAAAAACAAATATAGTTTAAAGAGAAAAATTACTTCGGGGCATTGCAGGGATCATTTTAACAGTGCTTTCCCTGCCCAGAACATAGTGCAATCAGTCAGGCCAGCTGATGCTCGTCTTTGAAACATCTGAAATGGTGACTAGATAAAAGGTGTGAAATACAACCTTAAAATGAGAGTTGTACCAGGTTACCTAGTTGATTGGAAGTGGAAGGTGGGGGATCTATTTTATATTTCTGTTTCTGGTGGAGATACCACCTGTGTTGAAACTTAAGTGAATGTCTTAGTTTTAATATTGGGACAAGAAATATAAAACACAGTCCCCAAATGATGGCAGTTTACCTCCTTTCTATTCTATAACTTAGTATATAGAAAAAAAAATGCTGGTCGAAGTTAAGTTTTCCTGTGGAAGTAAAAATCTGTATCCCTTTTATACATATTCTGCCACTCAGACTTGATTTGGGTATGATATAGTTGCCATTTTTTTCCCTGAATTATGGTTTATTTTTGTTTTAGATTGTAACCACAGTACTGATCCATAGAGATGAAGTTCCTCGGACAAGAGTTATAGTACTTCTCCATAATTTGTGTGATTCAAATGTTTAGAACAGAACAACTGAAACACACTCATTAGCACTACAAATTATAAAGCTAAATACATCAACCCTGTCAGTTCCTGCTTAACTAAGACGTTATCTTAGTAAAGAGTGATTTTTATAAAAGTGAATTGCTGAAAGCTGAGGGAAGGCTTGTTAGAAAAAGAAACTCAGTTACTGATAGCATGGTCAAATGGAAGGAACACTGGCTTTGGAGCCAGACCTACTTGGATTTGAATCCATGCTCTGACTTGTATACACATGACCTTTCTGAAACTTAATTGTGTTGTCTATGAATTGGAAAAGATTTTTTAAAAGAAAATAAGAATGTAAAGACCCTAACATAATGTATATATAGTATTGGTAGAACAAAATAGTCTCCTCCTTGAGAGAATTTTAGGGCTAACTACCAAGTTTTAGGGCATTGCCTTCAAAGCTGCTTCATTTCTCATAACAACTATGAACAGCATAGTTGTTTTAATAGAGATAGTAGGGTGTGAGGAGGCTCTTTGCATTTGCTCTTTAAAGCCTTGGGCTTAGTTTTATGAGGTCTTATGGTTAACTTTTTGCACATTTTATTCCTCCCTTGTCAGAAACTAGTTGTCACTTGCTTCTTCTTAGAGGCACTTTCTTTGCTTCTGGTTACATCCACATATCCAAACGTTTAAGAACTGAGTATCAAGTGAACTGAGAGTATCCTCTGAGAAGGTCCTCCAGGCTTTCCTGTTGGAAAAGTAGACTTGTTCTTAGTGCCTAGCCTTTGTGAAATATTTTGGCTTTGTGAAAGTTCTCTTTCGCTTTCTTCCATATTGTAGGAAGTCTTCCAGGTAGTTGAGGTTGCCAGATACGTGACCACTGGCTAAGTGAAATGGCACGTATAAAATTTTTAGTTACTTGTTTACTAGACTAGGCCATCTTGAGTTTATTATGCATAAAATGAACGCAGAACTCTGCTGAGTAAAGTACAGAATAAAGAACACACAATGTAAAAAACTCAAAAGCATATGTAATTTTTTTTCCTGTTAGATTATAATCTCACAGCAAATATTCAATATTTGTTAAAACATTTGTAATTTTATAGAAATACCACTGTTTAATAAAACAATTCCTAATAAGGTTTATACTGGATTGGAGTAGTTGTATATTTTTTTCTATCAAGTCTCTCAACTAACTCTTTGCCGAAGTCATTTTAGACATTCAAGAAACTAATGATATCTGATGATAGAGAAAATGTACTTCACATTTAGCTTGGCTATTTTATAGTTTCAGTGCATAATTAAGAGCAATAATTCTGATGCAGTATTTTCTTCCTTTCTAGAAACAAATGGAATCAAATTGGAATTTTGCAGAAGAACTGCTGAAAAAGTCCGTCAGTGTTCAGGTACCCATTTAAAGTGAGGCAGTTTGTGGGCTTTGCTAAATGTTTATGTTACAGATTTTATTTGTAACAATCAAGCAAACGGTTAAAATGATTTAAATGACAAACTTGGTCTACTTTTTAAAAACCTGAGAGAATTATCATTCTTTGTTAATGCACGGTCCATGTTTCCATTAGTGCCTGTTCTTTGAAGATTTTTGTTTTAACACTGAGTTGCCGGTTAAAGGACAAAGATAATTATCCTAGTTGGTGACTTTGACAAAGTGTATTCAAAATAAGTAGTAGATGCTTCAGAACTATAAGCCATTCCTTTACTGTATGATATCAAGTCTAGGAGACACGATGAGGGAGATAGTGGCATTGGAAATTCAGCTATATCCTCATCACAGCAGGAAGGTGACTTGCATTGCTGAGCAATTTGTCTTACAGGCTTGAATCATACTCCAACTGATAAGGTCCTAGTTTCTGAGCCCTCATTTCATACCTTATCATTTTTCTTTCTGCAAAGCTGTTAATGTAGTGCTTCATGGCCCAGAGGTCAGATTTGACCTCCTTTTAAAATAGTTTTAAATGTGCTCTTCATCACATCTTTAAACATATTGTATTATAGTTCTGTATAATTTTGTAGCATAAGTTATTTATGTAAGAGTTTAAGGGGAAACTTTAATATTTTTAGTTTTGGGAAATAGACTACTTTTCTGTTAAGAAATGAAGATTGTTAAAACTTGAAGAGGAGTAAGAAGGAAATAATGTAGTACAAGATTGCTACACACACACACATTTATTTTGTAGCCATTTCTTTGAAAATTACTTTCATAGCTTGAAATTTTCTTTTCCTTGTTATCTATACAAACTCTTAATTTTTTAAGGTGAAAATGTAAGTACATGTAGTTGTAATATGATCTCCTAATTATGAACTGAGAATTCTAGATAAGAATGACAAAGAACTCTGAATATGTGAGTTGTGTCAGAAACAAAAGAGGCATTATCTCAACCATTGTAAAAATTTTTATTTTCTTTTTTCTGTATCGTTTAATTGGCTTTCTCCTTTGTTCTTTTTGAAAGCGTATTGATTTGATAACTCAGAAAATTTCATCCATGTGTTTTTACTTCAAGAATGTACAGAATCACTAAAAAATGGTTATCATTATTTACATCAGCTATTAATCCAATCTTAATGCCTTAACCGAGTTTAGAAATCTCTTGGTTAAACTTGCTTTCACTTCTAACAGTATATGAATTTATGATTTTGTTCAGCTAGGTTTTAAATTACAGAGTATTTCTTAGAAGGCGCTATCATATGAATAAATACCCATATACCCATAATGGTCCAGGACGAACAGGAGAATTTATCATTGCCTCTCTTACATAGAAACGTTTGCTTTTTGATTAAGAGATTAAAAACCCTCTTTAAACACTTTTAGGTACTTGGAAATTAATGCTTTTGTTCCTTTGGATTGTGGCTCCCTATAATTTTGATTTTTAAATGAAAGAAAATCATTTGCTTGGGGGGAAAAAACTTAATTGAAATATCTTACTCCCAAAGTGATAAAACTTACTCTGATACTGCATAGTATACTTTGATAATGAAATATTTTAATGGTATCAGCTAAGGATGTTTTGAAGATAAATCCCTAATTCTTGGAAGTAAGTAGGATAACCATCTGGAACTTACCTGGCTGGGAGTATCCCAAGATACAGGTTTCCAGTGCTAAAACCAGGAAAGCCCTGAGTAAACCGGGACGAGTCAGTCACCCTAAATGCACGGAATAGTACAGCTAAGCTAAGAAACTTTCTCTGTGAATTTAGTTGTAGCATAAAGTCAAAGTAATATCTTTCCTGTGAGAGAAGAGGTCATTAAAATATATAGAAAGAAGCAGTCCATTCTCTCTAGTAATCTCAATTTTGTCATGCCTTGATAGTATCAAATTAGATTTTATAAGTAGTAGAGGACTACTTGCTGGAGTTCTTGAAACCAATTTTGTGGGTGCAGTAGGTGGTCATAAAGAATAAATAATATGTTTGGATAGAGCTATCAGTTTGATTATATCTGTTTTCCCCCATTGAAGTAAATTAAAATCCGACTATGCTCATGTGCTTTGACTTGATCTCCAACAGTGAAAGAGAGTCTATTTGCAATATTAAAAAAAAAAAAGTTTCACATATAAAGCAGTCTTTAAATAAAATTGGTAGGCAATCCACTGTAGTTTTAATTAAGCAAATAATGTTCTAAAATTTTTTCTAGCCAGAGATGATCTTCCAGAAACAGACATTGAGTTTTGTTAGTAAAGAAAGCATATATTGTTTAATCTTACTTACATAGCTACAGTTGAATAGTTAAGTATTTGCTTTAAAAACAGTTTTTTGGAGGTAATCCTATTTAATACTTGTGAATGCTACCAGTAAATATTTGTTTACCTTTAAGGTAGCATTTTTGTATTCATATGAAAAGGGAGATTTTTAGTTTTGTGCTACAGCTTTTTAAAAGCTCATTATTTTCTGAGATCACAGAATAATTTCCTAACAAAGATCATGGAAAAGTATGAAAAGAAATCCTAAGCAAGCTTAATATTTTTTAATTATTGTTTTCATTTGTCAAAGAATTTGGAGAGTCCAAGGTTGTAAACTCGGAATGTGATAGGATCTGAATAATGTGGGACAGTAATCTTACAATTACTAATCCAAAAATCATTGTTTTTTGGACAGAAGGATCTTGACTGGGATATTGAAGTCCAACTCTCTTTATCCAATCCTAAAAAAGTCTCTCATCAGGTAGACTAACAGTTAGCAATTTAGCTTACAAATAAATTTTATTCTCCTAATGGTGTCTGACAGGTACATTAGTTACTCAAAAAATGAACTCTCAGTTGTTATATTGCATTTCTATAGAATAAGTAAACTAGAGTAAATGTTTTCTTTTTTAGTTCAATAAAAGAATTTGATATATAGAATATGCCTGAGTTGATCTTTCAAAATAAAGATAGGAAGACATTCTTTTAAAAAATGACTAAAAATTTTTAAAATGACTGAAAAGGACTAAAGTAGAGATCAGGACCAGGCACTATGGAATATTCTAGGGTAACTTTCTCCATTAAATAGTTCATACACGCTAACGCAGGTGAGATGAGAAACCCAGAGAGCCCTTGTGAGAAGGTCTTGTGAGAACTGCGGAAGTTGGGTAGCAGGGCTTGGGATTGAGACAGGCAGGTGTATGCCCGTGTAGAAGAGAGCCCCACAGACCTGGTTATTAAAAATTTTTAGTCAGCGGGTGTGGATTTAGATGTTGTTAATCAAACCTCTTTGTTTAGATATGGTTTGACCTCAACACTCACAAAAGTGAAATATATGAGCTTAAGGTACAATACTGTGAACCTGTTACATTTAATATTTGATCATCAAAATACCTAATGTTTAGGTCTAAAAAATTCATTTCTCTCTTGCAGGGAACAAAATGATAGCTATTCCTCTGCAAGCGCTGTACATAGCACTTAGTGTACATTCTTCTGCTTCATGCTTATGACAATCTTGTGAAGCTCCATTTTACACATTAAAAACTGGGGCCCAGAGGGAGCTTGTCCAGGTTCACACAGCTGGCAAGGAAGTAGCAGAGCTGGGATCCGAATCTTCATATGTGTTTTACTCATTCCGCGCTACCTCGGAGCCATTTGACCTTGTTGGATTCTTTGTAAAACTTTTTTTCTTTATGTCTGTTTTAAAACTTTTTTGCTGCTATGTGTTTGATTAGTAATTCATTTTGGTTTCTAGATCTGTTGGTAATACTTGTGGAAAGTATCTAAATTTTCCATACTATTTTTTTTTTTCATTTTTTTGTGTGTTTTCTTTTCCCTCCCCAATAAGTGTATGATGGGAAAATGTAGGAAGAAATTAATATACTCAGATGTTCTCAGATATCCCTCCTCACCGTATTTCAGCTGTGGTTCTTCATTATGAATTTGAGCGAAGATGTCTGTTGCTTCTTCTACTCCTGACTATTGTATATTCTTATCTCTTTGGCTCTCTGAACTTGAAGATGGGCAGATCCTTTCTTTCCTTAATTCAACTGATGTACATACACATATTTTTTAAAGGGGATTTTCAAGAAAAACTGTGGGAACGTGGTTCAAAACAAAATAATGGTTGAATATACAGAATATGAAAATGTATACTATCTGTAATTAATTTAGGCTGAAAAAGAGAAACTTGCTTTTTAAGTTACATTCAACTGACTAATTATCTTTCCTTCTAGAACTCTGGGGGAAATGGTATTTTCTAAGCCATTTCTTTTCATTTTCATCTGCAGCCACTAGCAGGAAAATTAAGGAAAAATCGTCTTTTTTCCTTAAAAAAAGAAAAAATCTCCCAGGATGCCATATTTAATTTTTTTGATCGGATACAGTGAAAAGAGCACGGGCTCTGGCTTCACAAACTTTGATTCAAGTCTTGATCTGGTCACGAAGAGCAATCTTGACCAAATCTGGTGTCCATTAAATGTTCATTTCTTTTCCCTCCTGTTTTTGGAAGGTGGCATAGAGTAGCATGTATAGTAGACTTTTGAGTCATATATCATGGCTCCGTCCCAAGTGGACTTGGATAAACTATTTGTAACTTCTGGACCGGAACCTTTTTTTCTATAAAATGAATGTAATAAACCTGGAATGGTATGAGAAATACATGAACTAACATGTAAAACATCACACAATGCCTGACACGTAGTCTGTATTCAATCTTTTGCTTTTCCCAAACTTCATAAATTTTTAAGGTTTAAATACCATTTTTATGGATTTTTGATGTAAAATGAGTTTCAGATATCAAATAAAACAATACAAAACTCTTCAAAATGAGCCCGCTTTTTAAATATAACCTACTTTTTAACCTTGCAGCATAATAAAATTAGTATGCTTTCATTCATATCAATAGTGTGCTATGGGAATAAGCCTAGGTCTAGCTTAATATTTTCATAGTAAAAGAATATTAGTGAACCTTGTCTTGGGTTTCATGAGTTTAACTGTCTATTAGAGATGCTGAATATCTTTGCCTAAGCCATGCAGCTATTTGGTGAAAAGGCACCAGAGCCTAGATCTCAGTTTTGTTTGTGAAACATTTATGGAGTCTTTTGGTGAACCAGGCACTGTGTTGGGCCCTGGAGACATTATCCCAACCCTCAGAGAGCTTATAGACACTTGAAGGCAGATAGACATTAAAATTAGCAAGCTAAGTACTAGAATACAGGTGTGTAAAGTGTGCTGTGAGCATAAAGAAAGGCCCCCGAATAGTGTGAAGTTAGGAAGTTTCCTAAAGGACTTGAAACTTGAGTGTATTCTAATAGATTAATAACTAAAGGAGTTAAAAGCTTTCTCCAAAAAAATCTAGTCATGTTTGGTTCACTCTCATTCATTGAAAGATTTAGCACCAACATCACTGTTTTCTTCTATCCCTGTATATTACTTTTATTAATGACCCTGACATTATTGTGTAAATCCACCTGTCCTCTAAGTTTTCTAATATCCTCACTGCTTATCAGATTTTCTTTTACTTACCTCACCCACCTCCTCCTGTAGTTATGCTCTACATTTTTTCATTTTTTTTTCATTTTCATTCTGCCCTTCTTTGTTAATCTTTTCATTTTTCTGTCTTCTTCCGTGTCCAAACTTCCCTCCTTAAGCATTTTAGATTATACAACCACTACTATAATCACTCTACCACAAACACCTTTAGTTCCATAGCCCTTCTCTGTTTGAAACTTAGCAATATTGAATCCTCTTTTACCCTCTGCCACCCTCACCTCCAGCTGAATGTTGCTGGAAAAAAATGATACAATCATTCTTACCAACTGATCTGACTTTAAATTCTTGATCATAAATCTCAAATGGCAGTCAGTTCTAGAGTGTTTGCTTTTTTACTCTCCAAAATGGCCTATTTCAGAATTTCTTTTTTAACACACAATTCAACACATGCTCTGCCCCAGTCAACTTAGCTAAGGATCTTGCCTCATAAATCATTGAGAAAATAGGACCAGTCATTTGAGAATTCCTTTATCTTTACACCTTCAAATTACCCAACATGTCTGCTTTGTACACAACCTCTCAATCTGCTTTTCTGTTATATTGGAAGTGTCACTGTTTCTGTCAAAGTCTAATTCCTTTCCCTGTGCACTGGATTTTCTCTCTTCTCACCTGTTCAAGGATTTTATATATCTTCACTTAAATATCTCTACTTCCTCACCTCTTCTTACCTCCTCAGCCTGCTATAGTTAAGCTTCTTTCTCTGCCATACCTGAAACAACTCTTATCAAAGCCATCAATGACTTCCATAGTGTCAAATCTAAGAGTTCTTTGCTCTCATTTTAACCTCTCAGTAGCATTCAACCCTCTTGGCCACTGTCCCTTTCTGAAATATTTTTCTTGGTTTCCATTATGCCTGGTTTCCTTTCTACCTCATTGGCCATCAGTTTTTGCTTAGAGACTCCTTTACTTTTTGCTTAATACCTAAATTTTGGAATAAACAAAGGGCTCTCATTTCTGGATCCTTTTCTGTTTTCCATCTATAGGCTTTCCTTTGTTGATCTTAACTAGCCTCTTAGCTCTAAAACCCATTAATATGAAGATAACATCCAAATTTTTATCAGTAGCTCTGACTGTCCCATTGAGCTCTAGACCCATATGTCATTTGTCTGCTTCATGTTCACACTTGCAGTCTCCCATCTTTTCCTCCCCTAGTCTTTGCCGTTTTAGGAAATGGTACCATCAACCCATTTCCTTAAGCCAAAACCTGGGAATTCTCTTTAATTGCTGTCTTCACTCAATACCTTAATATAACTCAGCAGCAAATCCCATTGCCTCTGTGTCCAAACATATCCCGAAAGTTGTCTGCTTTTGTTAGTCTTACAGTTGCACAGAATTGCCTCCTAACGTTTTTTTAAACTTTTTTTTTAAATTGAAGTGTAGTTGATTTACAACGTTGTGTTAATTTTTGGTGCACAGCATAGTGATTCATTTATACATATATATATTCCTTTTCATATTCTCTTTCATTATAGGCCATTATAAGGTATTGAATATAGTTCCCTGTGCTATACAGTAGGACCTTGTTGTTTGTGCATTTTATATATAGTAGTTAGCATCTGCAAATCTGAAACTCCCAGTTTATCCCTCCTCACCCTTCTTTACTCCCTGGTAACTGTAAGTTTGTTTTCTATGTCTATGAGTCTATCTCTGTTTGGTTAGTACTTGAAGGGGGGGGGGCTCCTAATATTTTGAGTTGGCTGAAGGAGAAGGAGGTAGAAAAAAAAAGTAGATGTCTTAATGTAATCTTCGGTAATGGAATAACCATGCAGGTTTGTTAAAAAGTGACACACCACTGAATCCCAGTCATTCAACAATTATTTATTTAAAGCTTCCTGTATACCAAGCACCTTCAAATTTCCTAGCACATCTACTTTGTACTTGACCTCTCAATCTGCTTTTCTGTTACATTGGAAGTGTCACACTGCCTTCTAATTGGTTTTACTACTTCTATTCTTATCTACTATATTCTTTCTCCATGCATGATCTAGTGGGTGTTCTTGAAATAATCATTTGATGTCACCCTTATGCTTAGAGCCTTCTAGAGGCTTCCCAACATAATTAAAATAAAATTCATACTTCTGACTAAGACATATAAAACCTCAAATGAGATATGGATCCTGACGGTCTCTTGACTTAATCCCATAATACTAAGCTTTCTGCTAATTCAGGAACTTTCCATGTGTTTTCTCTGCCATGAATACTTTTCTTTCAGGTCTTTAAATGGCTGGTTCTTTTTTCATTCAATCATTTATCCCAAATGACGGCCCTCAAAAAGGCCTTTCCATTCATAGTTCTTGATATATTAATGGCCCACATCCTCTACCAATTACTCTGACATATCACTCTGCTTTTGTTTTGTTTTTCACAGCAGCCATAACTGTTAACATTTATCTCATTTGTTTCAGTGTCCTCTTTTTCCATTTTCCCCAGAGTGTAAATTCTGTTAGTGGATGTACCATGTATGACTTACTCATTGCTTTATGTTTAGTACCTTAGAATAGTGCCTGATTTATAGTAAGCTTTGAATAAATGTTGAATGATTGGAATTCAGTGGTGTGTCACTTTTTAACAAATATGCATGGTTTATTTCATCACAGAAGATTAAAGTGTCACATCTTTTCTACTCTCTCCTATTGCCACTTCCTAAAAGGTTAAAATATATCTACTCTGCCAAGCCTCTGTTTCTTAGAAGAAAATCTCTTATATTCCCATAAAGAATCTGACCTAGTCCTTAAGTATGACCAAGTCCTCTGAATTTGTATACATCTTAATTATTAGGTCATTTATGCTACTTCTTTCTGGTTTAGGTTTCTTTTTTGGTCTCTGGGTTTTATACCATTCAGTTATGAAATACCTACTGTAAGTAATTGAGTTAAATATCAAATTGAGTTATGTAATTTCAATTATCTGAATATACTAATGCTCTCTAGAGCAAAGTTTTAGTATACCTTATGCTGATTTAGACCTGGTCTGAAACTGAGAATGGGTATGATTTGGTGATGTATACTCATATTTTTTTTAGGAGCAGATTACTTGGTGCAATATCAAATGATAATATTTGTGTTGCTCAAGCCCATTTACTTCCTCACAATTTCAGTTTATTTTTTAGGATGGTATTTTGGAGGAGCAGTTACGAATGTACCTTCACTGTTGTTTGACCCTTTGTGATTTCTGGGAGCCAAACATTGCAATTGTCACCATTCTATGGGAATATTACAGTAAAAACCTGGTGAGTAAATAGAGAATGAATTTGTTCCAGGAATTTGAAGAATTTGTACATTATATTTGAAGAATGTTTTTATGGCTTAATTATAAATAATTATGTGTTTTTCTTAAAATTAATTTTTCAAAGTAGAGTAGTTCAAGAATAGTTTTATCTTTCATATTGTATATAGAGCATTGGCATAAGATAATGGAGCATTTGGTGTCCCTTTTCTTTTAAGAGTGAGAATAAGCAAAGTAGCCAAAATTGCAGCAGAAAGATATTTCTAAATATCATTTGTAGATTTTTCTAATAATTATTGTTTGCTTATGACACATTGAACACATTGATTGAGTAAGACACAATTTCGACATTTGAGTAGCTTATAGGCTAGTGGACAGATGCACATATATTGTTGGAAAAGGCTTATAATACTGTGGGATGCCAGAGGAGGGAATATCTGACCCAGTTTTTGGACTTGTAGAAGACTTTATGAAGTCATAATTTTCTAAGTTGGCCTGAGGAATGAGTAGAATTTTCCAAGTACAGAAGAAAAAGAGCATCTGAGCAAAAGGAACAGTTTGGACAAATATATAGAGACATGAAAAAAACATGATTTATTCCTACTATGATAGTTCTGAATCTGAATGATGGCTCTGAGACGATTATGAAGAGATATGGGAGATAAGGAAAGTAGAGAAGTTAGTCTGGGACTCGATTATGAAAGGCTAAAGATAATGTGCAATTAACTTATTCAAGAGACGTTGGAAAGCAGGCATGTGACATATTAGGTATGTGTTTGAGAAAGTGTTTTCTGAAATTAGTATAAAGGAATTGAGTATAGATGAGTTAGTAGTCCAGTATAGTTGTATAGGCAAATAATGCAGTGAAACCTTAAAGTAGGGACAGCGGATTTTAAAAGGAGAGGATAAATTTGGGAGATGAACATTTTAAAGGTAGATTTAAAGGATTAAGTTACTTGTGTGTGAAGACAAGAGAAGATTTGGAATGTTTGGTTTTCTGGGTAAATACATAGTGAACCCCTCAATCAAGATAGAAAGTGAAAGTGGAAGATTACAATTACCAGTTTGAGATTGTTAAAAATGAGAAGAATACCTTTCTCTGAAGTGTAATGTCAGGCTGGTTGGAGAAATAGCCGATTCTAGTTCTGAGTCAGGATGTGTACAAAATAACTAGACTCATCTCAGAACTAGAATTGGCCATTTCTCCAACCAGCCTGACATTACAGAGTATGTTGCCATACCTGAAAGCAGGGTTGTATCAGAGTAAACTGGAGCCAACTTGAAGGAGCTCACATTGCCCGACACTGGGTAAATTTGAGCATGAGAAAGAATCATAACTACTGTGAATTAAAATATGCCAAATGTGTTTAAATCCTTGAGTTTATGGCATTTTTAGAAAAATTATTTTCTGAATAAAACTATTCTGAAAACTATAAATAAAGGAAAATATAAACTATATTTCAGAGTAAATTTCTGATGAGCTAATTTAGAAGGAATGATAGAATTAGAAAATTGCTATTTTGTTATGTCTGATGAAATAAGCCATCTGGACGAGGACTGTCGATGACTGCTAAAACTGTGGGGATCAGACAGCATGATCAATCTTAACATCACAAAAAGAATGACAGTCAGAATTTATGTGCCTCTTTACTTACTGAAATAGAAAGTAACCAGTAAGTACTACCAATAAAGGAT
Source organism: Camelus dromedarius (assembly GCF_036321535.1). Lineage (NCBI taxonomy): Eukaryota > Metazoa > Chordata > Mammalia > Artiodactyla > Camelidae > Camelus > Camelus dromedarius. The sequence continues at coordinate 53,735,585 of NC_087441.1, forward strand.
TCTTACCAAAAAACTCAACCTAAACCCGATCAGTCCTCTAGATACAGCTACCAGTTTACAGAAAAGATAAGAGGATAAAAGAATACATGAAGTGACACTAGGGAGGTACAAGCAGCTAAATCCAGAATTTAGGAAATTCTGCACAATAAATTATCTGATAAATGGTATGACAAAAACATTGGGGAGCTGATAGAATAAAAGAGATTTAAGAGGCATATCAATCAAATGCAGTGTGTGATCTTGTTTGTATCCTAATTTGGACAACCTTACTGTCAATAAGACATTTGGGGATAATCCAGGAATGTGAACACCCCTTGATGTTCTGTGCTTTATGGAATTTTTTATTGGCAGGGAATATATGGTAATGACTGTGTAATCTTTCTGATTAACAAGAGTCAAACTTGCAGTGAGCTCATTGGGATTTATAGCTTTCCATTTTTCTTCAGAAACTTAATACTTGTTTTCTATCTCTTGCTTTTAGAATAGTTCTTTCAGTATTTCTTGGCTTCCTTTGAAAGGCCTTGCAAATATTATTAAGTCACCCTTGTCTATGCTGGAAATGGTGAAGACCTGCTGTTGTGATAAACAAGACCATGACCTGTATAAATCCAGTAGTAGCTACACTATTTTCCTTTGCATTTTGGCGAAAGTTGTTAAGAAAGCAATGAAGAACAATGGCTCTCATCTTTGGAAACAAGTCAAAGGAAGGTGTGTGCCATGTCTTTGTCGTGAATGTTCACTTATATCTTTAAAGAAGTGTTAGTGTTTTTATTTATTTTTTAAGTTAATTTGTGCTTTGAGGTCTTTATTGTTCACAGTTCAAATGTATTCATTAGTTTAGGACAGCAAAATATGGAGCATTTTGATCTTGCCAATTTGTTATAGTAAGGAACAAACCTAATATTTGTAACTTGGGAAAGATTTTGATTTCTTATTGATCTCATTAGCCCTGAAGATTGAAATCTCATATATTAAATGCAGAGATATAAGAAAACTATTGTTTTTCTTGCCAAAGTTAATTGTCATGTTTTACGCATATATTTTATTAAAATTTGTAGAAATGAAAAGCGTCTTCAAATTGTACATTGGCAGGTGATAGATTAAGTCTATAAAACTTTGTGTTTTTTGATCCCACCAGTCCCACAAACCATCCTTTCTTGAATGAAAACTAACCAGAATATAGTAGAACTGGATAACTCTGATGTCGTTTGAGGAGTATGCCATTTTCATTTCTGGTGTGGTGAAGGGAACTTTTGGTCGCATTTGTCTATTGTTCTCCTTTTTTTGAAAGTTTTGTTTGTTAAATGGATGTGACTTTTAATGGTCTTCCCGTGTTCTGCTACTTTTGCCTATTGCCCCTCTGTGCAGTGCACTGCCCTCTACCACTTGCTTAGCTTATGTGGTGGGAGCTCTCACAGCATGATGATTATTTTATTTTATTTATCTTTAAAAATGTTTTTTAATTGAACTATAGTCAATTACAATGTGTCAGTCTCTGGTGTACAGCATAATGTCCCAGCCATAGATATGCATACATATATTCATTTTCATATTCTTTTTCATTAAAGTTTATTATAAGATATTAAATATAGTTTCCTATGCTATACAGAAGAAATTTGGTTTTTTATCTCTTTTTATATATAGTAGTTAATATTTGCAAATCTCGAACTCCCAAATTTATCCCTTCCCACCCACTTTCCCTCCGGGAACCAGAAAATTGTTTACTATGTCTGCAAGTCTGTTTCTGTTTTGTAGATGAGTTCACTAGTGTCTTCTTTTTTCTTTTTTTAGATTCCACATATGAGTGACATCATAAGGTACTTTTCTTTCTCTTTCTGGCTTACTTCACTTAGAATGACAATCTCCAGGGCCATCCATGTTGCTGCAAATGGCATTGTTTTGTTTTTTACGGCCAAGTATTATTCCATTGTAGAAATATACCACAGTGTTTTTATCCAGTCCTCTATGGACACTTTGCTTGTTTCCATGTCTTGGCTATTGTAAATAGCGCTGCTATGAACATTGGGGTGCTTGTATCTTTTTGAATTAGCGTTCCCTCCAGATATATGCCCAGGAGTAGGATTGCTGGATCATATGGTAAGTCTGTTTTTATTTTTTTGAGGAATCTCTATATTGTTTTCCATAATGGATGCACCAAACTACATTCCCACCACCAGTGTAGTAGGTTCCCTTTTCTCCACACCCTCTCCGGCACTTACTGTTTGTGCACTTTGAATGATGGCCATTCTGACTGGTGTGATATATTGATTTGGGATGCTTCTTATTTTAGATAGAGACTTAGCAAGAATCACTAAATGAAATTCCTGTTTGATTCCCACAATGACTAATTCTTACAAGTTTATGGTGATACAGTTTGGGTATTTTATTTAGAATATAGTTTTTTTTAATGGTAGTATCGTTGTAAAACCTCCAGTAATTATGTGACCCAAACACTTTTTTTTTCTTTTGTTCTGTTTGCCAGTTTGTTTTTGAATCTTAAATCATTTTATGGAAAACATAAAATTCAGAACTTTATTGCTAAAATAAATTGGAATTCAATAACAAATCTGTATACCAAGCACTATGGTGGGCATGATGGGGATATAAAGATAATTAAACAGATCTTTATTTTGGAAGCTTCATTATTCACAAACAAACATTTAACCTCTCATTAGCATTAATCATTTCTATCTTGAATAAACCAATTATAGAAGTTATGAAATTTAACAATCCATAAGTAGGATTCAGAATGAATCGTTTTCAATTCTAACCCATTAATTGATAAAAGAAAAGTACATCAACTGTTAAATTGTATTAAGCAATATTGATAGTATAAAATTTTAAATGGCTAGTCTTGGACATTTGAACACTAACAATTTTTCTTTGTGAATGGGTAAAAATTTTTCTAGCACTTCAAATTGTCTTAAGTATAAGTATAGCAGGACCAAGTCTATGAGAGGTAGAGGGAGAAAGGTGTAAGGAAAATTGCTATAGAACATTGCCCTGTTAAAATTCATGCAACTTAATAAAAACAACAACAAGAAACAACCCAATCGAAAAATGAGTAGAAGACCTAAAGAAGCAATTCTCCCATGAAGACATACGAGTGGCTAATAGGCACATGAAAAAATGTTCAATATCGCTAATTGTCAGAGAAATGCAAATCAAAACTACAATGAGGTATCACCTCACACCAGTCAGAATGGCCATCATTAAAAAGTTCACAAACAATAAATGCTGGAGAGAGTGTGGAGAAAAGGGAACCCTCCTACACTGTTGGAGGGAATGTAGTTTGGTACAGTCTTTATGAAAACAGTATAGAGATTCCTCAAAAAGCTAAAAATAGACTTACCATATGATCCTGCAATCCTACTCCTGGGCATATATCTGGAGGGAATTCTAATTTGAAAAGATACATGCACCCTAATGTTCATAACACAATTTAGAAATAGCCAAGACATGGAAACAACCTAAATGTCCATTGACAGAGGACTGAATAAAGAAGTTGTATGTTTATGCAATGGAATACTACTCAGCTATATAAAAAAAAGAGTAAAATAATGCCATTTGCAGCAACATGGATGGCCCTGGAGATTGTCATTCTAAGTGAAGTAAGCCAGAAAGAGAAAGAAAGATACTATATGATATCACACATATGTGAAATCTTAAAAAAAAAAAGAAACAAAAACACACAAATGAACCTATTTATAAAACAGAAACAGACTCACAGACATAGAAAACAAAATTATGGTTACCAATGGGTAAAGGGTATGGGTGGGAAGGGACAAAGTGGGAGTTGCAGATACAAACTACTATATATAAAATAGATAAACAGGTTTATGCTGTATAGCACAGGGAACTATATTCAATATCTTGTAGTAACCTATAATGAAAATGAATATGAAAAGAAATATATGTATGTATATATGACTGAAACCCAGAAATTGACACAACATTGTAATCTGACTACTTCAATAAAAATTTTTTTAAATTAAAAATTGCCCTGTTAAGATTTCTATACACCACATCAAATTGTACTTAAAAAATTGTATATTCTTTCTTATTTGTCAGTAAAAATTTTAAAAGAAAGGTAATGAAGGGGACTAAAATAAAAGGAAAAGCCATGTACTAAATGAAAAGAACATTTCTACTGTCCTTTGGGGGAAACCACTGAATTCTTTGATTCACTTATAGATGCTTGCTGCATCACTGAAAAATTTGAAGGTAGTGGGGGTGTTTTGTGAGATTTTTCCAAGCAGGAAAAGTGACATTGTAGCACCATACTGAAGAATTTGCTAAAAATTTAGAGTGATGAGACTGTCATGAGTATTGAGTGAAATGTTATTTTAAAAGATGGATTTTTGTGAATGAAACAGTTTTATTAATTCAATTTTTTTTATGTTTTACAGAATATATTCTAAATTCCATCAAAAAAGAATGGAAGAACTAACTGAAGTTGGTCTGCAGAACTTTTTCAAACTTTTTTTGCTGTTAGCAGCTGTGGCAGAGGTGGAAGATGTAGCAAGTCATGTTTTAGGCCTCCTAAATTTCCTCAAGCCTACCTTTATAACATCCCCTCTCATTTGGAAGGGTCAGATGGCCTTCCTCTTGATGTATACCCAGAAAAATCTGGACATTGGTGTTTTGGCTGAGAAATTTTCAGGTGCTTTCCGGGAGAAAGCAAAGGAGTTCTTAGTATCTAAGAATGATGAAATGGGACAAAGACATACTCTCTGGACGCTTCTTTCCATATATATTGATGGTGTTCAAGAAGTGTTCGAGACTACCCATTGCTTACATCCTTCCCATGAAAAACTGCTTAATGATGGGTTTAGTATGCTTCTGCGAGCTTGTCAAGAATCTGAACTTAGGACAGTATTGAGCTTTCTACAAGCTGTTCTGGCCAGAATCAGGTATGTTTTCTAATAATGTGCTAATTTATTCATTTGTTTTATATCATCACCTATGTTGATTCTATATTAAAGTTTTGCTTTTGACCTACTAATGCAATTCAGATGTAGAGAGAGGAGTTAGAGGAGTTTACTGCAATGTAACATAAATCAGTAGCTTTCAATCTGTCCTTTCAAAAAGTGCTTCTTCCAAAAAAAAACTTATGTCCAAACACATAAAACTAAACTAAACTAGGAGTAGCTCTGGTGCAGGACAATAGCTATGCCTCTTGGCTCCTTTCCTTTCTCCACCTCTCCTAAAAGAGTATTTTTATCCAGAGGTGTATTTCAGATATTCTAAGTAAGACTACGAATTGGCTTTCATTGAAACAGGCAATTTTGTGCCTATAAGGAGATTTTGGTCACATTGTACCATTAAAAAAAAAAAATAAGTTTCTTTAAATATTTTGCTGCAGAATTGTAGCCTCAAAGGCAAGAAATACTCCCAGCTAAAACAGTTTATTCTCAGATTAAGATAGGATTGTTCTATTTATAACACCAATCATCTATACAAAACTTACTGTTTTCAGAGCCATTAAATTATGCAGATACACTTGCACCCAAATAATAATGGATAAGAACAGTGGTTATGACATTTATTGCCCTTTTCACATAACAGTTTTACCTTTGAAGTACATGTTCTTAAAGAGTTAGATACTGCCACTTTGTGTAGTCACGTCACTGAAAAATGTGTAAAAGTTATTTATGGAAATATAATTTTATTTGAAATTGTGTCTGAAGTCAATGAAGAGACTGCTTCTCTCTATTTAACTGTACTTTACAAAAGTAGCATCTGTTTTTCAAAGGTACTAAACTTGGCAGAATTTCTGAGTTTTGGACATATAGTCATTTATCACTAATTTATTTAATTTCTTTCAGTTGGGCTATGTGTTCATACAGATTGATCCTCAGGTTCTCACTCCTCATTAGGTTTTATGTTGTTTTTATTCTTCTGCTCTTATCAGTTTAAATTCTAGAGGTTTAGCCAGATTCTTGACCAGATAATCATCTCTTGTCCCCTAGTGTAAGCTGTATCAAATTTTTAGATGGATGGATGGATGGCTAGATGGATAAATAATGAATAACCAACTTCATTAGAAGAAGCTTTTACTGATTCTGGATCTTCTCCACGAGGTGCATTTGTTTGTTCTTGGTCTAGTTGAGTTTATTAGCAGATGTTATGCTCTTCCAAGTGCCAAATTCCTTTTGTTTGTTCAGTTTTTAAGTGAGTGGTAAATAGTATTTTCCTGTGTTTCCTGGGCAAAATTACAAATTTCCACATTTCTGGTACCAGTTTTGGTTTGTTTATGTTTGTCTTAATCTACAAAACAGAAAGGAAGAGGAGGGAGCTGGTCTAAACCATCCTGGGGGTGGTACTAGAGCCTGGGCAAAGAGGTAGAAAATGAAGCAAGAGTAAGGGTATCATGAGAAGGTGCAGTCATGGACACCAAGTGACAGAATCCATGCACCTTTCTACCTTTTCCATTGAAGATGGATAAGTCTTAACAATTATATCGCTTCTTACATAGGTTTGTTTTTTTTTTAAAACAAAGTTTCATGTCCTACAAATACTGTTAATTTTTAGTTAGAAATTTGGGGAAATCTTTTTTTGTTGCGAATTTTTTCTTTAAATTGCAGATGGAGTATATTGGCATGGTAAAAACGGTAAAAGGAAAAAAAAAATGAGGTATAAGATGACAAGTGAAAGTTCTTATCCCCACCTTCCTTCCTTTATTCTCTGATTCAGTGGTTCTCACCTAGGGGTGAGTTTGTCCTCCAGGGAACATTTGGCGATGTCTGGAGAAGTTTTGATTGTCATATGAATGAAAGGTGCTAGTGGCATCTAGTAGGTAGGGATCAGGGATACTGCTAAATATCCTACACGGTACAGGACAGTCCACACAACAAAGAATTTCTGATCCAACCTCAGTGAAGCTGAAGTTGAAAACATTGCTCTAGTTCTACTCCATTTAAAATGGTTTGTATAGAACCTTCCAGATTTTTTCCCATCCATAGGCTTAAAACACAAAACAGGTGATCTTTGTTCTGCAGCTTCATTTTTTCACTTAATATTTCCTAAACATCTTTTCATGTTACTAAACGGAGACCTATCTAATTCTTTTTGTAGGCTGAGTAGTGTTTCATTATATGAATATACCAAACTTTATTTAGCCAATCCCCAAATAATATGAAGTTTATATTATTTACCATTTTGTTATGATAAATAGTTTTATTTAATATCTTTATACATGCATTCTCTGTGAACTTTTGGAGGTTTATATGTAGATTAATTCCTAAGGGTAAATTGGTATATGTGCATTTCAAATGTGGATTATGGATATTACCAGTTCCTTTTAATCGGTCCTATTAATTTAAAAAAAATTTGCACTGGTTTCACTCTCCCTAATAGTGTATAAGAAGGCCTCCTTTCTCATTTTTAGATTAGTGTGTAGAGTATGTTTAGAAAAGATGCATTCCAGAAAAAATTAATCACAGAAGTTTGTTAAAAATGTTAATAGAAACCCGGTAGTAGGGGAATGAAATTTATCTTAAAGGTTGGAAAGACTTTAAAAATGAAAATACAAAGAAAGTAACAAAACAGGAAAGTATTTTTTCTTCATTTACTGACTTCTTTTTGTCTCCAAGCTCCTAATTGAAACTTTTTAGTCATTGTTCAAAAGTAGTAACTAAAAACACAAAAATAATTCTTGTATTCAAAAAAATGTACCCTTTACAAACACTGTCTCATTTATTTCTTTACCAATCTTGTCATCCCAGTTTATAGATGAAGAAATGGTAACATGGAGACTTTTTGTACCTTATCTAAAATAACACAGTTAAGTTTCAGAATCATCACTCCCCAGACTCTCACCCACTATACCATAGCTGCCTTCTTATATTTTCTTTGTAACAGTTGGAAAGTAACTAAACAGAAACTAACTATATCACTATAGTTTTTTATAAATTAGGAAGTAATTAAATGAATGAAATCTGCAAACTGTTTGCAAACCTGAAAGTATTACCACTACTCATATATACTTCTCAGTGCTTTTACCATTTATTTTTGCTGCTCAAAAAAGGGTATTTGCTTATTGGGGACTTTTGATTATTTTGTTTTTATAATCTTGCAAGTTACGTATTTTTTGTAATGAGTTATTAGTTGGAAAAAAATCAAAAAGAGGTGTGGAGACAAGTAAATCACATTTCATTTACAATAATTTATGTTTGATCTATTCTTAGCACCCTTTCACCCATCTAAATTTCACTTCTTGTAAAATAAAAATCAAATTTTTGCTCCTTAAATTCAACTTAATAGAAGTTCTTTAGCATTAAAGCCAAAGCTGTTTCAGGAGTGTTGGAAAGATATTGCTTATAAGTACCTTGTACACGGTAATGCATCTATTTTAATCCTTATCCTTGGGGGTCACTGTTCAAAAGTACAGAGGTACAAATCAAGAGGGCGTAATGGAGACTGTCAGTTATAAAAGGTGAGAGTAACTTTACATTAATATTAGGAATTTCTTTTAAACTAGATCTGGTTTGAGTTTGTAATTTGCTGTCGTCTGGAGCAGGGGGCAAGGAGTGTGTTGTTGCTCTTCAGGACTAATGAAGGAAAGGACACAAATGGTTATGTTGGTAACATTTAATTCCTTGCACAAATGTTTATATTTCATTTTGTTTTCTACTGTTTGTGTATACAATGATTAAAAACAGTTGCTGTAAGTGAATGTGAGATCATGTATAACTTCTGTTGCCAAAATTATAAATATGTTTTAACAGAAGTATGAGGTCAGTGTGTGGATAAGAATGGTGTAGTAATGTGCAGGTCATTATTAATGCTGTCGTGGTTTAGGCACTGCCATCTTTTATATTTCTGAAGCTTGCACACAGTCCTTCAATGAGGCTGATTGCAGTATATAATAAGAGGGGCTGTAACTTGCATAGTTTTATTTTATTTCTTCAATCTTCAGTACTTCCAAGACAGATATATCAAGATAAACTTGCTTTTACTTTGGAATCTTCGGTGAGGAGAGGATCCCAGAGATCATTCAGGATTGTTTAACTTAAAAAGAAAGAAGGAAGGGAGGCGAGGAGGGGAAACACAAGAAAAGTCCTGTAGGTATTTGATCGTAGAGATGTGTTCCTAATTTCTTAGCCCAAAGTCTGGAACTTCATTGAAGATCTTTTCCTAGGAGTCTTTTAGGTATACTGTAATATTTCTACTATTAGTATTATTAGAAAATTAAAAAATATTTTGGAATAGTTGTTAAAAATTAAAGCATAGACTTTTTTTCTTTTAAGTGAAGAACAGAGCTAAATTCTTTGAATTTTGGTTTAGATAGGGAAGATGGGTTACATAGATTGATGATATTTATTCCTGGCTGCATCCCTGACAAGTGAAAGAATGAAATACTTTACTTTAGCAACCTCTTCTGTTTTCTAATTCAGGTGGGAATAAGGTACCCGTCCTTGCATAAATGTGTGTGTGTGTGTGTGTGTTGAGCTGGGTAATAGTTTTATAACTGTATGACAGAGAAATTACAGATAGGAAGGAACTAAGATCACTGATTAAAGAGAGAAGCGGCTCCCTCTAGGCTGTTAAGAAATAATAACTTCATATGCCACTTTCTGCTAACTGGAGCTGATGGCTCACCAGAGCATTCTTTATTGCTGATTAAGTAGCATTATGAAAATACTGACTTGGTTATGTTAACTAAATGCCTCCGTGTTTAAAACTTCGAATGTCAAATAGTTTTAGCAGTCATCTTTAACATTTCACATTACCTTTCTGGAATCACATTTCTAGCTCTCACTTGGCTGTTATTTGAGGCTAATATAAAAATGGCAGTCTTTCATTTGTGGAGTTAGGTGTAGCCAAAAGCTTTTCTTTAATTATATCCATTCATGCTGCTATAGTTAAGGGTCTGTCAGCATTTCCATTATAAACCTCCATTTCCAGGGTTTTATAACACAGCTATGAAAATTAGCTCTGGGCAAATTCTTGACATGCAAGGCCTCGTGAGATTCTCCCTCCTCCTAACCCCTCTTTTTCATTTTTACTGAAGTAGGGGTGAGTGATTTCAAAATGCCTTTTGGCATCTGCAAATATCATCTGGAATTTAAAAAGGAACAATAAATTTTCAGGCTTTGTACCTGTTTGTTTTAACACTTAAGGGAGGTTGTGGACTTATGAATTTAAGCCAAATGGGTATTGATCAACTGACATCCTATTTTGTATTAAACAAGAGCCTAGTTTCAAGGAGGTCTAAAGGCAGCTGAAAACTTGTCTAAGATGTTAAATCTGGAGACTAAGAAATAGTTCAAAAGAGATGATTGCCTGTTTTTGATATAATATTTGCTCAAGTACAGCTCCCTAAAGGGTTAAGATTCTTTTTCCTGGCTTCAAAATACAAATACTTCAAATATTCAAAATACTTCAATACTTCAAAATTTTGAAAATACATGTTTTTAAATTCCTTTTCCCATGAACTTGGAAGTTCATCTGTTTGTTATGTATCTTTTTTGACACTTGGGATGGGTGGATGTGTGCATGCATACATGTGCACAGAAGAACTGCATTTATTATTCCCCTCAAATATTTTCTATGTTCAGTAGTTCTAGTTATTTTAACCTTCATTGGTATGATATCATTAATTCTAAACAAAAACAATTTTTTTAATCTTTCCTTTGGTGAGAGACCTGGGGGTTTTCTAGGTAGGAAAGGAGGTGGTATAAAAGGAAGTATTTCTGTGAGGCTCTGCTGAATGCCAGATAATTGATATGATTTTTCAGGAAAAATAGAAAAATTACTCTCTGTGGCATGCAAACCTTTTCCTCCTTTTGTTATTGGGTGTTCTATTAGTATGAATGGGTTACACCTTTTTTTTTTTTTTTTTTTAATGGAGATATTGGGGATTAAACCCAGTACCTCCTGCATGCTAAGCATGCACTCTACCACTGAGCCATGCCCACTCTCCTGGAATACAGCTTTTAATTACTGAAGAATAGTTCACTACAAAACAACTTTGAAACTAGTATGATTTTTCAAATAATCAAATTATGAGCTATTTATTTGCAAAGTTTGATTACTATATACCAGATTGCCAAAAATAACTGCTGATCTGCTGTTACATCATATATATGAGCATATGTATACATACACATATGTGTATCATATATATGAGCATATGTATGTATATACATATATGTACTACACACATGTTTGTGTATATGTACACACTTGTGAGTACACATATGTACAGACATATGTACACATGTGTTTGTGTATAGTCATGTGGGAACGTATACATACGTGGGTGTATTGTGTATACATATGTAAATCATTTAAACTATATATAGATATATATTTGATGTAGATTTTGATTTGATTTGCTGCATATTTGGGTGCAGTGTTCTAACAGTTTGGAAGAGAGAGCACATGTGTATGCTCCCTGGGAAAATATATTTCCAGCTTTTATTTGAAAAATCAGATAGGTGTGTTGCCCACTAAGAGTGATCCATGTACCAGTTTTGATTCCTTCAGAGAAAGTGAGCATTTCTAAGGGAATGTACTACAAATCTTATTTGGGAATATACAAAATGTAAAGATTTCTTTTCATTAAATATTTCATGTATCTTTCAACTGAGATTTTTACATATATACTATGAATTAGCTTTTTTGTTTATTTATTCTTTACCAGTCTTGAATTTTGCAAAGCATGTTTACTATAGCCCTTTTTTAATATTACATGTATTATAAATTCATGCAGTGATATAAACTACTTACCCTAATAACTTGGAAATGTTTGTGAACTCTTTTTTTTGTATTTTGCTGAAACATAAGTTATCTTTTAATTTTTCATGTATAGGAGTTAATATTTTGGGCCATTTATTTAGTCTCCTACTAGATCTATTACATAGGTATAAATTCTCCTTGCATAAGTACAAAGTGATTCTTTTAAAATATTGTAAGGGAAAAAGTTGTGTACCCGAATCTCAGCTTCATTGGGATTTGGGGGACGGGAAAGGTGTTTCAGACTTCAGTAATAAGTAGATCAGAGCTAGAGATGGAATCAGAGAGCATCGTGTAGGAGCATCATATATGGGAAGAGTCACAATTTCAGGCAGTAGGCATTTCCACAACAGCAAGTTGTGCTTTTCACCTCTGCTTCTTAAGGGACCCCAGCAGTATTGAGAGTTCCTACTGCTGCAGCATTGTGTGAAAAACAAGGGCTGTAGTCAATACATCTAAGATCAAACTATCCCTTCTCCATTTACCAACAGTGCAATCTTGGGAAATTACTTAACCTTTCCTAACTTTCAGTTGCATATTTGTAAAATAATCCCTACAGATTTCTGTGAATATCTGCTTAGGTCTCTGCTGTCCATACACACTAGCTATGTGTAACAATTTAAGTTAATGAATAGAAAAGGACAAATTTAATTCCTCTGTCATACTAGTTTCATATCAAGTGTTCAGTAACTATAGTGGCGACTGTAGTGGACAGCAGCAGATCTCCTGGATGGCACTGACTTGGGTGCTGCACCTATCCAGACTATGGGCCGTGGTAATCTCTCAATATCTGCTTGTTTTCATTTACTTTTTCTTCATTTTTATGTGAACAATGGTATCCTTTATTCCAAGGTTCTCTTGAAATACATGTTTGTCCATGTGTCCCCCACTCTTGAATAATCTCACTTTCCTTAAAATTTTTGTAACACTCTCTCTAATGCCCTTTATTGCTTTCTACTTTGTATTGTAGTTTTCTTTTTACAGAGGATACATATTCATTAAACAAATTATTCAGCAAATCCAACTAACATTTATGAGTGCCTACTGTGATAACAGGCATTATTAGAGGCACTTGTTATACATCTGTAACCAGTTAAATGCAGCACATATGGTATGCACTCATGTTATTTATTACATGAATGACAGACTGAGAAAATAGGTACTTACATAAATGTTTATTGAGACCATCACCTTTTTATCATTTCATATTTTATTATTTCAACCTTTCAGCATTATTTGATAATGATTGATACTTGTCCCCAAATTTTACCTGCTTATCCAGCAATTCTTGCCAATATCTACATGAAACTAGAGAACAGTATCTGAGCAGCGAGGCTCTGGATTTCATGGATTTCATGCATAATCTGAATTTCACTTTTGTGCTTATTGTCTTCTAAGCAGCACTGGGCAGAAGGAACTTTCAGAGGGATGACAGAGGTCCATTCTTCTCAATTAATTGAAAGGTTTTTGTTGTTAGCTGAAAAATGAAACTCATGTTTACTCTAGTTGAAAATTTTTGGACCATTTTTATTATTTTATTTTGCCAATTCCATAGTGAACACCAAACTATTCTCCCACTGAAATAGGGAAACAGGTGGAGTAAGTGGGCCTTTGAGCTTTCACCGTGCTTTTGAAAGTTTCCAGGATTTCTCCACCAAAGCTGGGTCCATAGGAACACTCTGAATCTAAAGGTAGAGATCATCTGTATTTGGATTGATCTGGAAGCAAGGTATTTGGAAGAGGGAACTGAAATAAAGGTGGAGGAAACAATTTAAAGCAGTTCCCTGGAGTGGAAGATTCCATATTGAAAGGGCCTTTTGAGTGACTGCCGCATACTGTAAGAAAATAGACGCACAGCAAGACACGTCTGTGTGAGTTTCAGAAGGCTGGGTACAAAGAAAAGGTACCAACATTTCCACGGACTTCTTAGTCTTACCCACTCTTCTTGCTCGGCTGTTTTTTGGTATTTGCTGTGCCCCTAGTCCTGTAATCCTCAGTTATAATCTAGAGTGGATCTAATATTTAACCATGTCTCCAAAATTATAAAATTAAAGTAAGAGGTGAATAGACCTGTATGTTATATATTTTTTTCAAGGCTATTTTCAATGACTTCTGATTCATTTTTGTTCTCAAAGTTTGAAGTTTCTAAAACCCTGGGTTTTTTTTCTGGGACGAAACTGTAAATTCCACCTCTAATAATTAGGAAGAGGAGGGTCAGAGTGGCAAAAGGATTCTGTGAAACAAATCAGGATGAAGAACATTGGGATAAAAGGACAAGGACAAAAGAGATATACCCTGGAAAGGAAACATTTCATTCTTTTGAAAGTGGATCAGCTCAGGGAATAGAAGTGCCATGATTATTTTCTGTACCAAGCACTGGAATATTTCTCTTTAGCAAAACAATAATAAATCAAAAGACATTGGGGTGAGGCAAAAGCTACTTTTTCCAATCTTGCTTATGTCACTGTGGTTTCTTGTCTGAACCCCATGGTTCACTGTAGGTGTTTAGACCACCCAAATCTTTCAAGCTTTGGATGAAATTCAGCAATAAGTTTATAGGAAGGCATCTCTACTGTGTTCTTTCATGGCACCATACAGGGCTATGTTTCTTAAACCAAAGACAAGTTATAATAAATATATTGAAGACTGGTAAATCCCATTTGTGATGCGTTTGCTTAAGTTAACACTCTTCTAACCATGGGGTGGGTAAGGACACCTGAGACTGTGGACTCAGTGGACTCAACCTTAAGAAACTCAGTAGATAAACTGTCATTGTAGCTTTTGGTTATAAAAGGGAAGGACTCAGAGGAAGCAAGTAATAATTTAAACATTTATGCCCATTAAGTGTAGTACAATAAGCTACTCAATGTGTTTTTTAACGTGATGTGTCGGTAAGGGAAGGAAACCGATCTCTTAATTATCCCATTGTCTTTAGATGAATAAGACCTCAAAAGGCACTATAAGTTGTGGGAAAAGTAGGTTCATTGTAGTTTTTAAATATCCCTAGCTATCCTCACCATCTTCTGGTAATTACCCCAAAGTTATTTTCTTTAAGATGTGTTTCTTAGAAAACATCAGAGTACATTTTTGTTTTATGATATGAATTTACTTTTGCCATCATATGGCCTGTAAGGAACAATTCCTTTCCTTTCTTCATCTACCTTGTGGAGAAGGGTAATTGCTCTGTTTCAAATTTTATTTATATTTTAACAAAATTGGGAACAAATATAAGGAGTGAAACTAGCCTTTGGAACTCTTAATTTCAATTGTTTCTTCTTTACCTTACAAGATATATATTTTTCTCTCTTTAGGATATCTCTTGTCAGATTTAAGGCTTATTTAAAATGAAAAGAAAGCTGGAGCAATTTTCTTTATTCCATCTCAGTCTCCTAAGGCCTATTTCCCCCTGGTGAGCTCATAGCAACAGGGGGGTTTAAGGGAATTCAGCTTTCTGCAAATTAATGTCTCACATCATGAAAATTCAGGACTTTTTTTTTTTATCTTGAAAAGTAATACAGTGAGTGTGAGTATTATTTCTTGCCAGCGGGTGGAAGATGAATGATTTTGTCACAGTTTTACTGCTTGATGAGCAGTATCCTGAGGGTCAGGCTTAAGTCTGTGTCACTATGCTGCTCATTACTCTTGAGCTAAATAAGGGCTGATTGGATCTAAATTGCCTAGCACATGGGCCACAGATGAGCTCAGTGAGCAGGGGATGACCTGCTATTCAGTCTGGGAGTAACCCCGGTGTGCAAATGCAGCATTAGAACACCGTGGGAGAATGAGAGGCTACCGGCTGCTGCCAGCAAAAGAAATCGAAATGTAAAAACTCTTTGATGCTGTGATGTTAGAATTTGAAATGTAGGAAGTGACAGGTTGATGGTACTTATCAGCTTTGGCTGGATTAGAGAACAGTGTCATCTTGCTTCTATAATGACAGAAGAATGAAGCCAGCAGCTAACTACTGTGGAGAGTAGAGCTGCCGCTGTTGTCACGGCCAGTCGTTGCTGCCTCCTACTGGCAGTTTTCCTGGAAACCAGTAAAGATAACGAAGAAAAGAGCATCTGTAAATTTCCAGGAATTTGGGACTCTTTGGTGATGAAAAGCTGCCAGTGGTAGGATGCAACGGAAAGGGTATTTTAGAGCATACTTGATAGTAAATTGCTTTAAAAATCATCACTATTGGGAAATCGGTTGTTCCCAAATTTTCTAGTTAACCAAGAGTTAATCCATTTTTGAAGTGAAACTACCCAGAGCAAGAAAGCCCAGTATACTCGTCTGGAATAGTGTTCGTTCAGACGGCCTCAGTTGGGTTGTTTGGTCTCTCAGTAATGTATTTTTATAACTAACAGCACTTTGCTAACAACTAATCTTCAAAATCTACCAACAGACTACCAACCACAGTGTTAGCACAGTTTCAAAGATACCTGATAAAAATAAAAAGTGAAAAATGCTTCTAATTATGTAGCTTATGTTGCATAAAGCTCTCTTAGGGAGGGGATGGTATGGAAGGAAGAGTTCTCCTGTAAGTCAAATGATTTAAACAAGCCAAAAAAACCCCAGCAAAACCCTATGATATAAGACCTCTTTTGTTTCATTTTATTCCTGCAGTTGTAATTTTAAAATTATCAATACTAGGCTATTATATGTTTGTGATATAAAACTTAGAAAATATAGGCAAGTGTTTTTAAAAAATTACTTATCTCACCATGCTGAAGAGCTGCTATTGATATTTTGTTGTATCCTTCTACACTTTTCCTATTCATACACATTTTTTTAAATGGGGCTTCATACTGTTTAGTGGCCTCCTTTTACACTTAATATATCATCAGTGACATCTGAAACATTATTTTTGGTGGCTTCATAATATTCCATTGTGTGGATATACCATAATTTACTTGACCATTTCTTATTGGTAAAAGGTTACACTGTTTTGAATTTTTCACCATGAGATACAAAGCTGTAATGAATGTCTTTATGTGTTTCTTGGCAGGCTTCATGAGTACTGTACAAATTGTACACCACACAAATCTAAAGGTGCCATTCACAACATTATAAATGAGACTTCAATCTTCATGGACAAGACATGTTTGATTATATACAGAAGATATTTCTTAAATGATTTGGTTTAAAATACAGAGCCTTAGATTTAATTTTTTTTTTTAAAGTGGGAGCCATGATTTAAAAACATTCAGTTTATATATACACATATATACATAATTATATATAACCTACAGAAGCAAATTTTTAACTAGTGGTAGAAAACCGTAGATCAGAAAAATTGAGATTTTGTTCCCTTTAAAACAAAACTATTGTTCTGTATGTTGAAAATGTAGAGGTAGAAAGCTCCTAGTTTGGGGTAAAAGTGTTAACTTTCACCTCCCAGAATTTAAGAAAAGAATTTTCTTGCATTTGTCAAAATACATTCTCTACTGTTTTCTTTAAGCCTTGTTTTTCCTTCTATTAATATCAAATATAAAATAAAAATTTCAATATAACTTCTAAAGCTGGAAGGCTCTAGAGAGATAATTTTTAATGCCTCTCTTTTTTATTTTTATATTATCAAACTTCATGTGTTCTATAAAGAATGTAAATAATACAAAATTGTATGCTGCAGAAAACACAAATCATTCCCCTCCTAAACCTTCCTCCTACGAAAGGAACCACTATTAACTCCGGAGAATGTTCTTCTAAACTGCTCTTGCTTTTCCTTTTACCCACACTGCCTCTTTTACCACCTCTTATTTTAAGTGGGAAAAATGGGATCAGACCTTGGAAACTTCTACCTTTAGTTTTTCAGTGAAAGAGATATCAATGACATCTCTCTGTGCACACACATTGTGTAGGCTGCATAGTATCTTGTGTAGAAAACCTTAATTTATTTAACCCCAGTAAATATTTGGGAGCTATACATGATTTTAAGTTGGCTTGGCTCTTGTTCCTATTTGATTTTCCAAGATCCTGGTTGAAAATTTGGGTTGCTCTGTTTATTTAATCAGGATAGTAGTTGTAGTTCAATTTTGTGAGTTAGTAATATATCCAGCATCAAACCAGCAGAGCACATTTCCACTTCAGTCATTCAATATGTGTGAATCATATATAGAATAACTAATGTCTTTTGCTTATAGTGAAAAATATTCCTATATTTTTGAAAAGGCTGCAGATGTGAGTTTTCATTCTGACTCCGCCACTTTTCTTTCACTTTAATCTTCAATAAGTCATGTAATCTCTTTGAACCTCAATTTTTCTAATCTGTAAAGTGTGTGTAATAATACGTATTAAAGAGCTGTTTTGAAGACCGTAAGAGATAATATGTCAAGTGTCTAGCAGAGTGCCTAGTGATGATTGCTTTTATTATCATTTCTGCTTATCCACTGGTGTCAGAGAAATGAAGTGAAAAAAAGTATATTACAAGTAAATTTTAGATATGGAGTTTCCCACTCTAAATTAAGATTTTTAGAGCTCCATTCTGAATCAGTTCAGTGGTATTCCCTGAAAAGAATACTATTTATGTTTGAAGTGAAAACATAAATGACTAATTTCTTAGTGTGTCTTCCTTTTTTTTTTCTTATGGCTTAGAGAATTCTGGCTTTATTAATTTTGTACCTTTGTATGAAACAGAAATAACTATTCTTCAATCAATCCATCTTTATTGAGTGTCCAGAAAGTACCTGCTGTGGCAGATTTTGTACTGGTGTTGGAGAAAACAGAGATGCAGAAAATAGAGATCGCTGCTCTCTAGTGCCTCACGGCGTAGTGAGCTAACATAAAAACAAAGAAATACACTGTGATCAATAGACAAATGTTGAAGAGACTCTTAACACTCTTCTTTATCACTTACAGAATTTTCTCTGAGACTGCCCTATATGAAATAAAGTATGTGATTAAATGGCAGTAAGTCAGTCACATAGTTGATTGGTGGCAGATATATTACAAGGGAGACATTGTAACTCTTTATCAGTTTGAGCTTAGGTAGATGTTTCTTCAAAAGTTTTAAAGTTGTTTTTGACATCTTTAGCATATTCCCTCCATTAACAAATAATAACTTAACTGCTTGTAAGCATGTGTAAGATCTTTAGTGAATTGTTAATTGCAACACTATGTCATTGATATATTTTTCTACATTTCTTTCTTCTGACATCTATTTTTTTTTCCTATTCCTGTTCTCTGAAACCTTAATGTGCCTTCCTCACCACTACCCCACCACCACCACTTTTTTAATGTGCTATAAAAACACTTCATCTTTTCAGGACAGCATACTCTGATCATTTAACATGACAAAATAGAATCCAAAACCAATATGTAATATTTCATTGTGCATTTTCAGAAGTTTGGTGTGGTGGGGGAGGGTATAGCTCAGTGGTAGAGTTCATGGCTAGCATGCACAAGGTCCTGGGTTCAATCCCCAGTTATCTCCATTAAAAAATTAATAAATAAACCTAATTAACCTCCCCCCTCCAAAAAAATACATAAATAAATAAAAGTTCATATAAATGCTATTATACCAGAAATGCCATATACAGCTGTGCCACTTGCTTTTTTCTTACAGTTTTATTGTTTTGAGATACACTGCCAGAGAATGTGCACTTCAGGGAACTGAAGGATTTAGCCAAGAACAAGAAATATTTTGGATTCAGAAAATAGAGAGTCCAACACAGAATCATGAAGGGGTGGAAGACAGCTGTACATTTGTCCCAGGCAACCACGATTCCAGATTTAAATAGAATGATGCTGAGCTTTGGGGAGGAAGGCCCCCAGGAAAAAGTGGGGAAAGAAAAAATTATTTTTCTAGTTCTGGAGGAGAGTAAAGCAATTTCATTTTAAAGTGACCTTTTCTTTGAAGAGCCGATAGCCCTGAATGACAGTTGTTTAATGACCTCTCACTAACTAACCTTGTTTGATTTTTTAATATTAATTTGCCATAGCAAATTATAGATTAAATATATCAACCTTATGAAAGTCATGTATGTTTCAGATATACTGAAATTTGCATTTTTCATTTTCTTTCATAGGAAAGTTTTAAGGGTTTTATGTATATAAATGTCAATCTTTAAAAAATACGTATATATGTATTTATGTGTATATACATGCACACACATACATATATTTAACAGTTAACAGTTTTTTCCTTTGGTTTCCTAGGAGGAATTCCAATGTAATTCAGCATATGTTTCTTGAATACTTTGTGCCTTAGGACTAATGAGTGTTCTGGTGTACATGAAGATGTATCTGGCACTTGTAGAGCTATGGTGTAGTGGAAACCAGCTATTTAATGGCTCCAAGTTTTTATGTCTCCACAGTCACTCTGCTGAATTCTGAAATACCTGGACTGTTAGTTTGATCCACTATATGTATGGAATTTCTTATATTCGGAAGATCATACATGTAAAATGGTAAGTGGTCTCCAGAGTATAAGAAATTCCAAGTTTGGGGTCAAACTAATAGTCCAGGCTTTTCAGATTTACATCACAGTGGAAGTTTTGTGACAAGATGTAGTTATATATCCCAATTTCCTAGAAGACAAGTGCATTTTGCCTTATTTAGAGATAGTAAACATGGTTCAGTTTTCCCATTATTTCCTTATGGACTGATAACAGTCATATCTTTTCAGATGCTATTCTGCATTTATCATTTAAATTAGGGCTTACTGTAGGCACTAGGAGCTTGTATCATTTAATATATATAAATTTTTTAAAATTTGGACAAATGGTGTCTTAGTCTGTCCAGGCTGCCATAACATAATACTAGATCACTTAAACAACAGAAATGTATTTTCTCTCAGTTCTAAGGGTTGAAGGCCCGAGATCAAGATGCCAGCACTGTTGATTCCTAGTGAGGGTTCCTTTCCTAGTTTGCAGAGGGCCTCTCACTGTCTGCTCACATGACCTTTCCTTGCATGTGCATTGTTGGGGGAGAGGGGAGACTCTGATGTCTCTTCCTATAAGGACCCTAGTCCTGTTGGGTCAGGGCCCCAACCTTATGACCACATTTAACCTTAATTACTTCGCAGAGTCCTCATACAACTACAGTGGGGGTTAGGGGCTTCAACATGAATCTAGGGGGATACAATTCAGCCCATGGCAGGTGTATCTGTTTATCCCGACTAGAATAATGATGCGGGGATTTGGGGAGAGATGGGCAAAGAAGTCAGATTAAATTTCTGTATACATTATTTCTCTTTTTTTGTCTTTTATATCTTTTTTTTTGGAATTACTGAAGTTAGAGAATCCTTATTTACTCTGTTTCAGTTTCTCTGTTTATGTTTAATAGAAAGTTTCAAAGTTAATGAAATAGGTTAAAATCACTACTTCTTCCATATTCACCTATCATCTTGCATATTAAGTACGTTCTGTATCTCAAGTATTCATTAATATAGTATTTACCTTTATTTTAGGAGAGAGACCACTGGTTTAAGAATAAATTAAATTTATGTGGAGAAGCTAATTGAAATGAGATGTGAAGTGATGGAAAGATCTTTTTGTACATAAATCAATGCTAACTCCAGGGGGACCTCAGACTGGCCCCCATGTTTCAGTTCTTTCATCTGAAGGATAAAGGATTGGATCAGATTACTTAAGTGTTTCTAATTCTATCAATTATATATTGAATACTTTAATATTTTTAGGTAAATTTGCTTTTCTTTTTAAAGTTGATAGATGAAATGAAAATATGATTTACACTCCCGGCATGATTAAACTAAATTTTACTTAATTGGTTTTATTTTATCTTTTACTTATGTAGAGCTGGTTTTATCCCCTTTTTATGTAACATGTGCAAAATCAAATACAAAAAAGAATGTCATAAAGGAAACACTTTTCTTAAGTACCCAGTTATAGCAGCACACATATTATCAAATATTTTATCTTTGGCCAGTAGTTGGTAATTTTTAGTTATACATTAGAAAGAATAAGTTAATAAATATTGAAGTAGCTACTTTGTGCAGTTTATTTTTTTAGATAGGGGTGTAATAACCAAGTCATAATTATTAAACAGCATATTTGATGAGGGCTTCTTATATGTCAGGGACTTGAATCAGTTTGAGTTCTCATTTTCCTATGCTTTAGCAAGGAAGAAAAATTTAAAGATTACAAATAAATTGTAACTAAGTAGGCTGAGTGAGTGAAAGGTAGATGAATACATAGGCAAGTATTTTTTGGATGCTTTATATGGGCTTGTCCTCTCACCTGATGCTACGTAGAACATGAGACAGGCACCAGGTACTCTCTAGCTGGAGATACATAATACCACAAACAATAAAAAAAATTAGTGGGATATTGTAGTAATTCAGTAAATAGGATCATACAGTAACATTTATTGAGCTCTACTATTGCAAAATACTTTATGTGCAGAAAGATATAGACTTTGTTCTTAGGGAAGTTATGTTTCAGTAAACATGAACATACATGTGTGTATCTGTAGCATAGTTCAAAGTAGAAATTAGTAAGTAATGAATATTATAAGATAATGTATTATAATTCATCAGTAGTAGGAAGGAGGAAGGAAAGAGATGGAATGAGAGGATTTTAGGAAAGATATTTTGAAGTAGGCGACATTTGAACCGGGTATTAAAGGAGCTGTGGAATTTAAACTTGTAACGAGGAAGGAGATGGCCAGGAGGAAGGTTAGGAAAGGCCTTCTGAATGCGGCGGGATATAAGAATGGCAATTACATACGTAACTTGTTGAAGGGAAGGGAGGAAAAAGCTAGAATCGGTGATACAAGAACTGGAAGTTGGAGTGGGTTAAGTGTTTTGGGGGGCTGGCGGAGAATCTAGTCTGATAAAAGAAGAGGATATGAGGAGGAAATCAAGGGTTTTAAGCAGAAGGACAACGTGAGAGCCGTCCTTCAAGCACATCATGTGCTCTTCTCCCCCACTGAAACATAAACTCCTTGAGAAAAAAAATCTGACCTGTTCCTTTCCTGTTAATCCCCCTGCCTGACATGTTTCTTGATTTCTTCTCTGCCTGGAAAGCTTATTTCCCCTCAGGTACGAATGCAGTTTCCCCTGTGAAAAGTTTCCAGGCTCCACAGGCAGAGCAAGTAGCTTCCTGCCATGTGCCCCCTTGTGATACATATTTGTGTCATCCAGGGCAGTTATCACTTGAAACACCATCATTCTTTGTCCATCTCCTTCTCTGGAATGATACTTTTTGAGGGCAGGGAATTTGTCTTATTTGTATTTTTATCTTCAGCCCTAGGTATTCAGCTAAAATGTCTGACATACAGTGTTGCTTAGTTAAGTCTTTGTTGACTGGATGAACAATAGTTATATAGATGGTCTGGCATGATGGATTAAAGGGGAACTTTAGACAAGGAAGCCAAGTTAAGAAGCTATTGTGGTTAAAAAAAAAAAAGACTAGTGATATGAAAGTATATTTTAAAAACGGAAAGTAATTTAAAAAATACAATGTGATAGAAAAGAGCATTAGCTTCGAATAAATTGATAGAGGGACTGATTGATAGAGGGAATAAAGGAAAGGAATGATCTGGGGACCCAGGCTGATACTGTGTATCAGGGAATAATATGTAAGCAACATTTTGAGCAATTATGAAATTTTAGGTTTGGCGACTTCTTGCAGACTGATAAAATTTTTCCTGTTGATCTCATTACCCTAAGGGTGTCAAAAAACTTTAATATTGTGTCATTCCTTCTACTATTTTAGCACTATTAATGCAAAGGTTGGTAACTTTCGAGGACTTACATACTTGCACAGTTTTCTTCCTTGTGTAATGCTGTCATGCAGTTTTGAAGGGGTAGTCCACGTGTGAGACCTGTCTGTTAATTTTGGTACTCCTTCAGCAAGCTGGCTTTCTGTTGTCTCTTCAATAAGAGAAAGTCCTCTTTATCCCTGGGCAGGGTTAATTAAGCCTTAGGGCAGTGACTGGTACACGGAGCTGACTGAAAATTTGCCTGTGACTGGAAGACTCCGGCGTGAACACTGTATTGTCCCTAACCAGGAGGGGCGAGGGTAGTGGGGGGATGGGGAGCCAAGTGAGCCCTTACTGTACACCTTCTGAGAGTTCCCTTTCAAAACAGGATGAGAGCCTTTCACAGATGGTTACATTTGTGTGAGAATTTATCTTTTGTAGTTAATATTTTTCTTCCTAAAAGCAGACATTTGTAATGAAATTATGTTTTCAGGCTATAAATATATCTTAATTTCTATGATTTACATATGTTATACATTTAAGTGTAACACATGGCGTTAGGCTGGAGACTTCTGTTCCTTATTTCATATGCAAACATAATAGTCCAGTGGAGCAGTTGATACCTTTGATGATTGCTCTCTGAATCCAGAAGTGGTATGTTTCCAAAGCATACTAATCAGAAGCAAAGTTGATATAATCATCTGCTCTGCTATAATTTACTTACAACTCTGGAAAATTCAATTATGGAAAGATGAGTGGAACATTTTTTCTTATCTTTTTGAAGGAGTTTACCATCAATTTTTATTACCTATGTGTTTAGAGAGTTCCCACTAATACTACATTTTTTTCCGACTCTGGCTTAAAGTGCTGAGGTTTTACCTGTGCTATAAAATACTGTGATTTTAAAGATACTATGCCTTATCTTGGCCTCTACTTGTCTTTAACTTAACATTAAGTTATATTTTATTTTCCAGTTAATGATGGGAGAGAAAGAATGTTAGCACAAGTTAAAACTTCTAAATTGCTGCTGTATTAATAAAGAGTAATTTTTAGATAACTGTTATTTCACCTAAAATCTAGAAATTAGACAGTAACTTTATGCCACCTCTGTACTTGAGTAAGTTTGGCATAGTCGTGATAATGGATGTTTATCCATCTGGTTTCTTTTAACTGTATTTATGTCACATTGAGAAATTTTATTCTGGCTATTCCTCATCCCCTTCAGAGAAGACCCAAATTCTTCATTTTCTTTTGAGGCAATTTAGAAATGAGGCACTTAGGGTTTTTGTTTTGTTTTACTTTAAAGAAAAAAAAAAAAAACCTTTATTTCCCACTTCTTAAGAGTATACTTTGATAGGTATATAGTTTGACTATTATGACAAAAATTTTGATACGTGCAACTCCATTGGATTTCTTTGTCTTCTGTAAGATAAGAATATAAGAATATAAAACAAAATTTTAATTCATTGTAAAAACTGTTTTAATATAGTGCTTACATTGAAGCTTTTAGTTCTTTAACAATGTGTAGGTCCCCTTTGGAGGATGCGAAGTATGTGAAATGTTTTCCTTTAATTTTACTGAAGGTGTAGTGTACATGGACATGTGGAGGGCAGTTTTGAAAACTCTTCAGCCACCTTTTTTTATCTTCTTAAGAAATATATTTGTAAATTGTGCTTCTAGAAAGGTAGGGGTGGATGTGGTAAGAGGAAAGTAGAGGAATTAAAAATCATTCCAATAAAATGGTTTAATTTATGCCTCAGCAGTTAAGCAGTGCTCCTGGTTAACAGATATACCCTTCAGCTACACAGGATTTTGGAGGGTTGGAGGGCACTCATTTGCACATAAATAGCCATTAACTGATAAATTCCCAGAGGTCTCCTGTTGCATGTTAGTGGTTCTGACCTACTTAGCTAGCTTAAATTTGTTTTACAGAATTATTATAATTCTATCCTTGGTACTTAAACTTTGTGATTAATGCATGCCTCACAATGCAATTAAAGTATAATTACACAGTTTTGCAGTTTCCTATCGTGGTGTTATTATTACAAAGATCTGGATTTTGCAAATATTAGAAGAGTTAAGGTTTCGATATTTATTACTTTTTCTGTTATTATGTGATTATGTTAAATGGGACCCTTTTATGTCTAAAGAATGGGTTGGAGAGAGGCAGATCATTCAGTGCAGAATTTGTTAGCTCAGAAATGATTGAATCGGTTAATGTGACCACTTTGGTATGCTGTGTGGATTGCTGTATGCCCAGTCTTTCTTGCTTACCTTTTTCAAGTGTTTCTGAAGCACAGTAGGATCTTCACACCGTATTTTTTCCAGAAGTAATGTTAGAGTAAATGTTGGGAAGCAGTAGAAGAACCCCAGTGTGGAATTCATTAGGTCTGGTTTCCAGTGCTGACAGTTAGTTGTGAAAAGAATTCATGTTCCTGAGGGTCTCTGTCCTCATCTGTAAAATGAGTGATTTGAACTAGAAGGGGTTGGCAAACCAAGATGCCTCTGACTAAATCTGGCCCGTGGCCTGATTTTGTACAGACATTGAGTTAATAATGGTTTTCACTTTTTTTTTTAATTGAAGTGTAGTCAGTTTACAATGTTGTGCCAATTTCTGATGTACAGCGTAATAGTTCAGTCATACATATATATACAGGTTTTTACATTTTTTTAAGCTTTCTAAAACAGTAAGAATATATGACACCATATGTGGCCCACAAGGCCTAAATATTTACCAAAATATTTTGCCTACTCCCTGGCTAGCTGTTCCATAGGGTTTCTCTCAACTACTGGCATTAAATTTTTAGTTGATTCTTTTTAAATGCTGATGCTTTATATGTAGCCCTGCACTTCTGTTTGGGGTTTCATTTCTTGCGTGTTCACTATTTAGAGGGTTCTGTGATGTGACACCCAATACCTGTCTCTTTACTGCCTGTTATACATCCAGTTAGTATTCTCTTAAATTTGGTAGTGATGACTGCTTTCTGAAGCATCAGAACTTGAAATTTCGATTTCTATTAAAGGAAATTTCCAGTAAAATGAGACAGTACAGTGTCAGTTCTATTGAAAGGCAGGGAAGAAACATTTATTTTCAAATACTTAACACTATCACTTTGGAAAACTTTAAAAGTTGTGTTATTTTATAGAAACGCTACAAATAAATGTTAAATAATATTTTCTAATGAACTTCAGAAACCCTTTCTATACTTTTTTTTTCTGACTATCCTTTCGCCAACATACAGTATTGTATCACTAGAAAGGTTGGCGTTCCCTGGCCCCCATGTCTTTGAGTGTAGAATCAGGGACCACCGTTAAAGCTCAGATGCATTTAAGTGATAGTCAGCTATGGAGGAATTCAGCATCCTATGTTGTTTGCTTGTTAATATGCATTAAAGGTAATGAGCTAAGTAATTTTAAACCATTTTTATTTGCTATGATGAGGATCATTTTGGGCCCCCAAAGAAAAAAAAATAACAGTGGTCAGGAATAGGAACTGCTTTGTAAAGTTGGCATACAGTCATCACATTTCTCCAAAGAGAAAATGGTTACCCTGTAATAATCAGTCTAATTAATTCAGAAATTCATTGATTGTCCCAGCTTTGTGTAGATTAGGTAGAGACTTGCTTCAAGGAGTGGAATTTATGAAATGTTTGCTGCATCCAGCAAGCAGAGGAGCTTCTATAATGCAGCTGCCTCCTCAGTGGTTTGCTTTGATCCTGTGGAATGAAAGGACAGGAGGATCAGCTCAGGTCTAAATGAGATTACAGCTGGTTCTGCAGCTTATCTGGTCTATTGCCAACTAGTGTGGCTTTGCACGTCCTAAGGGGTTTACAACAGAAACTGTTTATTGAGTATCATCGGTTTACTCAACGCAAGCGGACTAATCCTTCCCGGCCTCAGCGTGCTGTGGAGTTGTGCGGGAGCCAGACCAAAAGCTGGGGCAGCCAGACCCTCTGGAGCCCTTTGTCTTGCTCTATATTGATTTTTACCTGAGTTAAAGGCAGTGAAAAAATAAAACCGATAACCAGTCCTATTCTGAGCAAAAGGTTAATCTTACCTAAAATCTTACAAAAAGCATCTGTTAACCCTAGAAGGGACAATCTTTTTTTTTTTTTTAACTTTCTAGCCAAGTGGGATTTTCTAGTTTCTAATTTTGAAGAACAAGATAAGAAAAACAGCTTAAAAGATCTTGCTAGACATTCCAAGTTAAATGCTTAGTCTCTTGTAGTGATACTGTAACAAACGGCTCTGTGCATGGAATAGAGGATGATTTGTTTCTAAACAGTAAGTTTTTGCTTTATATCCATTTTGCACACTACAGTTATTTTTTTCAGTGTGGCAAGCAAAATGCATGAAAACAAGGCTGGAAACCTTAATTAAGGAAAAGAACTCAACTACCAAGGTTAATAACTAGTAGTCATTTTGCCTGATGATCCCTTGGTAAATAGTAGTACATTTCTGTAATGAATAAGGACTGGTGATTAGGAGGATTATAAAGATATACCTATTATAAATAGTACTATGTGTATTTAAGTTTTATTTTACTATTTTATTAGGTACTTATTTAAACCTTTAGGTGTAAGATTTTAATTATTACAATCTCATCTTGACTAGAGATCCTCAGTATGGCTTATAGTGGAAAATGACTTGGAGTCAGACACACCAGGGGTTGAATTCCATTTCTATTAACTTATTTATCAAGTTATTTGACCTCTCTGAATCCATTTTTTCATCACCATACTAGAGATGAAATTATTTACCTTGTATCTAATCAAACCAAATTAGAACATAGAAGAAAGTAACACTGAGTTAATCATGTTAGTCAAAGCTACTGTAGTTGCTCAGGAGCCCAAAGACATTGAAGATTATATGTGTAGGGTCCCTCCCATGATGCTGGAAAGGATATTTAAAGGTTGTATTGCAGTTATCATGACAGCCATGCTCTGCGTCTATAGATCAGAAACACCTATTGCCATCTTGAAAGGTGTCTGATCTTGGGCAGGTGAATAGAAAGGTTGCCTGGTAAATATCCTTCCCTTAGTGCACAGCAGCAGCTACTGAATATGCCGTGAGTATGAAATCTAGGCTAGATTAAAATTTTTAGAAAGACCTGAATAGTAAACTGGTATTTAGGGTAGGTGGGTGAGCCATACATTTATGTTCCTTCCTGTTTGAGTGATTATTCTGTTTCTACATACCCAGCTGTATTAAGTGCTAAGTAAAAGACAAAGGTAGATTGTTTAAGGATATTTCAGTGGTCTCTCAGTTTACTTTCTCCTAATTGGCAATGAACATGTGTCCTCAGCTATGTGTAAGCACAAAAATGTTACTATGGAAACATTTGGAGGCTTTCTAAATGTCCTGTGTGATGGAATCAGCTAAGACTGATGTTTATCTTAAACACGTAGCTTGTCCAGTATTTAAACTTAATGGACAAGATGTGTACCAGTTGAAAATGTAATATTTATCCAATCATTTCTATTCTATCAAGCCTGGCTCTAAAGCAATAGGTTGTACTCATAGAGTAATAAATTTTTAGTGCGTCTGGAGATAAAGGCTATTGGTGGTGATTGCTTAAACTCTTTTTGCTCAATCATCTGAATGGTGCAAATCAAAGCATTTTGTCAGACTGTGAGAAGTTTCACCTAGATATTGCTTCCCACACATGCGGGTCACCATATAAATTACATTCACGGTTTTACAGCATAGCTGGTGCTGGAAGTTAAATTGATGCCCAGTGGTGGAACTCGTAAAACATTTTCCTGTTAACACGACCAGGCAGAGTTGACATTGTTGATGGTGGGTTTGATCTAATAAACCATTGGTTCTAACAGTGATTTTTACTGTGTTTCAGAGGTGATGATGATACAAGTTTAGTGCTCCAGCAGTTCTTCCTGAATGACAGAAAATTAGCTCTACTATCTATATTACCAAATGCTGAGAACACTAGAAGTAGGGGGTGATTGGAGCCTAATGTAACCTTATGTTCTGAAAGATGATAAATTTTAAGAACAAACTCTTTACCTCGATGTGTACTTTCTTCACAAAGAAAAATACTGATTTTTCTCAGAAGATGTGTTATGTATCATCTTTGGAAATTTGGAAATAACTTTGTTATTACCCTGTTATTCAAGTATGTAGGCTGTGCCCTCCTTTCAGAATTTTTTACGCAGATGCTTTTAGGCTGATTATCATTTCTGAAAGGAAAGCAGTTTTACATTTGGTTGCCTTTTTGTTTCTGTGTTCTCTAAGTTACTTTCCTATGAAGACTTTAAGCTTTATCAAAGGTTTTTAAATTAAGAACCACAGCAACAGAAATGTAAACATTTTTTCCCCGTAAGAGCAAATTTCAGGGGTTAATTTTCTTCTGGTGGTTATAAACAATAGGGACTATTTTAAAGTTTATTTTGAAATATTTCTTCTTTGGTCATAAAGCTTCATCTTGTTTGAAGTAAATTAGTTTTTGCTATTTCTAGGTAAAATTCACAGGATGCTAACAAAACCCTGCTGTTCTGTCACTGTAAGCAGAGGTCTTTCCAGTTCTTCCTTTTTTGGTCCTGTTTCTGCTCCTGTATCCCTGTTGCACATTTGTACACAACTGGTGATTTTCGTGCAGTTTGGTTCCATTTTCTGAGGTATCACAGGTTTTACCCACCTCTTTAACTTTGCTTACCCCAGTACATGCATACTTTTTTTATATCAGGAGATGAGCTTTTTGATGTGCAGATAAATATTATCAGTGGTGCTACCCAAATGAAACCTGTCATGTACAAATAGCATGTATCAAGCCCCAAGCATGCAGAACCAAATAAATCAGCTGAAGCCATGAAAAAAGAAATTAGTGCTGTAACAGAAGCCTTTGAGACTCAGCCCTACAAATGGAGCTTCACAATAACCCCCACGGATCATTGACTCAAGGAGTAATCTTTTAGAAAAACTTTTCCCCCTCTATCTTTTCCTCCCTTTCCAAGAACTATAGTAAACATGGAAAGTAACATCTCTAGAAAGAAATGGGTGTGTAACTAAGTACCTGGAATAACTACAAACTAAAATTAAGAAACTTATGAACTGTTAAATACAGGTTTGTTCTAAAGAAATTTATACATTTATGGATTAATTTTGATGACTGATCTTAAACATTAACTATTAACAGCTTTTTCTGTATAGAATTTAGATTAAGCTTTCCTTTTAAATTAGTATATTGATAACACAGGTTACAGCTGGGTTGTTGGGAACAGGAGAGGCACAGAGTGCTGAAATGAAAAGGAACAGAGGAGTCAGGGTTGGAAAGCTAGAGGAAGCATTTAGTGTGAGTGAAAAAAAGATAGGATCTAATTAGTGGGTTTCATTCATTTGAGGCAGACCCTTTGAGACTCTCATGAAAGCTGCAGTCTCTCGTCACAAAAATAAATGCATTTACATATACACAAAACTTCACACATAATTTTAAGGGGTTTACAGACTTCTAAAACTTATCTACCCCAGGTTTAGCATTATATTCCAGTAGTGACTAAGCTATTGTTTCTGTTAGAGTTTGGTTATATTTTTGATAAAGAAAATTCTTTCTTAAACATCCTTAGGTACTTTTTAACTCTTTTGCTTGACTGAGTTAAAACCTGAAAACATAGTCACTTTTGGAGCTGATGAGGTTTTTTTAGATCCATTATCACAATTGGCAATGGTCAGTAGTGTCGGGCTTTGTAATTTACTGCATTTCTTGACTGTAAGAGAAATATTGAGGATGCAGAATGCTTAAGAGGTTTTAGAAAAAATTATTTATCAAAGAACACTACTTTTCCCAGTGCATTAGCCATTGTAATTATACATTGGTACAGTCTGTTGACATAGCATTGGATTTGATTTAAATGGAAGGGAAAAATAAGGACTGGACATTTTCAATATTTATTGATACACCTAGTCCATTAAGGTAAATTACAGAGCAGATTTTACTGTGACAGGAACATTTGGGTTAATGTAGTTAAGAACCAGTCAACATTACTATTAGACTCTTTCTTTTTAGGAATTTATTACCACCAATTAGGAAAAAGAGCTTACAAATGGAATTTAGCCCTAGCTTACTTGTTGTGGAATATTTGACCTCAAAAATGTTTGGGTCTTTACCTTTAATAAAATTATCCTGAATTGTTTCAAACCAAAGCATATTCCCCCACATAGCAGCTAAACATATTTAGTAAGATGTGATATGATGATTGCAGCTGTACACCGTTGTTTTCAGAAAAGACTACTGGGATGGTGAGAATTAAGCTAGTTTTTGGAGGGTGGTTTTATTAATTAGCTATAAAGATGATCTTCATAAGTTCACAAACAAGCTACCCTATATCTGGGGAAAATTAAAATGAAACTCACTTTAAAGAGCTGTCAATTATTAACGACATGTGAAAGCAACAGAACTGAATAAAATTTAAGAGTAAATATGATCATAAGATGTTTTAGTACATGCTTGATATGAGTATTCTGTGCTGGATAGTTAGAAAACTAAAGTCGTTTTTCTTCAGATGATCCTTATCTTTGCTATTCATTTGTCCTAAAACAAGTGTATAATTTCTGAGATTGTTGCAGATGGTCCCTTGGAGACTTGAAACATAGCTACTTTGTCTTAAGTTTGCCTTTGCACCATTGCAGGTACCTCCTCTTGTTTATACTTTTGATAAAGGTAAGTCTTTGTTCCCCCTCCTTGTGTGTGAATTCTTGAGTCAGGTCTGTATTTTTCATCTTTGAATTGCTAATTTCTACAAAGTACTTGGTATATAGTGGGTACCTGTTCTTTAAAACATAGTAAGCTATGCCACAATGCAGTGGCATAAAATACCCCCAAAACAACTCTTTATTATTATTTTTTTCTTCAGTGTTTAAGTTGTTGACATCCCAAATGTAATACTGTAGATTCTTTAGGTCAGAATATGGAAAGTCAGGGAGAGCTCTTCACAGCTCTACTATGTCTGTGGCTTCAGCTAGAATGATTCTGTCTAGGGTAAAAGGCTATCAAAAGGCTGGAGACAGCACGAGCTGAGGCCAGAGGATCCAGTTCCTAGGTGACTTCTTCTCTAATATGGCTAGCACCTCAGCTAGAATAGCTGAAGCACAGGCTTAGCTGGGACCATCGACTCGAGTACTACCTATGGCCTCTCCAAAGAGTACTCTCAGAGTAACTGTACTTTACACATAGCAATTCAGGACTCTTAAGAGTGCATTCTCCTAGCAAATAAAGCAGAAGCATCATGGCCCTTTATTACCAAGTCTTGGAGTCACTTAATGTCATGTCTGCTGCACTCTTGGTCAGAGTAGTCCCAGATCCCAAGAATGCCAAAGAATTTGTGGCCATGTTTTGAAACTACCACAGTCTTCAGTGAACAGTGAGTGAGTGAATGAGTGAAAAAGAGAAAGAGAAAGAGAGAAATAAGAAGAGTTTGGAAATTAAAAATTGTGAGGTGTGTTTAACATCACTAGTAATTATTGGCTTTCATATTGCTAAGTTTGATAGAGTGTTCATCTCTGTTCCAGAATGAAGGCATTTTCCATAAATACTCTGTTCACGTTATTACCTATACAAACATACCCTATAGATATTGTGGGTTTGGTTTCAGACCACCACAATAAAGTGAACATAGCAATAAAGTGAGTTATATGATTTTTTTTGTTGTTTCTCAGTGCATATAAAAGTTATGTTTATACTATACTGTAGTCTGTTAAGTGTACAATAGCATTATGTCTTTAAAAAATGTGCATACCTTTATTAAAGAATACTTTGTTGCTAAAAAATTCTAACCATCTTCTGACAGTGCAGGGTTACCACAAATCTTCAATTTGTAAAAAACACTATATCTGCCAAGTGCAATAAAATGAGGTATGCCTTTATTGCAAATATGTATATTCTAATTTCCTCTTTTAGCCACCAGCTCCTAAGGTTCTTCGCCTTCTCCTTTTTTCTCATGTAAGAATTCTATACATAACTTAATATTTTAGATAAGATCTAATGCGTGTATGCTTGCTCAATTATACCTATCCATTTACAGTTAGAGAAGAGAACCATATTTGAAATCCCCCAAAACCAGTTTGACAGCTTTAGAGATGTTACCAATAATGTGTACATTTTATTGTGAGACTGCTTACATAAAGAATCTTACCTCTGAGTGCCTGTTGCATAAAGGACGTAACTCCTGGATCATAACTCATGATCTTACCCACAAGGTGTTCTCATAGAAGGCAAACTTGGAAACTGCCTGGTCTTGTATTGAGCCCATATTCTCTCCCTCTCTTACTTTCATCCATTACCTTGTACCCACCTACTTGCTGTTATATTTGGAGGATGAGTTCCTGGAAATAAAGGCCCTAACTAAATATGAGCAGTACAGGGCTACTGCAGCATTATCCCTTTGGAAATGAGTTGTCGTGGTCTGGTGGTGATTGCTCTCTTGTTCTTTTAGAAATCCCTAAGTCATGACATCCATCTGCCTATAGTTTCTCACAGTGTTAATGTCAAAGGACTTCAACCAAGCCTTAATGCGGTCTTTACCCTCAACCACTTCCTTGAAGGCATCTTGAGACATAAAACTTCAGTCTTAATATCCAGCATGGTACCATTTCTTTGATTCTTTGTGTTAAGTTCAGAACTATTACTTGATCATCAGCTGATCAGTTGATCATCGACTAAACTGTTGCCCCAAACACAGAATGAATGACAGAAACAGACCACACACACACACACACACAAAACGTATATTCAACTTAAGATAGGGCAGTAGTGCATCCAGTTCCTTAGAGTATTTTCACTATACTGTGCTAATAATGTGAATGGTTGTAGATCAGGTTGGTCTATTGTGCTCAATTTTATTAAATGAGAGCATAAGATAGCATTCAAGCATCAGCAAAAAACATAAGTATGTTGTGATGAATGATTATATGTCTTTGGACAGTTGACCCTTTGAACAACATGGGTTTGAACTGCCCAGGTCCACTTATATGCAGATATTGTCCAGGAGTAAATACTACAGTACTGTTTGGTCCATGGTTGGTTGCATCCATGGATGCAGAAGAACTGTGGGTTTGGAGGACCAACTATAAATGCAGATAAACTTCTGCATTGTTTGAAGGTTAGCTGAATATGTACCAAATCACACATATACATACTTAAGAGGTTGAGTGTTTTAATGAAAATATTTCAAAGACAAGTAGCATTGTTAACAATCAGCCCTGTGCAGTTACACAGGATTTTTAAGTGTATCTATGTCTAAGGTAGTCCTTAAAGCTCTAGTTATATTGGGAACATACACGGGAAGATATATGTTGGCAAGTGTGTAAGTTGGTTTTGTCTGTTAATTCTCTCTACCTTAAAGAATTGTTTACTTGTAGCCCTAACTTTTTAGATATCATAGCCCTCCATGACCTGTTCTCCATCAATACTCTAGTTTAATTTTCTATCATTCTGCCCTTGACCGTTCATCTTCCTATAATATTAAATTGTTTGTGAGTTCATTCCTATACCATGCAGTTTCATGTCAGTGTGCTTTACTCATAATATTATAACTTCCTGAAACTTTTTGTATTATTTTTTAGTTAGCTAACAATTTCCATAATCTGATAATAGTGTATTTCCTCCATGAAACCTTCATCAAACCTCCAGTTGGACCTGATGTTCCTTTTTTTGTGCATTATAGTACTCTGTACATACCTTTGTCTCCTCACTTAATTGTATGTTCTTTGAGAGCAAGGACCATATTTGATAGCATCTAATAAAGAACCTCATGTAATTAAGAGACATTAAAATGTTAATTAAAATGAACTGAACTACTCAGCACAGTGATTTCTGAGCCTGAATGCACTCTTAGACTCTGGGTCCAGAGTTCCAAAAACCTTTCGGATTTTGTTACTTAAATTTTCTGTTGTCAAATCAAATTGTACTCTCCTTCTGTAATAATTAACTGTATCTTCTAACCTTGTTTCCCTCTCCCAAAACTTAGCAATAACATAGATTGCTCCTTCCTCTCCTTCACAAAATGCCTAATAATTACTGTTAGCTTTCTTTTTTCTTCATAAAGTAGCTCAAATTGCACATTAACACATGCCTAGATGTTTATAGAAGCTTCATAATTGATATTTCCTGTCTCTAGTCAGTTTTTATTCTAACCCATTCTGTTTGTCATTACCAGATTAATCTTTCCCAAGACACTTTTTATTATATCACTCCTTAGTTCAAAATCCCACAGTGGTTCCTTACTATCTTCAGAATGAAGTCTGGATTTTTTTTTTTTTTTTTAATAGCAGGATGTTCCTTAATCGTTTCTGTATCTCTGGCATGGGATATAGTGACTGGCATTGGGTAACTTCTTGTGAAGTAAATGAGGAGAACATGTCAATGAACAAATAACGGCTCTATATTCTGTTCTTAAATTTATAGCCTTCTAATGCTATTACAAAAATTCTCCAGTATAGTCAGAGTGATTACTTCTTTTCCCTCCCCCAAACACCTTGCTCTCTCATATGTTCCTTTTAAGGTACACATTATGTTACTCTTTTGCTTTCCTGGCTTGTTATCAACTTTGATTTTATATAAAGTACTTACTGTGGCTTATAAGACCCTACATGATCTGGATCCCAGCTGTGTCTTTGAATTCATCTGCTATTCATTCTTCCTGCTATTCATCCTTTGTGCTTCAGCCAACTGGCCTCCTGATTGTTGTTCTTGAGCCTGTGAAACCACCAGCCTAGGCACCTGTGCACTGCTGTGTCTTCTCCCCCTCATATGCATTTGTTCTCCACCTTACTTAAGTCTTTGCTCAAATGTCACCATCTCAGAAGGTATTTCCTGATCATCCTTGTTGAAATATTAGCCCTTATCACTCATTATCCCTGTGTCTTGATTTCTTTTTATCCATAAAGCTCACCACAACCTGAGATACTCCACATCTGTGTTTAATTATCTTTGTCTTTTAAGAATATAAGCTCCAGAAGGGCAGAGACTTTGTTTTCTTAACTTTGTATCCCTCTTGCCTAGAAGATGTGTAATACATATTGAATTAAAGAGTAAATATATGGAATTTATATGCCTTTGTGCACTTACTTTCCTCTTTTTCACCTATTCCGTCCTTAATCTGTTCTTTCAGAATAATTTTCATTCCTGTTTTCTCCTGCTGCCCTCAGTAATCTTCTGTGAATTAGTATAAAACCTATCCTTGGTTGTATACTGATGCCTACAGAGTAGAGGAATGGTTATCAACCTCCTCTAGCACAGAATTACAAATGGTCTTCCTACTCAGTGTGGTTCATAGGCTGCTTATTGTGTGACCATTTCCTCATCTGTTGCAAGAATCAAATAGGATGTATTCAGTCAATGGAGTATTTATTAGTGTTAGCCAGAAAATTAAAGACTTTATTGAGAATATGTGTCTCAGCCCTATTCTAAGTGTTTGACTTTAATTAACTATTTTAATCCTATAGGTACTGTTATTGTCCCCAGTTTATTAACAAGAAAAACCAGGATTTAACTGCTTAAAGTGTGGTCCATGGACTTGGAAAATCTCCCTAGTAGAAATGTAAACTCTCAGGCCCCTGCCCAGACCCACTGAGTGATAATTTTTTTTAAAGTAATATGCTTAGACCCCAAACTTGAAGATGCAGTAGGATCTCCAGTAAGACCAGAACTTTAATATTTCTAGAGAGCTCTATAGGTGATTTTGATGGTAGTGAAGGTTGAGTACTCCTGAAGTAGATCCTTCTTGTCAGTGTTCCATAAAATACAGTGAAATAAAATTGAAACACTTAAGTCATTTGATCCCCGTATCATCTACAAATACAAGACTAATAAAATTAGAAGGGTGATTCCTAAAAGTAATCACTTTTTATTGGCATATTTTTATACTGTGCCCTGTTTTGGGTGGGTTGGGGGAAGCTACCTTGTCTTAAGGACATCATCAGTATTATTCAGTAAAACCGTTAAGGCAACATTGCTCTAAGCATGCTTGATTTGCTAGGCTCAGTACTGGATTCCTGATTTATTCTCTTTACTCAGTCAATTAACTCAGCTGTGGGCTCCTGGAAAATTCTAACTTATCACATGTCATTAACCTTTGGGATCCCTGTAGACTAGTCCACACTCCCCAGAAGTATTGAACTTTTAATGTGTGTGCATCTGGTAGGCCACCAGGACTGGATGTCATACTACTTTGTAACTACCTCTGTTAGGAACTTAGCATGAGAATGAACGGATACAGCAATGTGACATTTAAAACATGTATTACTCGTTTGAGTAGTGAAATGGTGTTTGAGTTAGCTGTAGCATGGTTGCCTGGTAATGTGACTGCCTGGGTTAAAATTCTGGCTTTGCTGCTTACTAGCAAGCACTATGACCCAGTCAAATTATTTATCTTCCCTATGCTTAGATTCCTTATCCACAAAATGGGGAAAATAATAATTCCTACAGGATTAAATTAGTTAATAAAGGTCAAAATCTTAGAATAGGGCTGGCACCTATATTCTCAATAAACAGTCTTTGATTCTCTGGCCAGGAATAATAATTATTCCATTTATTGAATATGGCTTATTAAGAGTTCTTACTACACATGAAGAAATGACCATGCAGCTAGTACTTGAGAGAATAGGATTTATACTCTTGTATGTCTCTCTCTAAAGCTCATGTCTGTCTAGATAATGCTCTGCTGTATATAAACTTGGTTATTAGGAATTAGAATCAGTAGCAATGAGACTACAGTGAGTATTTTCTTATCTTATAGTCTACAAATTGTTTTTACCTAAGTGGTGTGATCTGATACTTTAAGCAGCTCCATGGATGATAGTAGGGCATTATTCCCAGTTAACAGGTGAAAAACTGAGGCTTAGAAGTTTTCCAGGGTCCCAGGCTGGTCTTCTCTCTCCTAGACAAATTTCATTTGAATAATTTTTATTACATCTTGAAGAGCCGTTTTATTCCTTAATGGTGCATTATATATGACCAGAAGCATCATTGCCAGCACTGTGCTTTTTATTTGTTATAATCCCTAGAGTCAGAACAGACAACAAACTCCTTCCCTTATCACACATATTCACTCAGTCATCTGCCACCCAGTCATCTCCTCCTCCACATACACAAAAATGCATTGAGGCAGCACTACAGGGAGGCACTGCAGGCTGTGCCTGGGCTGCTACTCGCCAGCCTGGTTTCTGATTTATCACCTTTCCTCTGCCTGATAACTGGGCATGCACAGAATTGGGGGTCAGAACTTAAGCTATCATTATCCCCTGGTGAGGCTTTGAAGAAATCTATACCTGGAGTGTGGTTTTGTTTTATTTCATTTTCACTTCTTGAAGTCAGGATTGGATTGGATGATTTTTAACATACCTGCCAGCTTTAAAACTTTGGGACTTTTTTCTGGTAATGTCATTCCTTTGGTTATGTTATATTTTTTAATGGGTAGTAACACAGATTATAGCCCTATTTTATATATGTGAACAAGAATGACAAGAAGATTCAAAGTAAGGATTTTTTAGTGAGTTTAGCTGAAACTAAAAATGGTCATAGAGTAGCTTGATTCCCATCCAGTTTTTTATTCGTTAGATCAACCAGATACTTGGAATAATTTCTCATAGTCGTTTAGAACAGCTTTTTATTTTTTTATTTTTTTCCATCTTTTGGGGGGTTTATTTATTTATTCTTAGAGAAGGCAGTAGGGTTTGAACCCAGAACCTCATGCATGTCAGGCATATGCTTTATCACTTGAGCTATATCCTCCCCCCGAGAACAGCTTTTTAAAAGTTAAAACTTCCCACTAATTTTTCTCTAATATAGATTGAAGAAGGTTGGCAGGTTTGGAGTAGAACTAAAAAAGAATTCAGTTATTAATTATTGTTAATCCAGGCATTCTGTTCGCTCCTATCAGTCACATTATATTATGCATTTTCTTTGTGGTACGGGGTCCATCAACAGACAACTTCTCTTTAAATTTTAAGGCATAGTATGTTAGAAATATTACATAAACACCTATAATTACCAGGAAAGTGATATACAGAATGTCATACCTTGTTCCATAATTATCAGTTACAGAAGAAGCAAGAGCATACAAAGATCAAAAATAAAACCTAGATATAGTGTTCTGATAAGTGTTCCCAGAAGCCTGTCCAGGTTTTGGAGGAAGAACAGTGCCTCAGAGAGCAGGCTTTGCAGTCAGATGCTGCAGGTTTCAGTGCCTCTCCTGTGATAGATGGCTCAATACATTTGTGTGTCTGTGTGGGCGTGGGGAGGTTCGGGGAGAGATGGATAAGTGAATATGTAAAATCACAACAAGAAGTAGCATGATGATAAAAAACAGGAAAACAGATCTTGGAAACTGGGGCACAAGAGCAGTCAGATACAGGAAACAGGAAAGCGCTTGAGCTTAAAGAGGTAAGTCAAAAGAGGCAGGGTACCAGGGCTAAAATAGAAGCATAAGAAAATCTGGATAACGAGGTATGTAAAAGTTTCAGTGTACTCATAGTGTAATGATAGGTTCCGAAACACTTTTGAGGACATTATTTCATGTGATCTTCACAATAACCCTGCTAGGGTGATAGTAAATGATTGTTCCTAATCTTGACTCTTTAGAAAACAAAAAATGGGAGGTTACTCATTTTTTTCAAGTAGCTCTGAGTAGCTTTGCTAATAACCAGCAGTGTTGCCCAATACAAGTCACTTCTATTGACTCAGTTAGTTTCCTCATTTATAAGATTTGAACAATAATTGTACCTACTTCATAGAGTGAGAAATAATGCTTACAAAACGCTGAGCATGGTGCTTGGCACATGGCAAATATCAGTAAATCCTGGATATTGGTGCTGTTTCTCCTATGAGAGCTGCAAGTTGAATAATGATGTTCAATAGATGTTATTTTCTGCTGTACTATATTGCATCTTTTAGAACGTAAGTGGGCTGGTTATGCATGTCTGTTTCCGCATATGTATTATTTCCAAAATGATTCTAACCCATGTTAAGTTGGTCTTTACTCAGAACATTTGCCAATTGTTGGGTTACTCTACATCTCTTAGGATGTTTCTTTTAGTTTTTGACCCAAAATTACATTTTATCATTTGTGCAATAAATCAGCTTTCATATTTTCCTACTGTTTGTTGAAGAAGGTAGGTCGTGTTTCATAAAATAGCCATGACGTCTAGAACGATATTATATTGCTTATATATTTCATACATGTTTTGTGTTTTCTTTTACATCGTTAGCTCTAGTGACAGGGCTACTTTCAATGTTTGCATTTTTGTAAGTGTACCTTCAGCAGATATGCAGTCATATGTATTATAATAAATTTATTTTTCAGTAGTCTTTGTGTAGTTATATTTCTGGTCCAGAAAAAGGTGATTTTAAAAATTGCCTGTGACTTCAAGGGGCATTTCTAACTAATTTGGCTATATCACACAAATATGAATATTCCCCCAGACTCTATTACAGTACATCCTTGGCATTTCCTACATTTGCACTCTCTGATTTTTTCAAGTTAATAGAAATTATTATAAAGATTTAAGTAACTTTGTTTTGTATTAAAATAGCAGATAATCATTCTTCTTATCCAATCTGATATTGCTTGAACGTTTGAACCATTGAGCAGACGATATTTTGCACAGTCCAGGATTTATAGCTTCTTTTCAAACCAAAATTCTAAGTAGATACACATTTCCAAAACAACTCTGTTTTTGGGTCAGTGTCTTACACTTAATTGGAACTCATTTTTGCTGTGTTAACTCTTACCTTGAAGAGTTATCTTGCTTTGACTTTTATCCTACTGGTTTGTATTTTTCAGAACTGTGAATCAGATCTCTGATTTAACTCCTGCTTGTGTACTCCATGATACCTCAACATTTTGTTTTGGAGTGGTCAAAAGTGGTTCAGATTTGTTGGTCTTTTTCAGTATTGCCTTGAGTTGCATTTTTCTTGGTATCTCTTGTAATTTTTCCTAATACAGAATTCTGGAGTTGCCCCTGCCTCTTTACAAGGCAAAACTACATGTGGCTTTCCAGCTCCTTTTCTTAGGTTTACTGCAATTTTTTCAACCCAAGTAGGGAGAGAAGAAAATTTATAAATGTTTAAATTGGGTAGGTGTGTCTTAGTGCATAAGGGTGTGTATCTTCGTGTGTATGGGGAAAGTGCGGGCTTCAAAGCAGATGTAGGTTCAGATTACAGGACCAGAACTTCTTGGCCATGTGACCTTTGGGCATATTTGGGCATATTATTTTAACTTCTTGCTATCATCTTCATCATCTTTAAAGAAGATCAATGATACCCCTCTCATAGAATTGTTCTGATTTTTAGTTAAAGAATTTCTAGCATTATAGAGGATTATCAGAAGTGACACCCCCTCCTAAGGAATAAGTTTTAGTGAGTAAAGAAAATGGCTTATTTACTTAGAAACAGTGAGCAGGGTCCATCCTTCCCAGGTACAGTAATCTATTGATTATCCTTTGAGACCAGTATACTTTGAAAAAGCTATGAATGGGTTGTACAAATGGTGGTATTATTTTACTTGGACTCCAGTGTCTTTCAGTTGCTAGATGAATTTTAGCGGTTTGATATTCATTTTACTCAAAGCTAAAGGACTTGAAATGATTCTTTAGTCACTAGTTCAAATTGAAAGCATCTCAGTCAGGTTTTTACACAAAGAGGACATAGCAGATATTT
Source organism: Camelus dromedarius (assembly GCF_036321535.1). Classification (NCBI taxonomy): domain Eukaryota; kingdom Metazoa; phylum Chordata; class Mammalia; order Artiodactyla; family Camelidae; genus Camelus; species Camelus dromedarius. The sequence continues at coordinate 53,777,643 of NC_087441.1, forward strand.
GGTTGGCTTTTATGAGGATTGCTTACTGTAATATTCTTTCCCCAGGCATTTGTATACTTCCCCCCCCCAATACTTCAAGTAACATTAAGTAGTGTCTCATGATTAGCCAAGAATTCCAATGTAAAGGGGCGTAGAATCCTAATGTTACATAATTTATTCTTATAATTTCCATTTATGTGTAGTTATGTGAAAAGTACTAAGATGTGGTCTTGCAACCAGTGTGACCTTTTTGTGGAATTACTTTAGTTATTTGTGCTACTTAGTTCTGTTCTTTATATAGTTATTTTGAGTGTCCTCTTACCCTACGTAAACTGATTTAAAACATCAGGAATGTTGGAACTAATATAATATTTCTTTCCTTTTTTTAAGTATGAATTATTTTTCTTAGTGGAATACTACTACTGTCAAAGAAGTTTTCTGCCTTAGATCCACTGGTTATTTTTCACTGCTTTCTCTTTAATTGGAGAAAGCAAATCTAAAGATGGTATTCACACATTTGTGTCTACTCTAAGTTGGTATGACTGAAATAGAAACAGGAATATCACAGTTGTACATTTAGTTTTAAATAGTATTATTAATTTCTGGGCATGATACATAAATGCCTTCTGTTACAGATCACTAGAAAAATGTTTTAGTATTTCCCCTCTTGTTTCTGTTAAGGTCTAGAGATATCTAATCAACTGAAAAAAAAAAAAGTTGAGTAAATGATGAATCAAAATAAAAGGCAGTATTGAATTCATGTTTTACTGTTTTATGGAGAATAACTTTTTATTGTTTATTATTTTCTACTGTATGAATATGATTATGGATCTTTTCAGACCAGGGTACTAATTATAAGATTGTATCTGGCATAGTTTTATATACTAGCTCAATGCCTGTGTTTCTGTTCTGAACAAGGAAAATATTTTAATTTAAAATACCACACATAAGCTATATATACTTACTTTCCCCTGGTACATCACGTCCTAAAGCTCATGGGAGAAAATGGTTTAAATTTTTGTTTTTATGTCTAGTTTGTAAGTAAAATCACCTGTCATAATGAGTTGCAAAATGCAAACCTTCATTCTGACGCTGCCTATTTCTCATTTGAATCTGACATATTAAAAAGCATATAATTAACGGTTGACATTAGTAATTAACGTTAACTTTATGGTGCTTAATATGCCATCATTCAACCATCAAATAACCAGAAATGCATAATTTCCTGGCATAAAGGTTTTAATTATATAAAACAGTCCTTCAGTTTTCATATGGCATAAATGTTAAAAGCCCAAAATGTGTTTAAAGAAAATTTTTTGTAAGTATCTGTTGGGTGTTAGCTGTATTTTTTTTCTTTTTAGGAGTATGCATCAACAATTGTGTCAGGAACTTCAAAGGGAGAATGTGGACCTAATTGTGCAGTCTTCATTATCGGCTAAAGAGCGCCACCTTGCTGCAGTTGCCAGTGCACTATGGAGACATTTTTTTTCATTTTTGAAGAGTCAGAGAATGTCACAGACAGTGCCTCTCTCACAACTTGCGGATGCAGCTGCAGGTCAGCATTGTTAATTTGTTAATTAGTTTCTCATTTTAAAACCTCTGTCAGTTTTTTTCTTCTGTTTTCTTGGTAACAAATTCATTTTTATCACAGTGCAGTACATATTTTGACAATCAGAAAGACAAAAATAATTAAATATTTTAAGTTAGGATCCTTTGGCTTGTTTATTATTTTCCTCTTATTGAAGGTAAAAATTAAGTGATTATTTGCTGAAAACGAAAGATCATTTTTAATCTTAGAAATATTGAATGTACATAAATTTCTTATGCATGCACTATTTGGAAAGTAAAGTAGCATTTGATTTCTTCTGGTTCAAGTAGCTTATTTTCAAATTGTATGTGCGGATATGTAGTGTAAGATGAAGTTGGATAAAGAGCAAAAGAATACAGCATGAGTTCCATTCACCATTGAGCAGGTGAGCTCAGACTGACATTGAGTATATAGAATGTTATTGTTCTGATTTATACTAGATTCTATTCTGGGTTGTATTTCTACTTAATTTGATTATTAGCCTAAGGACATGTCCTTAGGCTTTAAGGGACTCTGAATCAAATGAAATTATAGGCAAGAATTTGAGTATTTGTACATATATGCACTTTTCCAAGAAGAGGTCCTTATCTTTCTCAAAGGGATATTTTACCCAAAGTATGTTAAGAAGTACTAGACTGGACAGAGATCAGTATGGTGACTGCATGTATTTAAATGCAATTTATATGAAGGTATTTAATGTATTAAAGTGTAATGTTTTTAAAAACCTAAGATGTAAACCAAGGTTTATTTTACCCTATTTTGAATGAGGAAAGCTGAACTAAAAGGACTACATAAAAGACAGCATGAAATAAATTTTTAAAAGACCTTGAATTCTGGTAGCACTTCCATAATTAAGACATAATTTATGTAGATTGAAGAATTCTGACAATACAGTGGTTTTCCAACCGGTGTAATGCCTATGAAAATAAATATGGGTATTCAGTTTAACCAAAGCAGTCATTACTAGCCGATATGACTTATCTTTCTTCCCATTCATCATCCCAGCTCCCAGTTAGTGTTCAAAATGATATCACACAAGTTTAGTCAGTGCTGTCCTAGGTGCTGAAAGTTAATGGTATCTAGATATAAAGCAAAGTATGTGTGGGTTTCGAGTTTGTTTTGAAATAAAGACTGGTAGGTTAGGAGAGAGAAATTTCCTGCATTAAAAAAAAAAGTTATTGAATACCCACTTTTGGCACTGGGGATAGGCCAGTGGGAAAAAAAGGACTACAGTCCCTTTTTTCATGTATAAGCTCCGTGTTCTCATGAGGATATTAGCTGGAGGGGGAAGTGGGGTCAAAGTTTTTGTTTTTTTTTTTTAATAACATGGGAGAAATTTTAACATATTTATAATGCTTACAGGAATGTTTAGGAGTGAGGGAAAATTTAATGATGCAAGAGAGTCACTTACATTTTAATGCCCAAGAGAAATGGGATCTGGGATCCCTTAGAGGACTTGACCTCAGACGACCTGTAGTAGCAGAAGAGAAGGCAGAGTAAATGGGCCCAGATGGAAGTGGACGATAGCGGTCTGCAATCTTCAAGGAATGAGAGGAGGTGAACTGGAAAACAGTAGACAGATGCAACAGGGAGAGTTAGGGGCTGGTATAATCTGATGACATGAGATTCAAAGCTAAAGATTTTCAGGAGGAAGGGAAGATGGTCTGGAAGCAGCAACGTGGACCAAGAAGTAAGCTTACCCTATCTGTAGGTCCAGTGTACGAGAAGTGTGGGAAATTAAATAGCCACCATTTGAGAAAGCTTCATAGAAAACAATGCTTAATAAGCAATTTATTGACAAACATAAATTGATATAGTACAAATTAAGATAGGGAATCCCAGGTAATCACAAAAAAAGTATATTTGTTTATCATGGTTTCCTAAGGAATTCTAGTTTCTAGGTTTTGTGAATTCTGAGGGAAGTGGAGTATCATTTAGTGTTTGTGGGAGATCAGTGTTTACTAGAAGACAACGTCCAGCGTCTAAGGTGAGAGTCAACTCTTCACCTGTGACAGGTGGCAAGTAAATCAGCTCGACTGGAGAAGAGTGGGCACTAGAAATATTTTTTGTAATGGATGTTTTGAATGAGAGAGGCACATGAGCAGAGACATCAAGTTTAGAATTTGCCATTTGAGGGAGCCATTACAGATTCATATGATGCTGCTGAGAGAGATTATTCTAGATCTTTTCTTGGAGATCCAGATGATTGCCACAGAAATTTCTCTGACAATATGAATTTAGTTCAGTTTTAACTTTTTGTTAGTTCTACATTTCTAAAATGTGACATTTTATTATTAATTGCTGAATTTTAAAAATCACTATCCATATAATTTGGGGAAGAGAAAGAGTTTTTAAAAAATTCTCAATGTAAGCTTCTCTCATTTTAAATCTAGATTTTACTTTGCTGGCAATGGACTTGCCCAGCACAGCTCCATCAGATCTTCAGCCTCAGCCGGTTATATCAATGATACAACTTTTTGGTTGGGATGATATCATCTGGCCCGAAGTTGTAGCCAGATATTTAAGTCATTTCCTACAAAATAGGTAAGTGATTTTATTTTAGGTATGCACACTCAAGTAAACCCATGATAGATCAGTACACTAGGAAGGTAAGAATTTTCACAATAAAAACTGAACTTCACTACATACGCTCTCACTTTGGCGGCTTGTTGCTTTTCCTGTGTCAGCATCTTGACAGTACTAAAGTAGGAAAGCTTTCTTACAGCAGTGTTGCTGTTGTTTTACCAAAACGGTTTGTGTAGGACTGCTTTATCCTCATCCAGAAATGACTTCTTTACACTCACCATTGTGGAAAAAATTACATAATTAATATTGCTGAATCTGTATGTTATTGCAGTTTTAGATTTGTGATAGCTTTCCTCTTCACAGCTAGATTTTTAAAGTTTTGACTTTAGTGTAATCATGAACAAGACACTTCTCCACCCTGGACGCTGGCTTCCGAAGTGTCTCCTACCATGTTATATGAGAAATCTGAGGAACCCCAACAGAAAAAAAAATATACAACAAAGTTAAAATAGAATTAGTAGAGAATAATCAGGAGAATTTGAATAAGAATATCAAGATGAGGGAAAATAAAATAAATACATAAACCTGAGAGAAAAGGTAGGTCTTGTCCCAGCTGCCAGTCAGTGAAAATGAAGAGCCATGCAGTTGGTGAGGAATCCTTCTCAAAAGGAAGTTCATTAAGCAAAGTCATCAGTCATGTTCTCACTGGCTTTCAGTTGTAAAGTAAGGGAGTTCAACCTCCATTGGATTACTTTTAGGGTCCCTTCTAGCTTAAGAATTCTGTAATAACAACAGACGTTTATGTTATTTATTAAATACTGTAGCTGAAATTATCTGAAATAATTTTAACTTTTTAAATAATATTGTTGTGTCAGAAACAGCTGAAGAAACTGAAGTGCGCAGATGTTAAATAGCTTTGGGACAGTTGTATAGGTAATAAGTGACCCATCTGAGTTCTCCTGCATTGTGTACCCTTTTTATGATAACTGATACTCTGTATTTCAAAGTAGTCCTTTTACAGTTGAGATTTATATATATTTTTCAAATGCCTGACTTTACATAACATTTACAGTTAGAGAACTTCCTCATCTCTATCCTCACTTATAAAATGATTAGAAATCAGATTCAGTCCGGCCTTTCACTTTATAGAAATTAAAAACAATTTTTTAAAATTTCTTTCAGATGTTAGTTTGGAATTCTTTAATAATGACTACCTGTGAAGTGGGGGAGCCAGAAAGGAAGGGAATGGGATTGGTCAAGAGACTCGCATAGAAATAAATTTTGTTTTTTTGTCTTTTTACTTATGTATATGGTCACCATTGCGTCTCTGTTTATTTACTCTCATGGCTGCTTTTTTTTTTTTTTTTTTTTTTTTAATTGTACTTGCCACTTCCTTTAGTACTATCTCACCAGCTAGTTAAGCCCTTTCCTTGTTGTTCTGGTTTTAACTGTCTTCTTCCTTCCCTCTCTTCCTTGGCATAAGCCTAAACAGAAACTGTCAGTGGAAAAAGGAAAATGAAAAATCAAGATGTTACAAATGAAAACAAAAGTTTTTATCTGAAATATCTTTTTGTATATATCTGTAGTGTTCATTTTCAGCAATGCATGTCTGCATTAGTGTGTTTGTCTGTAAAATAAGTGAAGCTAGGAACTGGGGGATATTAGAATGGTTTCCTTTATTTCTGAGTATCTGTACACAGGGAACACTTTGTCAGGGTTTTGTTTTGGTTTCTGTTTTTAATATCCATCAACTTATTTTCACAGCATGTTATGTGAAGCACTTTCTCATGCAGGCTGTGTATCTTTTCAAGCCTTAACTGTAAGATCATGGATCCGCTGCATTTTGCAAATGTACATAAAAAACCTTTATGTGCCAGATGATTCGTTCACTGATGTAAATCCTGAACAGGCAGTTGGTAAGTATTGCAGGTGTTTGACTTTCTAGAGAGCTAAGTATATTTAAAATTAACTATTTTGTTATATAAATTAATAGAAAAGATAAAAAAATATATTTGTAATTAGATACAAATATAGACAGAAATGTATTTCCTTTTGCAGCCTGTGTCTTTTTCTTGATATTTTCCCATTATTGTATATGACAAATTTCTCTCCTATAAAGATAAAAGAACTTGTTTCTTGCAAGCCAGGAACAAAAACTCTCTCGGGTGACAAGCTATTTTTTTACCTTGAAGAAACTGATCACAAAAAAATGGAAATATGAAGTAAATAACCAGATATCACACAGTGAACACCCTATAAAGAAAAATATCCAATTATGAATAATTTCTTCCCATTTCCTCGTAACTTTTATTTTTAATATCCTATACCGTTCCGGTTGTTTGTAGGGTGTGACTTTTTCTAAAGCTTTATAACCATTTATAAACCTCACAAAGGCTGAACTGAGAAAATGCTCCAAATTTACTTTGATAACTTACTATACCTGTTGGCTTTATATGAGTAACCTTTGGGACTAGGTGTTCACAAGTACACATTGGTTTGTTTTTAAATAAAACCTTCCCATAGTGAGAGAAACTTAGAGGTTTTCAATAATGTGAAATTTTAATTTTAAAAGAAAGCATTGTCATAATTAAGAATATTCCATACTGTCTTATATATATGTGTATATATATAAATTATATAAATATATTTTATTTTAACAGACAAAGAGTATGTGAAACAGTTGGCTGAACTGACGAGGTTGCTATTTAAACTCTCAGAAGTAAAGAATATTTTCTCAAAGGCTCAAGTTGAATATTTGCCCATTCCAGAAGACCCTAAAAAAGCACTTGTTCAGTTCCTTGAGGTATTTTTTATTTAATAGTATAGTTGTCCAGATCAGTTACAGGTATTTTTCCAAAATCTTGAATTGTTCATAAAATTTTTCTGTAAAATGAATTTTTAAAATTGAATCATATTATTGGTTGCCTGCTATTATAAAGTCTGGAGGAGTAAAAATATGAATCTAAGTTATAGCGCAATTTACTCTTAAGGTCAGCAGAATAATTAAATTTAATGAAAAATAATAAGAGTAAAGAATGCCATATAAAAACCTTACTCCAAGTCTGATCTAGGTTGTAGGAGTATCTTACTGCTGAAATTCCTGGATAACAGTATTCTTCAGCTACTTAAATTTCCTTGTATATGGTCTGTAATAGTTCCAACTCAATGTTTACCACCCTATTACAAACATTGTAAATTTTACAGTAAAATTTTAGTGTATTCAGCATAAGCACCAACTACTTCGTATCATAGCATGGTTGAAGCTTTAAAATGCAATCCATTTGTTTTGTTCTGTCTCCATAATAAATATTCAACATTTTATTTTTAATTATTAATTTTGTAGGAATCTATCTTATGTGATAGGTTTTGTTTTATAGCCTAATTGAGATTGTTAATGTGCTTGGGTTAGTGTTTTTTTAAGCTATTCACAGTAAAACTTGGTTTATTTTCCCACAGAGTGGTTGGTATTAACTGCAGTGAAAATCATTACAACCCATAAGCTCTTTCCATAAATGAGAATTCTTCCACTGGTTTTTATTTAAGTTAAAGTACAGTTGTATGACAATTTAGAGATGTCATATAAATCCCCAAAATATTTAGTAATAATATATGCAAATGTAAAATATACATTTCTCTAAAACCTTTTATTTAGTTGTTGATTGGATCTCCATCTGTAATTAATTAAACACCTATGGTAGGGACCATATTGAACCAGAAAAGGAGGTAAAAGTCATGCACTCCAATGACCATTTTCAAAGGTGCTCCTAACTTAGTCCTGTCCAAATTAATTACTCCTTCATCACTCAGTAAATAATTGTTTGCTAAATGATAGATAATATTATGCTAGGATTTCTTAGGGATTTGAAGACTCCAAAGAAATAATCCTTGATCTTAGAGAACTTTTACTTATCTGGGAATATAAGATATACACAAAGGTTGAAATAATAATAAAAGACAGTATGCTAAGTGCCAATTAGTTGATAGATCAATCAGCAGGTTAAGAATTCAAAGCATCTCGGTATAAGAAGTTTAGATTTCATCCTGTAAATAGTGTGAAGCCTTTATAAATTTTAAGTAGGTCTGATTTGATCAAATTACTTTAAGAAAATTGGTAACAATAGAATAAAGGTGCAGGAGCACTATTGACCAGAAACTAGTCAGATTTAGGAGGAATTGAAGATTGAACTATGGGATTTTTGAATAATTATGAAATAAACACTGTGTTTAGAAGAATGATGATACCTTAAGGAGAAGTAGGAACATCATGATTTAGGGTGGGCAGGAGTAAGTGAGAAATCCAATTTTAAACCTGTTTAGTTTGAAATTTGTCAGGGGTCCCCAAGATCATCCTCAGGTGCTGTGATTCACTAGGAGGGCTCACAGAACTCAGCATATAGTTGTTCTTACATCTCTGACTGCCACATCTGGCCACAGTAAAAGGTTTCAAAGTGCAGTCAACAAAGAGAAAGAGTGCATGAATGAAGTCTAGAGAAACCAGGCACAGCTTCCAAGAGTCCACTCCCAGTGATGTTACCCTGGACATGCTCAATTCTTCCAGCAAGCAATTGTGACAACACAGGTGAAATTGTCTACTAGGGGAGCTCATTAGTGACTCATTGCCCAGGAGGGTTTTTAAGGGGGCTGGTCACCAAGGCCCCCTTTGTCTAGCACTTATAAAATTCCAGACTCCCAGAAGAGAAGCAGATACTCAGCATAAACTATATTGTCTGCACAAACAGTTTAGGTGGAGTGAGCCATTCTTATCTGGAAATGATGGGAAAGAATCTAAGATTCTAAAAACCAATGAAGGACCAACCTTGCAAATAGACCTCTTAAGGACAGCAGCATTGGAGCCTGCTATTATAACTCTTCTCTGCATAGAAATAAGTGTGACTTAAAAGCAGGGGTAGTAAAGGCACTGAAAAATAAACATTTTGGAGTCTGGAGAGCTTAAAGCTAAACAGAGAAATACTGAGATCTAAGGCACTGTTTCTCAAAAGTCTTTCATAGACCTCTAGGAATCAGTCACTAATACTTTTCAGGAGTTCTTTGAGCTCAAAACTATATTGACATTTGTACAAATAGTGCAGAAACTATAGTAGGAATCAACAACATGGCCCAAGATTATACTAGTAGTCATTATAATTTTGAATGCCTTGCAATCACAAGAAAAGCCAGTTTCAATTTTTAAGTGTGTAAAAGGGAACTGAGACCAAAAAGTTTGAGAATTTCTGGTCCAGGGAAAGAAGTATAGAGAACCAAGAGCAGAGAGCTGAATAGAAAAGGGGATTTATCAACTATATCTCTTGTTATTCTCATCAGTCCACCTCCCAATCACTCAAATTCACTGGGTTCCTATTCTTTCCTCTATTCTACATTTTACCATCAGCGGGGCTAACTTTAATATCATCTTAAATAACATCTTAAGTCCTCATGTCAAAGCATCTCCAGGGGTCTTTACTTCTGCTCTGTGTCATCTACCCGCTCCCGTGACCAGTCACTGAACCGTGGCATCACTCGGAGCACCTGTCACTGCCTGTCTTCCCAGCCCTCTCAGTGACTTCATCGTGGTCTTCTACTGCCTTTTCACCAAGTGCAGCATTCTCTCAAGGTCTCACTTTCTTCTTTATCTGCCTTAATTAGACCCTTGAGGGCCTCCTCATGTCAGCTATTCTTACCAACACACTCAAAATCTTCCATCCTCTGTCTTTTGGTTACACATACAAACCTTCATCTTTGGATCACTACAACCACCTGCTGTCTTTCCTCTGTCTTACCTTCTGAGAGCTGTGGAGAATAATCACATCACTATGTATATTGTTGCCATTCATAATCCACTTTGGGTAATTGAAATCCATGGTAGGTTCCCAATAATGGTTTAAAAACTTTACTGTTCTCCTTGAACCTTCTAACCCATCTCTAGTCAATCTTCTCTTTATTCTTCTTGTGACTTCTTGCCCCTTTCTTATTCTCACCTTTCCTCGACTCATCCTCATTTATTTCCTTTTCTCTTCTCACTTCACTGCTATTCTCTTACTGTTTCACCTCACATTCCTCTCCACCACCTCCCCATTTTGCCATTTCTACCTCATCCTTTTTTCCCTCTGAGAAAGTTAAGCTGGCATCTAGCGGCTTACGAGAAAATTCTGGGGGAAAAAATCAGTTCATATCATAAAGCTAAACTTTACTTACGGAGGTCTCACTTGTAAGAATTTGTTAACCTCATCTGTAGGTCTTTTTTGTAGGAATTTGGGGATTTAGAATTCCCAGCCTTGTCCTAGAAATATGGTGAGCCAACCTCACCATATTATGTGATCCTTGTATCAGTTCCATGTGTCTTTTACTAAACTTTGCTAGGTCAGACCTTCTATAAATGATTATTGTTCAACTGTTTTTTTTTATTCCTTTAACCTTTACTTTAATTATGAAAGGCAAGATAATTCTTTTTACTTGGATTTTAATTGCCGTGAACATTTATTGAAAAGTTAAGGATGAAGGCCTAAGCATAAGGGGTATGTGCGTGTGTGTGCGTGTGTGTGCGTGTGCGTGTGTGTGTGTGTGTGTGTGTAGAAAGAGAAATTACTCTTCAAAGTCTGTATTGTATCAAACTTAGAAAGCTAAATTATGTTTTTCGTTATTTATAGGCTGTTGGTATAACTTACGGGAATCTGCAGACACTTTCTGATAAATCTGCCATGGTCACGAAGTCCTTAGAATACCTTGGTGAAATATTAAAATATATAAAACCTTATTTGGGAAAAAAAATTTCCAGTGCAGGGCTGCAGCTGACTTACTGGATGATGGGTATGTATTCCTGACATTATTAAAACTTTCCCAGGATGTACCTGTAGTACCATGATGGATAGGAATATACTAATATGCTGGATGAATCACTACTCTCCCTACAATCATAAGAATAATCTGAAAGACATTGATTTAGTTTAAAATAGTTCATGCTGGCTTTCAAGTGTATCTCTGTTTTGCCACACCTCCTTTCAGAATCTTTCTTATGCTTAGTTAATATTAAAATTAATTATGATCAATACAGAAAATATGCCAACTCCAATTTGCTACCAATAGTCTGTTGTGAATCACTCACATTGTGCATGCCTGGATAATTAAAATGGACCTTTTTTCAATGTTTATCTGTGCTTTGTTAGAATTTAAAACATCTGAAACCCATCACTTCCTTCTATTTTTATGGTCTGCTTAGTATGAAGGAGGTCAGGAAAGGATTTATTACAGCAGTAAAGGTATTTATGCCTCAAATCTTGTTTCTCACAATACTGTTTTCTCTTTTGAAAAAGAAAAATCTTTTTCTGTGTCTGTTCTATAACAACAGAGTTCATCCTTCTTTAGGAAGTCAGTAATTTGAATATCTTTGTTCACTAAAACCATGTTGCTAACCAAAAATAGGAACTGGATACAGGGAAATGAGAAGGATTTCCTTAGAAGTTTTTGTACAGAATTTAAGTTTTTTTTTCTTCTTTCTTTCTTTCTCTGTGGCCAAAACCTTATATCTGTTCCCTTTGATCTTGTGAACATATGAATAAACCTGATTTGGGCTGTCTGAAACCTTTTATCTTTGTTGTGAAAGATAAAGGAGAATGTGAAAATGTGTAAATATGGGTGATGTAGAATGTAGTGAAAATGATGGTAGCAATTCGGGTATTTTAATTTTTAAGAAAAGTATAGGTGAGAATTTATTATTAATTTAACATAGTAAAATGTGAAGTAAATATTTCAGCATTTAGGCTTATAATTCATTAGTTACTATTAGATTTCTGCCAAGCTCAATGTATGATTTCAAAAGTATGTCTTTATTTTACAAGATATATGATAGTCTTATCAGGAACTGTAAAATCATTTGGATTGGTGACATATAGACCTGGGACAGAATTCTCATAATGAAGAATTGAGGGCTTTCTCTGTGTTGTTGCATAGTTGATTTTTGACTTAGTGGCAGGTAGATGCTGCATTCTTTCTCTTTGTTTAGATCCAAGAGCCTGGAAATAGAGTACACTGCTACAGTGTTGCCCATTTATTCAGTAGAAATTAGGGGTAGATAACTGTCTTCTAGGTGTACAAGGTTTAGAACAATATGAAGAAAGAACAGACATAAACTTTTGAGAGCTGGAACCCGTTCTAGGTGTGTTGGGGTTGGAATATCACATCTGCTTGAGGGGAAGAGAGTTAACCAGTGAAATTCTGTGCTTTGTTTACCTTGCTAGTTTCTACTGGGGGTGCTTCTGCTGGTTGCTTGCATGGCTCCTAGTGGAAGTCACAAACTGGAAAAACTCACTCCAGATTAAGGCACCTGGATCTTAATTGTAGCTCAGTAATTTCTGAGATAGCAGGGTTGATCTATCAGTAGTGTCTTCAACTTTCTTCCTCCTTTTATCAGTTTTTGGGCGGTTTTCTCATTCTTTATATCTCTAATTTTTCTATCTCTGTGCCTTTCCTTTTGATCCTTCTCTCTTGGGACCATTCTTCCCCTTTGGTCTTTGCAACTGAAATTCTACCCATGACCATTCAGTGTCCAGCCCAAACAGCTTTGATCCCGATTGTGCTTCATTCTGTCCTTCTCTTAAGACATTTTTTTGTAGCTTGCGATTTATTATAATTATTTGTGTACTTGGCATGACCCTGCCAAAATGTAAACTTATTCATCATTAGTGACCATGTCTTTTGAACTTTTTATTCCCATCGTCATATTGTATTTTGGATAAATAAGGACATTTACCGAGTGTGTATCAGGCACTGGATTGGGAAGTGTGGCTACAGTGGTGAAAGAGCTTCTCCGGTGTAGGAGATGGCATATACTAAATAAATGTTTCTGGAATTTAATAATTTTAGAGACCTAGCTAATACATATTTCGTAATGTTACGAAATGAGCAAAGTTACTTTCTAACTATAAATACATCTAAAAATATGTATCGTAATGATCCCAGTTCTCTCTCTTAAGACGTAATATATACACAGAGTAGAAAATAAGTAAATACGGAAGAACTCTTACAGCACAGCTCTCTCAATTACGGGAGTATGTTCCCCACAAGTTTTCTATATTTCAGCGTCATCAGTAAATAAGTAATAGTTTATAGCCAGGAAGAATAACTTAGTTTCTTACAAAGCTACTCTGTATACTTAAATGTTTCCACAGTTCTTTACTAAGAAAATTTCTTCCTCTTTGCATTTTTAATTCCACACACACTCAGAAGTTCTTTACTGAAACATTAAAAGTAGTGTCTTGACATAGCAGTAAACCAAATGTATCATCTCTGCCTTCTATGAACTCATGAAACTTAAGGTCTTCAGCAAAGTGTTTTAACCACTGCAGAAGATAAAAATACAAGAGAAGATGGTGCACTTCTGGTTGGGAGGCCCTTGCTGTTTATAAGTTAATACTAATGTGACGCCTGAGTGATATGAATTATTTCAAATGTTGGTGGTGATGGCAGTTCCTCTTACTGGTATATTAATGTTGCTTAGAATGTGAGTCCTTCTTACATTGCTGCCATTCTTAAGTTTTTTACCTACTGGAAAAATGAGAAGCAAGCCAGTGTTATTTAAAATACTGCTAAGTGAGCATTGTGTTTCTTTATGATTGATTATTGTATTTCCTCGTACAACAGAAGATTAATGTTGCTGTTTGTTGTTCTTAGAAATGATTATCAGGTTTTTTTTAACATCTATATATTCTATAAGAATATTTTTGTTTTCCTTCAGAGTTTGAATTTTAAACTTTTTGTTTTATGAAATGACTTCGAATTTTTCATCTTTTTTTGCTTTCTAAGATCGAGCACAATATAAAAGTTTATACAGTACATGTACCACAACTGCTTAAAGATCTCCTTTTAAATTCATTTTTTTATTTCAGTAAAGGAGACCTCAAAAGCAGTAACATACTCTAAAGAAAAGTATATATCTGCTCTTAATTACTTTATTAAACAAGGGATGCTCATTTGTTAAGTTTTATTATCATCAAATATAGCAATTGGCAGATTCCTATCATTAAGGAATATGATGATCCCATAGTATATTTCATGCAGTAAAGAAGTCTGTTTTTCTTCTTTCAGAATCATAGTTTAAACTCACTGTTTATGTAGTTCAAAGAGGTCAACTGATTGCTTCAAGATATTACAGCTAACCTCTTTTCCTACTTGAACAATTAAAGTTCTTGTTGAATTTCTTCTTGTTGCAAACTAAGTTGAGACAGCCTGTAAATTAAATGTAAGATAAAAATATAAAGAAATAAGAGTATCAAGAAAATGAGGAGTAGCATGATGAAGCCCAGGAAAAAATGAGTATATACATAAAAGCATAATATATGATTTTGCAGTATTTGCCTCTGAGTTTCCTAGCAGCCAAAGCAAAAAAAGAGATCTGTTTAATGTGGCTATACATTCTATCTGTATAGTCATATAATGTATAACCACATATTGTTTATATGTATTAAATATAAATTGCTCAGGGAATGTATGCTTTCCTTAGCCCAGAACTCTGAGAGAGATTTGTCTCTTTAGTGAAATACTTTGCATAAGTCTTTTGACTCATAATATGTGGTTCTTTCTATTGCCAACTTTAACTTGATCCTGTGTGCTTTAAATATAAATTTTTTAGTGGGATGGCAAAATTTTCTGGTTAGAAGTTAAATCATAATTCCTCTTATTGCTCTTCTTTGTTAGGAATTCTTGTTAAATCATGGGCACAGATCTTTGCCACCTCTAAAGCCCAAAAATTACTATTCCGGATAATAGATTGCTTGCTGCTGCCACATACAGTTTTACAGCAAGAGAAGGAGCTGCCTGCACCTATGTTGGCTGCAATTCAGAAGAGTCTTCCTTTGTATCTCCAGGTATAGTAAGTGTGGCTACTTAAAATTAAAAAAAAATGAAGAAAGAAAGAAAACAAAAAGACAGATTTGACACTTCGCCTTAAAACAGTTTATTAACTGCAGATACAACCATACATTGTAATCCTAATGTACATGTGTGATTTTGCACATCCATTGAACAAGTTTAAAATGCCTTTTGCATTGGGCTCAAAACAAAGAGAGGAAAGGCAAAATCTTCACCTTCAAGAAGCTTAAAGTTGAGAGAAGAGACTGACTAGCATGGACAGTACTGTGCTCAGTATTTTCCTTAGAGGCCTCAGTTGTCCATCACACAGACTGGGATGAGGAGATGTGAGAGAAGACACTGTAGTAAAGGACCTTAGGTGTTAAAGAGCAGAGTGGGTGGGAGTGGTATGGCTATTCCTGTCAGAGGGAACAGCATGTAAAGAGCATAAGCTATAAGGAAATATGACACGCTGGAGAGAAGCAGATGGTAATTCTGTCGTGGCTGGAGGCTCATACAGGAGGAGCCACTTAGTGACGGGCTCTGTGTGCCATGCGAAGAACTTTGCACTTGTTCTTGTACATGGAGACTTGATGGATTTGGGGCAGAGAAGTGGGAGTGACATTTATGTTTTAGAAAGGTGATTCTGGTGGCAACATCGAGTTGGTGTGGAGGTTAGATTGGAGACTTGGAAAGCAGTGAGTAGTTCATTATCTAAAGGGTTTGAACTAAGTCAGTGGGTGTAAAGGCACACAGCAGATTTCAACAACATTGAGGGTCTCTGGTCACAGTCTTGCTGAGTGTGAGTGTTGCAGAGCAACAGAAAGAAACAGAATACCCCCTAGATTCCATGGCGGCTGCTTATGTCAGTAGTAGTGCTACTCGCTGAAATGGAAGATTCTAGAGATACAGGGATGAAGGTAAGAACTGTTTCTGAGTGGCTTTAGTTTGAGGTGCTGTGGAATATCTAGATAACAGTGTCCAGTAGACGCTTGGAAATGCTGATCTGTCATTCACGGGAAAGGAGGAGCCTGGAGGTGTACTTTGTTACTTATTGGTGTCTGATGCTAAAGGTAAGTGCTTCTTAACTTGGGTTCCAGCAAAGGAAGCTGATGAGGAAGAGAATGGATTTTGACTAGGTAATAAGCTGTCTCTTCCACAGGTGGATTTTTTAAAACTGATTTCACAGTTTCTAAGAATCTTTAATTTTGTATTCACAATAGCGTTCAAAACAAAGTTTAGTGTGTCCAACAGCAGAAAGATAAAAGCCTTGATTGCCAACCTCAAAGAGGGGTAGACGGGTGGAGGGCGCTGTGGGCAGCAGGAGAGTGTGGAGTGCTTGCCCTGTCCGGCCCTCGGAAACCAAAATAGTCCATTTCATAATAAGAATTCTTATAAACTTCCTAAGTTGAAAACTTTGGTGAATTAGCCATTTGGCAGAACAGACTTGAAGCTATGTATCTTTAATGTCTTAAAGGTATAAGCTCTCCTCTTCAGAATTTTTTACAAAAGTTTCCAGGTATTACTTCATCTTCTTCCAATTTAATGTTTTTCCTTAAAACATTGAAGGAACAGGGATGGGTGGGTCATTTTTTTTCCCCCAATTGTTGCTTAATTGCGTATGTTTTAACAGTGCTGTGCTATTATTCATTAAAATAAACTTTCAAAATTTCTTATCAGGTTAAGTACCATTTACAGCTAAAATGGAGACATAACAATTCCTTCTCATTATTTCTCTGGGAAACCACATTGTGAATCACAAAGTGCCAAATTATAAATGAACGTTTTAGAGCATAATTTGTTGCTCTGTTACTGATTGTCTGTATTTAGTAGTATGTAATAGTTAATAGAAAAAATAGTAGAAAAAATTCTGTTTCTCAGGGTATTGGTTTGTTTGTAAGTATCAAATACTGTAATCCATGAGAAAGTTTCTTGTTAACTTCTATACAGATGGAAGGGATTAAATCAACAAACATGTACTAAGCCATTGTGAGTTCTGTGTGACCTTGATCAAGCTCTTCTCTAAACCTCAGTTTCTCCAACTGTAAAGTCAGAGATACTAACTCAGTGGCTTTTTGAGAAATTTAAGTGAAATAATGAATATAAAGCATGTGACACAGTGCCAGATAACTAAAAACCTGGAAATAAATTGTCATTATTCTGGGTCTTAATCTTCTACTCTCTCTGCTTTTTTGTTTTTGTTTTTTTTTTTTTTTAATTTATCACATTTCTTGACATGGAAGAGTTTTAGCATAAATTTTATAGTCTTATTCAGAGAAAATGACCAGTACCCTCAATTAAAAAATCGACCTAAATGTATTTTACAACTTCGTAATGACACATACATGCAGTTGATAGTGTGGTAGTGAAGTGTTTTGAGGATGAGAAGGAAGCTTCCTCTGTCTTCCCACACTTCTCCCCTGCTTCCACTGGGTGTGCTCCAAAGACGTGTATGCGTGGTTGGGTACCACAGCACAGCTGCTAGCCAAGCTCAGCTGTTCCCCGAGCTTCACACAAACATTACCTATTGATGATGGGGGGTGTTCTTGTCGATTGTGACAAGTTAGAAATTCTGACATGAATACTAATACTGGGAACAAATGAATAAATTCCTAAATTTTTTTCTTTTTAACTTTTTTTAGTATTTCTTTCCTTCTTTTTTTCTCTCCTATAGGGCATGTGTATCGTGTGTTGTCAGTCTCAAAATCCAAATACCTATTTAAATCAATTGCTTGGGAATGTTATTGAGCAGTATATCGGGCGATTTCTTCCAGCTTCACCACATGTTTTAGGTCTTGGACAACATCCTGTTTTGTTGGCATTGAGAAACTCAGCCACTGTTCCACAGATGTCATTTCTAAAGAAATGCATTGTACAAGTCATAAGGTACATCTGAATATAAAAAATAGTTGGTATTTGCAATTTATTATTCTCTGTTAAAAAGTAACAAAGCATCTCAAAAGTATCGGCAATCCTTAGGATACTGGTGGTTTACAAACTTTTTTAAAGACTTGGCAGCCTAAGACGGTGCTCTTTAAATTGTTTTCTCTATGTAGCTATTGTTTTCCTTATGTATGTCCCAAAGATATATATTTTTTCTTTTTTATAAGATAGTCATTGTATTTTGTAATGTATAAAATGCAGTAATAATATTTTATAAAAGATAGTTAAGTGAAAAGATGAATGCTAGCATGAAAAAGGAAGCAGTATGAAAAAGGAAGCAGTATGAAGTCCTATTTTGTTGGGCTGCTCTCTGTCCTAGTAACTCAGTTTTATTTTTAGGCAGATGAATCAATGAAATGTCCTAGGTTTTCTACTAAACTCTGTATCTTTAAACTGCAACATTAGAAATTATCTTTTCTTTATTTAGTGTCATATGAAATTAGTTCTTAAACTTTAAGATGCTAGTATGATATTGTATTATTCTTACTAGATTATTTTCTGTGTTTTTAATGATCTGATAGCTTTAATGACCTAATAGTATCCATCACCTCTCACTACAGAATTCCACGTCTACAATCTGCTCCTTTCTGACCTTTTCTGTATGTTCTTAGTATTTTGTAAATCAGATTTGCAAGCTTTATATTCTTTGTTCCCTCTCCTTTTCCAACCTTTGGCAAATGGTTGTTTCCTTCCCTTTTCACATCTTTTTTTCTCTTATCACATTATGCCTAGACTATTGCCAGAGTCTCCTAACTACTTTTATGGTCTCTAGTCTTTTTTTCCCTAGTCCTACCTAAGTAATTCCCCTAGATTATGTTTCCTAAAATACTATTCCAGTATGACACTTCCCGGCTCCCCAAACCTTCATTTGCTTTGTTTTTGCCTGTGGAGTAAATTCCGTACTGCTTAGCTCTCCATGATTGTCATGTAACTTTTCCAAATGTAATATATATGGGGTCATATACAGACCCTAATGAAATTGGTTTAATTATTGTTCCTCCAAAATGCTTTACATTTCCCTGCATCACAGCTTTTTCCATACCATTTTCTTCATTAAAATGCCATCTGTTGGGACTAAATACTGCCTAGACTTTGAGACCTACATCTAATGTCTCAGTGCACCATGGTGCTTATTTGCTTCTTCTGAAGTCACATGCTTTGTATAATTCAATTCACAGAATCATATTTTTGCCTAACTTGCATCTGAATTTCCAACAAAATTGTAGTACTCCACCACTGTGTTTGAGACATTGTATAAGTAATTTTAGTACAAACCAAATGACAAGTGCTGAAGGGAAATTAAATCCTTAAGGTCTTAAAGGTGTTAAAGTCCAATGTTGAGAGTCTTGGCTGCTTTCATAGACTTTCCTATTTACTTAGCATACAGTATGAGAAACTTGAGAATGGTTTTCTTTTCATTTCTAGTTGAAGATTCAAACATGTAACAATTCCTTTTTCTTTTTTAAAAATACTCAGGAAAGAAAAAGAGATTGCCTCCTGTGACTTCCTTCATTTTTTCCATGCTTTTCTACTCTTGCAATTCCCCATTTCAGGGCTACTTCCACTGAATCCCCAAGAATTCTGGGCTTATCTTTCAAAGCACCTGTCATTATATTGTGATTGTCTTTTTCTTTTCTTGTCCAACTTTTCCACTGGACAGTGAGCCCCTTGCTTTCAGAGACCATATTTTATGTTCTTGTTCTTAGACTTGTACGTGGCACCCCACAGGTACTCAATAAATGTTTGTTCTAGGCATTAGGATTTCAATAGTAAAGAGAACAGATAAAACCCTTGCCCTCAAAGAATGAACCTTCTAATAAGTAGTATTTGTTGGAAGTCATTGTATGGAGAAGAAATGATGAAGGCATATTTCTGCCCTTAAGGAATTTATAATCGTTAGTGATTTCTGTGCCTTTTTGTGAAATTACTATTGCTTTGCTAGTATATATGGATGTATGGCTTAGATTAAGCTGTCTTTGACAATTTTTCATATTGTCTAGACTTTTTAGAAACTGAGCAATTCCTACTTTCATTTATTGACTTTAAAAAAGTATACTGAACACTTCTTATGAGCCAAGACCTATTTGAAGAGGTAGGGATACAAATGTGACTCAGATAAATTATTACCTTTATAATCTCGGTTGAGTTTTGATGCTAAAAGTTGTCCTGCTTTAAGAGAGGATATTAAATCCTAGATTACCTCTCTGATTCTTTTACCTCCTCAGGGAAGGAAAGAGGTAGGCTGGAATGGGAAGATGATTCTTTGTGTAGTCCTCCTATTGATTTGGAAAAATAAGACCCTCTCCCAAATCCCTAAATAAATAAATGTGAGGAGAGATTTCTTCATGCAAATTTGACATTAGAGAAAACGTTGCATCATTGAGGAGTTGATAGAAGAGATCAAGCTTATATTAGAAAGAAAAAGACTTAACAATTAAATTTTCATTGGATTTTGATTAAGTTTAAGACCAGGTTGCTTTATATTTAGTTTGTGTCTATATTCTGCTTTACCAAAAGCATGTGCAGTCACTGCTTCAAAAATCTTATGTTTGAAGAAAACATGGAAAAATGTACATGCTTTTTAAAAACTGTGCTTTATTAATTTGAGAGGTAAAATGAGCCGATATCTTTAAAGTGTATGACATTTGATTTTGCTCTATGAAAACTGTAAAGAGAAAGAAAAACAAATTGTGCTTCTTTTCAGGAAGTCCTACTTTGAGTTTAAAGGGTCCTTGCTCCCTCCTCGTTTAGCATCCATCCTGGCGTTCATCCTCCAGCTCGTTAAGGAAACTAATATCGACGTTTCTGAGATTGAACTACTCCTCCCTGGAGTACTAAAATGCTTGATGCTGGTCAGTGAACCTCAAGGTTAGTTCATTTATGAGTTTGTTTGTTTTACTTTTATGTTCACAAACCGAGTACTCTTTCCTATCAGTTAAATTGACAGTTACAAAAATATATTCTTATTCTTAGAGAAAGTAATTTTTTCCTCAGCTACTTATATTTAATGTGCCAAAACAGCGTAACAGAAATTTAGTTGCATTTGGAACATGGTGAATATTCTACATTGTTTCTTGATTTTTTTCCCCCCATATTTATGTACAAGTGCACAATTTTAAAGGATTTAAATACTGAATGAATATAAATGTTCTTTTTGTAACTTTGCTGTGTTTTGGAAGGAAGGTAGCATCACAAATAGTTGATTTCATATATGTGTGTATTTCGCTGATTTTAAGTGAAGGTGAATTGTTGGTTTCTAATTGGCTACATTTGTATTAGTGAATGGGAGGAATATGCTTATGAAATTAAAAAATCAACCTACTTTGTCTATAATTAATCAAGGTTATCTTTTCTTATCACGTAGCAGTGTTTGCAGGGTTAGGATGGGATAGTGGTTTTGAATATGGGCTCTTCTAACAGAAAGACATATCTTCACATGTTTTTTCAGGTACAGGCTTGTAAAAAATAGACTCCTGAGTGTTTTATATTTTCTTAAAATGGAAAATAGGGAGATTTTAGAACAAAACAAAACTCATAACTATTATTTCATTTTGAAATATAACAAAAAAGCACATATATACTTTAAGAAAACAGCATGTTTTTCTTAATCGAGTGCTCATAAAAATAAGGATCCAGATGGTCAATTCAGACACAATGTGTAATGCTATAATTTTTCCTCCTAGTTAAAAAGCTGGCCACAGAGAACCTGCAATACATGGTAAAAGCCTGCCAAGTGGGGTCAGGAGGAGAACCTGCCACCCAGCTGACTTCTGTGTTTAGGTAACTGGAAAATATGCCAACTGGCAAGGCGACTATTGCCAGCCATTTGACAGCCAACATGTTTTTTAAATAACTAATTATCCAAAACATAATGTGTTACTACTTGTTTGTAGTTTCAATTATTGTACTTTTTGGCAGTAGTTTTGCTATGTTGTGTTGTTTTATTAAAAAAACAAGAAGTACCAGGGAGAAAGATAAGTGAGCTGACTTAAAATTACCTGAGAATTTAGTGAGGAAGATTCTTGCATATATTTAAGAGGAGAAAGTGGGAAACGTGAGTCATGATGACGGGAGTGCAGGCTTTGTAGCTACTAAATCCATGACTCAGGACCCAGGGTCGTTGTGCCCCTCACTGGTTTTCACACTCGCTTTAAATGCTGTAGACCGAGGAAGCTCCACTATGTATGATTTGTGAAGCACAGACTTCATAGGTCTGTTGTTCCTACACAGGAATAACAGTGCAACTTGAGGAACACTTTCTGTTTTGTTTTTATTTTCCTGCCTTGCACCCTATTGAGTCTTGTGCTTTCTGTTAGGGCAGTATTTTTAAATATTTCTTTCTTATACTTCCTATCAGTTCACCTTTTTTTTATGCATCTCTACCCTAGCACTACCATGATAAATAATTTGGGTCCATTTTCTTCGTTCTATGTTAGATTTTTTGATACCTCAGTTTTCTTTCTAATTACATAGCTGACCCTTGTCTGTTGTTTACAGTTTATGTAAATTGTGATCATTGACATAAATGTTGGGTTTATATAAAGTGTAAAACCCTAAGAGAGGAGAAAAGATTTTATACGAATAAAGATTGTGTTAATTATTATGTACAGTTTATTAAGCTAGGTGGCTTTTATTTTGTTGGCGGAGAGAGTAGAAATTTTAGGGTTAAGATAAATAATTCTTATTTATAAAAGGCCTTCTATGAGTCTAAAGTTAAGGAATATAAAAATATGTTACAAATAACCTGCTTTCCTCATAGAAATATTGTTTGATTTATCTAGAGATAGGAAGAACTAAAAGATAAAAAAAGTAACTAGGAAACCAGACTTGTTTACTGTTTTAGTCTTTCTGCACCCTTACCACCCTGATTTCAGCAGGCAGAATATAGCAGAAAAAAAGTCCCTAGGATTAGATTTTCCCCCTTATTCTTTTGGGATTCCAGCTGTTCCCTCTTCCAGTGTCGTCACTCTGGTCATGGCTCACACCGAAGCCATTTCTGTTCTTTATTTTTAAGTGTTATAAATAGTGTTCATGTGGCATCTGGATCCTTTCAGTAATCTTACATGAAATGATCTTTCTTGTGTTCAGATTACAGTTTATTGCTATAAAAATACCAACCCAAGGAATTGCCCCCAGAGTAACTCTAAGTAATTTGTTTTACTTTCAGGCAGTTTATCCAGGATTATGGTATGAGATATGATTATCAGATTTACAGCATTTTAGAAATAGTAGTAGCATTGGACCAGCAGGTTGTTATCCACTTGATTTCTACCCTCACCCAGTCTCTGAAGAATTCAGAGCGGAAATGGGGCCTTGGCAGGAATATCGCACAAAGGTATGTTTGGTAATTTGGTTGTATCCTATTGGACAATGATTATGAAATCCAGATTCATTTTCTAGAAATGGCCTATTTTCCCATTCACAAGAATTTGGAGTGTGTTCTTTTGAGTTGAAACATGTTTCAATACTTTGATTGACACATCTGTTCCCATATTGTTCTTAAAGTGACCACCTTAGAGAGTTGTATATTTCGTCACTACTGCTGTTGCTCAGAGCACACTTGCTGCTCCTCATCAGGAAGTGGACTTTAGAGCCTAAAGTGTCT
The DNA here is from genome assembly GCF_036321535.1 of Camelus dromedarius. NCBI lineage: Eukaryota > Metazoa > Chordata > Mammalia > Artiodactyla > Camelidae > Camelus > Camelus dromedarius. The sequence continues at coordinate 53,801,123 of NC_087441.1, forward strand.
TGTTTTTTATAAAATCCATGGTGGCAAATCAACCCCTCGGAGGAATGCTTGATTTACTGAATATCTTGTTTTCCCAGTGAATCAGATTAGTGACTCAATTCAATAATGTGAGTTTTGGTCAAAAATAGATAAAGGCCTTTTTTCTCGTAGACTTACAATGCAGTTGAAGATAGTGCTGGACTATTTAGAGTAATGAAACATTGTGGGAATAAGCCTGTATTTTCTGAAAAGGTTGTTTTAGAAGGGTCAGTACTCATACTGTAATTCACCCAAAGTAGGGTGTTAAAGAGTCAAAGTACTTTAATCACATTGTGTGTGGTGTGTGTTGACAAGTAGACATTCAGGCAGGCTCGATTTGTCTAAGTACTTAAATGAAAAATAATGAAAAGGTAATAAATATATATCTGTTTTTTTCCTTAAACAGGGAAGCCTATAGCAAACTTCTATCTCACCTAGGACAAGTGGGACAAGATGAGATACAGAGACTGGAAAATGATAATGCTGAATCCATTTTGTGATTCATCCTCTATATTATAACTGTCTGAAGCCACTTTGCACCGTTCTGACTCCTACCTTTAATTATATAATGTTCTGTTAAAAAATACTTCCTAGGATTTGTTTCCTTACATACTTGTAAGTATATAAATAAGGAAATAAAGGTTAATTATATATGTTATAGGATCTTTGGAACTTGACAAAACTGCATTTCTATTCTGAAGAGGTTTTAGTTAAACTAAAGAAACTTCTTCTAATGGGAGTGTTACCTGTGTATGTCTATTGAGCAGGTTTGTACTGGTTAATCCATGAACTTTTTACTGTCATGTGACTTTCTGCCTTGTGTATGAGTGATGTGTTTCTGTTTGTTTTGTTTTTTACAAATTTATGTTTTATTACACTATTTCAAATTAGCTGGCTGCCCTGTGTGGGGTTTTTTTGGAGGGGTGGTCAGGAGATAGGACTGTGTATTTGTTATCCTTTTTTATACTAAGTGTGAGGCAAGTTAATAAGACCTTTACAAAGCAAACTTAACTCTGTGAGGAATGAGACTGAATCTGGGTAAATGATTATACAGATAATACGTAAATTTTTTAAAAACTTGGGCCAACAGTCTTTATTCTTAGGTCCCAACAGTTATCAGATGTTTCTCTCTTCTCATCCTTTCTTTTGGAATTGTCATTAAAGGATATATCAGGAGAAGGATAGATTAGAGCCCTTACAGAAAGAGAATAATATTCTGGAAAATTTTAAGATTACAAATTAAGAGGTCTGTGCAGTCAGCTGATTTATCTCCCTGCTCTTCAGTTAGAGCCTCTTTTAAATTAGCATCCTACATGTTTACAGGGAACCAGCTTAGTTTCCTGTAGCAGCTATTGTCTGTCAGCCCTCTAACTGTCTCACTCAGATTTATTTTCCAGTTGGGCTCTTGTCCTTGACTCCTTTTTCTGGTGAGCATTATTTGGTAAAAAGACCTCCAATCCTAGTTTTGGAAACCTACTTGGGCCTCCAGCCCAGCTCTGCTTTGTGACCTTGAGCAAGTTACTTAACCTTTCTGAACCTCAGTTTCTTCAGAGAATAAGAATCCTTTTTTTATTTCACAATGTTCTGGTAGGAGTCAATGGGATAATTGATTTTTTTTTTCTTTTTAGGCATCATTTCTTTTCTTTTTTTTGTTGGGGGGGTTAGGTGGTGATTAGATTTATTATTTATGTAATTCTTTTTTTAATGGCAATCCTGGGGATTGAACCCAGGACCTCATGCATGCTAGCCCTTCACTCTACCACTTGAGCTGTACCTTCCCCCCGATTTTTAATTATAATCATATAATTACAGTGTATATGAAAGTGTTTGGTGACCTAAGTTCTGTCTGGAGGTGAACAGATGTGATTATTGCTCATACACAAAGGTAAAGAACACCTCTCAATTTGTTCCTTTTTTTTCCCTAATCGCATGTCCGAGATGAATGATCCCACTTCTTTTCAGTGTTTTCTTACATATCATGTTTGCTAACTTTGAAATAATTTATTGTTGTCTTCCTTGGGCCTCTAGTCTTTATCACAGTTTCACAATTCCTTCAGGAAAACATTTCAACTCTTTTCTGGCTCAAGAAGTATCTTTTAAAATGAAATGCATTGCAATCAAGAAACTATAGTTAATAACCCTTTCCTACTTGTAATTCGTGAAGTTTAAAGGACTTCATGAAATATAAATGGTCTATTTCTCCCCCAAATCAACCATCTTTACTTCAACAAATGGGATGAAAAAAAAATTCTTTGAGGTTACTTAAGACTTCATAGCAATGAGTTTGTATTCATTACAGTAGTGACTAATTAAACTAATGATGTATGACTTCGCAGGTTTTAGCAATTGAAATTAAACTATTTAATGGGATGCCTTTAAAGAGGTTATTTATGTGTGTATATGTATAATATATATATTTTTCCCAAGGGAAATTGATAAAGGTATCTTGGAGAATCTTGCTCCTTAGAGTGTGACACTTTTTAAGGGATAAGAAAGGCTGCTGCTGAATCATGCATTACGGTGTATTTCTGTAGATGCTAAGAAAAACAAAAGTTCATACATAAAAAATCAGTAACAAGAAAAAGTCTGTAACAATGCGTGTAAATGTAAGTATATAGGTATTTTTTTTACTTATGTGGCTGAAATGTTAAAAAAAAAAAACTTTTTAAATTGAAGAAAAAAGAAAATTTATGACCAACTCCATTTCTTGAAAGTCTTCACTTGACCCATAACTTATTACTATATCTTGTCTTTTTCCATTCCCAGACTTAGAGTACCTATGCCTGTTATAGGTAAGCCAATCTCTTTTGGTCGAATCTGGAGTATGTTCCCATTTCTCTTGCTCGCTCTGGTGCCTCTGTGACATTCACATTTTCTTTTATCTTCTCTTCCCATGCTCCATAATAGGTCCCTTCCTACATGTAGGTTTTTCCTTCTTATCCCCACTGGTAATATCTGGCCCTTTACCTGCTCCGTCTTAATTTCTTCTAGTAGTGAACTGGTAAGACTGGCTTATAATTTTATGTCTCAAATCTATCTTTAGGGCTAATTTTTCTCTAAACCTGCGTAGTTGGATTCTCCTGAAATCTCAAGGCAACATGTCGAACTACCTCGGTCACCTTTTCTTGTCCAGCTCCTACCTTCATTTCCTACCAAGGAATACATGATTTTCCTGAGGCACCCAGCCTTGACGCTTCCTGGAGTCTTCATTGTTCCCCACCTTTCCTTTGATCACCAATGCAAGCTCTTGCTATTTTTTTCGTTTTGCCATCATGTGCATCCAGATTTTTTCAACTGGGCACTATCTCCTTCTTACCATCTATCTCTAGTCTCCTGAAATTTATTTTTCTCATAGTTCTGAAATTAGTGTCTCTAAAATACTGCTTTCCTCTTGTTACTTTTCTGCTCAAGAACCCAATTTACTTTTCATGGCTAATCTGACATTCAAACCCCTTCAGTCAGGAGACTTTCTGCTCTCTGGCTCTATGCACTTTCTTTCCAGACTTACCTCAAGCAGGAGACTAGACTGTTACCTGCTTTCTCTGAATGCCATGTTCATTCTACACTGTGGGCCTCATTCAGTTTGCCAACTTAGTTTATCACTGTTTCTATAGAAACCTAACCTTAAGACACTTAAATAGGAAGGAAATTAAAATACACATATTGGATATGTAAGCATTCCAGTCAAATAATTTCTTTAAAATATCAGATGGAGTATGAAAGAGATGATTGAAGGACAACAGGGTGATGAAAGGACTTTATTAGACACTCAGATTTGGTTATGATTTAAATTTTAGTTGAACATTGAATTAGGTTTCCATAGGGGAGGAAAAAACATGGAGTATTGTCTCTCTACAAAAATCATTCAGTATTGAGTTCATTTGTATTAGAAGAGTTTCATAGTTTAAAACTTTTTTATTTTATCCATATTTTCTTTTCCTACTAGGCATATTTGACTTTTTCTACTTTTTTTGGTGTATTAAAAATTAATTGTAGTTTGCTAGGTTTTGTGTGTTTTTATTATTACCTCTTATTACTATCTTCTTCAGTGCTTCATCACAAAATTTTAAAACTACCTTGTTCTTAACTAATTACATTGACCCATTTCCATGTACTTTCACAAAATCTTCAACAGTTTTTATTTTTACTTCCCCTTAGTTAGGATTATATATCATTAAAAAATTTGATGAGCCTTTGCAGTTGGAAAAAGCCTTTAGGAAACCTACCTTCCCAAAATTCTACACATTAACATAGCACTTACGTTTCAAAGACAAAAGGTAGATACAAAACCTCACCGAAAACTGTTATCTGTACTAAACCCTGCTTTTTGATTGATAGATTTTTTACCTAAACCTTAACATTTTCCAAAAAGTGATCTCCTGCCTGTTCCTCCCAGGGTTAAAAATACTGCCTTGTCAGTCAAGTGTATAGTATGCTAATGTAAATAACATGTTATCTTTGTTTAAAACAGTTGGTTTGGGAAGCTAGCAAAGTAGCATATTCTTTCACATATTTAATAAGATATGAAATTTATATTATGATTCTGTTAAATTGTATCAGTAAGGTTACCAAAATCAGTACCAAATGATTGAAATCTACCAATTTCTGCTTATTAAAGTTTTTGGTATACTGTTATCCAGTTTATTGTGTTTGTGAATTGTGCTTTTAGAAAAATTCTGGGCACTCTTATTGTATACTCATGTTTTAAGTTATTTGTGCATGTACTAATGACATATAATAAAAAAATGTATATACTCAACTTACACTGCACCTGTTGATCATTCAACTCTTTTTATGACAGATCGACTCTTGAAAAACCAAAATAAAAATGAACCATGTTACCTGGAGGAATAATTTTTATCTTATTCCTGTTGCTTTTATACTCTGTGCTAAAACAAAAGAAAGTTATTTTTCAGCTGTTGCAATGGCTGAAGGGGATACAATATACATGTGGTTTAACTTTGAGGAAAATATGAAGAGAAAAAGTACAAAAAATACCCTGATGATAACCAATTGGCATTTTGTTCTTAAGGATCAAAGGAATTTTACTGCATTTTACATGTATATCATTGTAGAGTCATCTCTTTTCCTGGCTTTTCCTCCTACGGTAAGAACACTCTGCTAATATCTGTGTTGCTTTTTCTTTTTTAAAGTAAAATCTTGAAATGGTATTTAAATTGTTGGAAGTTTCATGGTCTTATGGAAATTCAGATTAATTTAATAATTTAAATATAAATATAGTATGGTCTTTAATTTTGAAGAGTAAAAATGGAAAATGAATTACTGTAGGATAGTTCACTTAAATGGAAAATATAAATCTGGTAATTTCAAAGGAATTTGGTTTATATGACCAACATTGTTTTATAGAATTTTTCATATTAGCTCTTATGATTGATAATTTGAGGAAAAGGATTTGTAAGTGATCTGAGTTTTTTCTTCTTAGGGGAGGGATGCTGTATTTTGGATGCTGTTCTTTGGCTGTAATTACTAGTGTTTCTGAAAGCTCTACAAAACTTAAAAATTCTGACTTCAGTTCTATAAAATTAATGAATAATACACTCAAGTTCACCAAGGACAAGTTTGATAATATACACTGACTTGCTTTAAATGAATAGTTAGAAATCTACACAGAAATAAGAATAATCTCAGACTGCCTTTCTGTTATCAGTCAAGCAAGCTCATTTTTAGACCATTTCCCTTTCATTAATTGGATAGAGGTTCTGGAATTGTGAATAGATGTTAATTGTTGTATAAGGTAAAACTGTTGGAGGAGAAAAATCTGTGTGTCAAGTAGAAATTTTAGTAAAACTGAAATGCTTCTTGTTTAGGTTCTTCTTGAAAAGATTTCTCAAACACTGGAGCCCATTCTTCTTACCTGGTAAGGCATTTTAAACTTTTAATTTAGATGGTTTATACTCTCTGTCTTCCTTCTAAATATCAGTTACCAATATCAATTTTCACTTTTCATAACTGTGCAAATACTCTTTTAAGGTTTTTGTTTGTCTAAATCTGTTCATTTAAAAATTCGCCCTTTTTCTTAGCCCTAGTCTCCCCTCCCACCCTTTAATCTGAATAACCAGTATATACATTTTAAATTAATGTTTTAGTTATCTTATAATGTATCAAGTTAGTGAATTCTGCATTTAGGATAAAAAATATTTTTTTCACTTCTGATTACTAAAAGTATTACATAAATAAAATGACAATTTCCCATAAGACAAGAATTGCTGAATGATTAACTATAAACTATGCCTTGGAGAAAAAAGTCAGAGTAAAGCCTTCCTTTTAATAAAGGTGACTTAAATCCTAACAAGATCAGGAAGGGGGGGGGACTCACCTTATACTTGTTAAATTTATGTTCAAATCCAAATACTGAGTTTTTTATTTTTCTTTTATTTTTCGTCATAGACAAAGCAAATCCAAAAACCTAACCTAAAAAAATCTTTATGCATTATTAAAAGTGGTAGTAATAAAATATGTATCAGTGGTGGAGAATAATCCCACAAGCATTCAAGATTGACATAACCTTTAACAAAGTGGAAAAAATTTTATTAGAACTACCAATTCTAGGTTCAAATTTATGTCAAAGCAATTTATGGTACCAGAATTAGTACAACTAATTTTTTTTGAGCTTTAAAGTGTCATTTTTCACTAAATGAGCTTAAATGAAATGTTTGAGACTTATTATTTGAGGCAAGGATTTATGCAAGTTTAGGAATCTTTGGCTTTGGTAAACTCCCTTTTTCCTAATTAGCATGTCTCTTTCATATGCTTTTCAGAATCATTTATCTCATAGCATGTGTTCGAAGTTACATCTAGTAATTTTTAAACTTCAAAAATAATCTCCCTGTTCAGTTACAAGGTTCTAAAAACAGTAAAATACCTTGTAATTTGAGTGACATTTTTTTCTTAGGCGAAGGACTTCAGAGCATTTGCCTAATCCTCACAACATTCTTCTGAATTAATATGGAAATCAATAATTGCCCTCCTTAAAAAGTGGGAAAACTGAAGCACTGTAAAGTTAAGCTCCTGGCCCAAGGTCACGAGCAACTAAGGCAAAAAATCTGGGTATTCCATCTGCCATTTCAGTGTACGTCTGTTATTCGTATTACCTTGAATAAAATATGGCACTTAAAAATTTATGATGTCATAATGGTGAGTCTCTACTGAGCGGTACTGCATAATGTTAAATTTTTAAAAGAAAAATTACAAACGCAGGCTTAAGTACTACAGGGATTAAGTACTGAAGATTTTTTTTTAAGGTCATTGATGGCAGTACTTGTGAAATAAATTGTCTTACTAAGAATGCAATGTCCTAGACAGCACTGATTAGACAAAGTGTACAAAGAGTGTTCTAAAGACCCATGGACCATTAAGTTGGCGCTAAAGCTACACCACAATAAAAGTCATACATATTGTATGTTGACACACTGAGAAGGGTGACAGGCATTTTCAATAATGTATTTTAGAAAACTGTTCATTTTTTGCTAATGTTTATCTGAATATAAGATCTAGAAAACAAAACAAGGAGGCACTGAGCACTGAGTATTTTCATGCCCAGAATCCAAAAGTCAGGCTTTTTTTTCTTTCTTTCCCCTCCTGTTTATGATGGTTATTACGAGAGCATTGGCTTTTCAGATGGTGCCAATCCTGTGATGAGGCACTTGGAGAGTTTGAAGGTTAGGGCATGTGAAATATGGAGCTGGAAGGAAGCATGCTGCTATTCCATTGGAAGCAAAAGGGAGTGTAGGCCCATAGAACACTTCTTCGTTGCCTTCTCTACTCACATCCAGTACCTACAAAAGAAGAATAGGAGAAACGGGTAAGCCAGGGATGGTTGTTCACCGTAAAGCTGTGTACATGTCAAAGGGAGCCTGCAGTTGGATTGTCAGGCCACCATGACCATACCTTATGCATTGCTATTTGTTTTACAGTAGAGTGCCAGAAATATGGATTAAGTTCCTGCTTAGTGCTATGCTACACATTTGTTTGTGTATGTGCATATGTACATAGATGTATATATATAATCATTTAATCTTCAGAACAGTGATGAGGTAAGCAGCATTATTCTTTAATAAAACTGCCTTAGACTGGTTAAATAATTTGCCCGAACTAGTTAGTAAATGTTGTCGTATGCTGGTTTACAAATCCTCATGTGTAAAATGAAAACAACAGTGTGACCTTGCATCTTTGTTCTGAAAATTGGTGACTTATAGCTCAGTGCAGCTTCAAAAAAATCAGTTCAGTTGATTCTGGAAATTTTTCCCCAGTTATTTCCCCTTCAAGCTGGAGTTCTATCTCTTTCTTTATATGGAAAAGAGTCTCCTTGTTAGTCTGTGCTTGCTGTCACCTTACTGATTCTGGCTTAATCTCACCACTAGGAAAATTCTTTTATGAGGAGAGCTGATCAGCTCCTATTTGTCAAACCCGTGATGCTCCTTCCAGCCCTCAATCATCTTAAGCTCTCTTCGTATGACCTTCCTCTACTTTAATTTAAAATGTTTCCTCCCTTGGGTCCGTGACCTAAAAACAAAATTTGTCATTGACATCGTCCTATTGCTAGCCACCTTGGTCCCCTTCCTCCACCTGCATCCTAAATGTAGTCAAGCCCCAGCAACATTCCAACCACATACCCGTTGGTTACCCTCTGCCTTAGTGATCTTGTCTACTCTCTTGCCATCATCTGTCACCTGAGTGGGTAATTCTTAAGCCTTTAATGCAATAATGCACTATTTTAGATGAAAGAGGCCCTTGAGATTTAAGGGATCCAGGCTCATAATGGAGGAAACCACTAAAGCCTAGAATAAAAGAAAGATCAAACATATAGCTTTTTTCCCCCAAATGGGTATTTAGCTGTCCCATCCCATTTTTTGAACAATATGTCCTATCACTACTAATTTTAAATAGTTCCAATATATGCTACATACAAAATTTCTTTGTTCTCTTTTGTTAACTTACGTATCTTCTGGCAATACTACGTTTAAAGTTAGTTTGACTGTGTAGCGCACGACTCTCCCATTCATTTTCAAGCATTTCTTTATTATTATTATTACATGTTTACTTTCCTAGAGGAACTTTAGGATCAATTTGACAAGTATTATTCCCCCACCCTCTGAGGGAAAGGAAAATTCCATTGGGATTTTGACTAATATTTCATTAAATATAGAAAGTAGAGATCTTGCACTATTTACCTCAATTATATAAGATTACTGTCTTCAAGTTACAGAGAAAAAAACTGAGATGCAAAGTTCAGTGACTTGACCAAGATCACACGGCTAGTAAGTGGTGGAGCCAGTAATTGAGCTTAAGGTTGCAACACAAGAAAGAGCTAGGATTTCATGCCATTTGTGACATCCCCACCCCAACTGAATACATTTTTAGATGACAAAATACCAGTTGAGGTCACCATCCGGAGAGCTTTTGTCTGGTTCCCTGAGCCAACAGAGACCACGTATGTTAAGCAGATGTAATTTATTTAATCTGTGAGATGGGAAAAGGAAGTGTTGGCAGTTCTTCTCTGAAACACTCCCTGTAAACTGGCAGAAAGAAGGCGTCTGGGAGAAGGAGGTGCCAGCTTGGCAGCATATCCTCCAGCCAAAAACAAGTAATCATAGATGAAGAGCAGTGGAAGTGATCTGGAAACACAGACTAATCACTTGCACACTTAGGCAGATGCTCCCCTCTGTGCTGCTCTCATCCTCAGCGTACCACATTAGAGTCACCTGGGTGCCTGGCATTTGCTTATACACCCACAGAACAGGGGCACCTGACTTTCCTCAGGAATCTTTTAAGATTTTCCACAAGCCAGCATTACGAACAAGTCCAAATCTCAATCTTTAAACAGTATTTAAGCATGTCTCAGCTTTTCTCTTGTTTGGGTTGCCCTTGTAATGGATCAAATAGTCTATGGAGTCTGTTAAGTCAAGCAGCAGAAAAAAAAAAAAATTCTTTTTCAACGTTTGACATGCTTCATTCATGTGTGGCTGAGTCCTACAAATGAAGGTTAAATAAGCTTTGATTAGAGTCCAGAAGGGTCAGTCTAATGAGATGGGTTATTGGCTGGTATTTTCAAGAGGGGAAAAAAAAATGACTTTAGTCCTTCTGGATGTTACCAGACCATTCACTGCACTATTTTAAGTGTGACCGTCATTAATCGTAGGCATACCCTTAGAATCCAAGGATGCTACAGACTTCTGACTTATGAAACCAAAACTATGATACTTTTAAAACCTAAACTATAATACTTTTTAAATGTATACTGTTTTTTCCACCACTCTTTCCTGTACTTTTCAACCTGCTGATTTGTACTCAGGAATTTCTACTGTCTAATCAGCATCTTCTCATAAACACGATTCCAGACACTCATTATCTTACTTTTGTTGGATACTCTTCCAGCAACTAGGAGAGAAACGGCTTTTGAACATGGAGCCAGTCTCTCCAACCATCAGTGTATTTACTATTATTGAATCAAAATAAATAGGTTCTGTAGTAACTCAAAATACAAGTATTTGAGACTGTGCAACCATACTTTAGGATGATAATAATCAGTTGTCAATAACTAAAATGAGATGTGTATGATGAGTCTATTATCCATGAAGACTTCAAGTCCAAACATCTCTTTAAGTGACAGCCCATATGCTTATATGAACTTATTATTTATAAACAGTAAAAGCTCTTAAAAAGCCTTTATCAAATTTTTCTGTGCTCTGTGGAACTAGTGTATCAGCCAAGGGAATAAATTTCCAAAATGATTTTAAAATATTTTATTGTCCAATCTCATAGATGAAATTTATTTCACTAACACAGCCATTGATTAAAACATTTATGAATTGCCTCTTTTAGAATCACCTTAATCCCAGTGCTACTCCAGAATATCCTCAGTGGGTTAAAATATACACATGTACCCCTTCATCTTTTGAGGACAGATTTGTTTGGAAACAGCCAGAAGCCATGAGCCATATACATTAATTAGTGTATATGATTAGTGACCATTCTAACTTAATTTCTATTCCTTAAGCTAATGTAATGTCATTGAATAGAAATATATCCATAAGTATAGTTTAAATTTGCATCTTTATTACCCAAACTTGCTTTCACGTATAAGTAGTCAAACGAAGGGTCCCAAAGCCACTTAAAAACATGGTCCCAGAATTACACAGCACTGCCTGTTGCCCAGTTCAATGTTTTACAGTCCTGAAAGGTACAAAAAAAGAAACCCGAAAGACAGTGAAGACTGACAAACACATGCAAGGATGAAAGACTGGAAGCATTCCTTGAAAGAAAACAGTTTGCTTGTTTGCTGTTATCCAAAAGGTAGGACCAAGCTCTAGTACAAGGCAAACTTCAATTAACTAAAGACTCTTTTAAAGACTTTCATGGTTTTTCAAAGAACTAACTTGTGGGTTTGATAATTTTTTCTACTATGCTATTGTTTCCTAGTTCATTATTTGCCTCTCATTTTATTCTCTCCTTCTACGAAAAAATTCTCAAATATCTATCCCCGCTTTGCTCTCTACTGTTTCTATTACCCCTAAGTTCTGGGTACTTTTTAAACTTCCATTATGATTTCTTTAACCCATGAATTATTTAGCAATGAGTTTTATTATTTCCAATATATAGGGAGTTTATTTAACTTTTTAAGTTCTAGCTTAATTGCATTATAGTTAGAGATCACACAAATGAATAAAATTAGAAATAAAAGAGGAGACATTAGAGTCTAAGGAACGACTCTGGGTACTCCAGATCCTGGGAAATGGAGACATCCAAAAAAATATTACTAAGGCTGATGTTAGATATCTTCCTTTAGGGACTGGCCAAGACGGTGGAGCAGAAAGACAGACCCTGAGATCACCTCCTCCCATGAGCACACCAAAATTACAACTATTTGCAAAGCAACAATTAGTGAAAAAGATCGGAACCTACCAGAAAAGATCTATAACTAAAGATACAAAGAGGGAACAACGAGACAGGTATGAGGGGTGGAGCTGTGATTTACTCAAGCCCCAGACCCCTAGGTGTGCGACCCATAAATGGGAGAATAATTATAATTGCAGAGGTTCTCCCAAAGGAGTTAGAGGGCCAAGCCCCACATTGAGCTCCCCAGCCCAGAGGTCCTGCACCAGGAAGACTAACCCCCAGAGCATTTGGCTTTGCAGGCCATCAGGGCTTACTTTTAGAAGTCACAGAGGGCTAGGGAAAATAGAGACTTCACTCTTAAAGGGTGCACACAAAATCTCACACACACTGGGTACCAGGGCAGAAGCAGTTATTTGAAAGAAGCCTTGGTCAGACCTACCTGCTGATCTTTGAGAGTCTCCTGGAGAAACAGGAGGCAGCTGCAGCTCACCCTGGGAACAGAGGCACCCACAGCACCCATTTGTGGGAACTTGTTCTACCACATGGACACTAGTGCTGGCAAGTGCCGTTTTGGAATCTTCCCTCTAGCTTATTATCCTCAAGACACAGCCCTGTCCTGACCCAACACCCTGTAGGTACCAGTGCTGGAACACCTCACATCAAGAAGCTAACTAGGCACAGACACAGCCCTACCTATCAGCAGACAGGCTGCCTTAAGATCCCCTGATCCCACAACTGCCCCCTGGAAATGGCCCTGTCACCAGAGGACCCAGGACTTGGCACCACACGTTAGTGTGCAGCCACTAGAACTGGGACCCCCAAGGCCTTCAGCCAGAGACTACAGAACCCAGCTCCAAAGCCTTTCAGCCAGAGACCCCAGAACCCAGTTCCAAGGCCTTCCAGCCAGAGACCCCAGAACCCAGCCCCAGAATCCCCTGGGCCCTGGCCCCACCCTCCAGTGAGCTGACTCTAGCCTCCTGACCGGCCTCACACACCAGGGGGCAGACACCAACTATAAGACAACAGAAGCCCTACCGTCTATGGACCAGGCCAACCCACAGCAGGCCAGATCCAGACAGCCAACTGTCAGGGACTGGTTCCACCCACCAATGAGCCGACAGCAGCTTGAGGACCTCTCAGCCCTGCAACCAGACCCCAGGATCTGGCTCAGCCTGCCAGTAGCCCTTGGGTCTCCTGGAATCTGACTCTACCCATTAGCAATAGCCCTGGGGTTCCACAGCCAACATCTGCATGACCCAGTCCTGCCAACCAGTGGTCAGCAGCCTCCACATAAAGCAAGACCTGGCAACCCACTGGGCTGGGGGCCAGTCAAGCCTACCAGACTGCTCACAGTAGTCAGCTCACAATAGAAGGACCCACACAGCCCACATAAGGGCTAGAGCACATAGGTAAGAGAGGGGTGTACTGCTGGGACACACAGGACATCTACAAAAGGTCACTTCTCCAAGATTGGGAAATGTGACCAACCTAACAGATACATGAAAATAAAAACAGCAAGTTAGGCAAAATGAAGCAACAGAGGAAGATGTTCCAAACAAAGGGACAAAGTAAAACCCCAGAAGAACTAAGTGAAGTAGAGATAGTCAGCCTACCTGAGAAAGAGTTCAGGATAATGATCATAAAAGTGATCCAAAAACTCAGGAGAAGAATGGATACACAGAGTGAGAAGTTAGAAGTTTTACAAAAAAAGAGGAAATATGAAGAACAGCCAGAGATGAAGAACATAATAACTGAAATGAAAAATACACCAGAAGGAATCAACAGTAAATTAAATGATACAGAGGGACAGATCAGTGAGCTGGAAGACAAAGTAGTGGAAATCACTGACAGTGAACACAAAAGAAAAAAATGATGAAAAGAAATGAAGACAGTTTAAGAGGCTTCTGGGACAGTATTGCGTGCACTAGTATTTGCATCATAAGGGTCCCAGAAGGACAAAAGCAAGCGATAGGACAGGAAATATATGTGAAGACATGATAACTGAAAACTCCTAACCTGGACAAGGAAACAAGACATCCAAGTCCAGGAAGTGCAGAGAGTCCCATACAGGATTAAACCCAAGAGGAACACAAGACACACTGCAATTACAATGACAGAAATTAAAGAGAATAGTAACAGCAGAAAGGGAAAAACGACAGAGTATACAAGGGAACTCCATAAGCTTATCAGCTGGTTTTCAGCAGAAACTCTACATGCCAGAGTGGCATGCTATATTTAAAGTGATGAAAGGGAAAAACCTACAAACAAAATTACTCTACCCAGCAAGGCTCTCATTCAGATTTGGTGGTAAGATCAGAAGTTTTACAGACAAGCAAAAGCTAAAAGAGTTTGGCACCCACCAGTAAACCACCTACAAGAAATGTTAAAGGAACTTGTCTAAGTGAGAAAGAAAAGGCCACAACCAGAAACATAAAAATTACAGAAGGAAAAATCTCATCGGTAAACACAATCATACAGTAAACACAGGACATCATCCGCACACAAAGCTAGTAGGAAGGTTATAAGACAGAAGTAGTAAAATCATGTGTATCCACAATAAGCAGTTAAGAGATACACAACAGATACAGGAAAAGGTGCCCAACCATCAGTAATCATCAGGGAAATGCTAATCAAAAGCACAATGAGCTATCACCTCAAACCTGTTAGAATGGCTGTTACCAAAGAGACAAGAGTTAACAAGCGTTGACGAGGGTATGAAGAAAAGGGAACCCTTGTGCACTGTTGGTAGGAATGTAAACTGGTGGAGCTACTATAGAAAACAGTATGAAAGGTCCCCCCCAAATTGAAAACTACCTAGCTTACAATCCAGCAATTCCACTTATGAATACCAAAGGAAACAAAATCACTATCTTAAAGAGATAGCTCTACCCCTATGTTCATTGCAGCATTATTTATAATAGCCAGGACGTGGAAACAACTTAAGCGTCCACTGATGGATGGACAGATAAAGAAAATGTGATATTGAGATTAGGTAGATAGCTAGATAGAATTTAGCCATAAAGAAGAAGGAAATCCTGCCACTTGCCACAACATGGATGGACCTTGAGGGCATCATTTTGCTAAATGAAATAAGTCAGACAGAGAAAGACAAATACTGTATGATCTCACATGTGAAATCTAAAAAACCTGAACATACAGAAACCGAAAACAGATTGGTGGTCACCAGGGGCAGGGGGTGGGGAGTGATGGCAATGTGTGCAGGTGGTCAAAAGATACAACCTTCTGGTTATAAGAATAATAAGTTTGGGGAATGTAACGTACAGCATAGTGACTATAGTTAATACTACTGTACCATATATTTGAAAGTTGCTAAGGGAGTAAATCTTAAAAGTTCTCATCATTAGAAAAACAACTTTTGCAGCTACATGAGTTAATAGATGTTAATTCACTGTGGTGATTCTTTAGCAATATATACATATATAAAATTATTGTGTTGTACACCTTAAACTAATACAATATTAAATGCCAATTATGTCTCAATAAAACTAAAAAAAAAAAATACATTCTTTTGTTTGATCCAAAACCTGCCTCCATGAGGACAGGCTTGTTAGCTACATTATTCAGATCTGTGCTACTTAGCTGATTTAGGCCTAGCTGATCTATATCAACAGAAATATATGTTTTAAAAAAAATCCCCAGTCTACGGCCATACCACCCTGAACACGCCCGATCTCATCTGATCAAAACAAAATCCCAAGACAAACCTCTGGCAAGACAAATCAAGAGAATAAGAGAAAAACCAAACAATATTATGAACGTAAAGGGGAATATAACAAAGGCTAACTCAATAACTATATGTTAACAGCTCTGAACACTTAGACAACATGGATAAGTTCCTTGAAAAACATATATATACCTTATGAGATGTGACTGAAGAAGAAAGTAAAAGCCTGAATAGTCCTGCAACTGTTAAAGCTATTGAAGCAGTTGTTAAAAGTCTCCCCACAAAGAGGAGATTATGTAATATGAGTAATTACAAGAATATATTTTTCTGGAGGTAGAATAAAGGGCAGGGCTAACACATGTCAGTAGGTTATCAGAGAACATGTAAAGTAGAAGGACAATTATGGTGCATCAGAATTGTTTAAAAATGAAATAAATAATAATACCTTGACTATATATATATATATAAAACCAAAGCTACCGTTGTTCTGAGCCACCACCGGCAGCTTGCCCAGCCTGGAATGCTCACATGCTGATGTGCCAGGGCTGCTCTTTGGGGCAGAGCCTCCCCCGTCAGACCAATCATAAACCACTAGTGCTCACTTCTGCCAGGAAGGAAGAACATGTTTGCAGGCAGCATTTATTAAATGAATGAACTGCAATATAGAAAATAAGGAAATGGAGTAGAAACAAGATACGCGTAACTTTTGGGGAGTGTGAAAGTACTATTGCTAAAGACTGTTAGGTTTATGAGAGGGCAAGGTATCCCACTTTCCCATTTCCAGAATATATCACATATATTTTCAAAGCTCATTCCCATCTTTATTTTCAACAGGGCTCAATCATTCATTAGGTATCATTTTTAGGATGCAGGATGAAGTTTAGTGGCTGAAGTAGCTGCACAAAGGGGGCTCAAGCTTCTCTCTACATGTAAGTATCTCTTCCTTCCATAGCAACATAGCAAAAAAATAACCTCACTGAACTGTGTGAACAAACTTCAAAAGGAACTTGAACCACTCACCTGGATACAAGCCAGAGGCTCATTTGTCCAAATTGAATATCCACCAACTAAATATATTCTCTCATTATGGACAGCAACTCCAGATTCATTTTGGCCTAAAGTAAAGAGAATTGAATAAAAAGGAAAAATATATCTATTTCCTTGAATATCTTAATTAACCCTTTTGCCACTGAGGGATACAATTTTCCCCTGTGGCATACTTGTATACTCCACGGGATTTCTGCAGCAACTAATCACTGCCTCCCAGTTCTCAGAGGGAAGAATTAACCACTATTCCTCAGAGAATGAATCTGTGTTGGGTCAGAACCAGGCTATAACACTTATAAGCCACCCAAGTTAGTAAATACAGCACTAAGTATAGCAATAATAAGCCATAGAGAACTAGAGTTTTATACTATGTTGTATGGCATTAATTTATAGTGATGGAAGTAAGGTTTATTTTAAAAATGCAAGACACCTCTTGTACTACAAATGCTTTTAAGGCAAGTGCTTACATTTGTAACAGATGCAACCCCAAGAAGCCAATAAAACAGCCATGCCCCTAGCGTGCCCCAAATGAAGACAAATGACAGAAAAGATTGATAAAGTTACTACCCTCCTTTTCTTTACATACACAACAGTTTTAAGACTATATTAAAGTTCCCAAGCTGGGACCAGTCTGGGTAGTCCCTAGACACTGACACGCCAAAATGATGAAAGATTCCTCCCTATTTAAAAAAGAAGACAGAATAACTCACAACCACATATTCTTCCCCGGAGGCCATCGGATAGTCTCTTTTTATTGATGGGCTGATACAGGATTGACTCCAGTAATAAATAAGCTGGATCCTAGAGCAGACAGAATCACAGATCCAGGGACCAAGGGGCTAAGGTACCAGTGCAGCAACTCAGAGTTAACTGCTTGCAGGTGGGCCTCAAAGATCATTTTCACAAAAACAAGAGCTCCGTACAAAGCACCGGAACCGCTCACATTGGTTATGCGCCCCCACAGCCTCCATAGCAGCAGCCGTAAGTGACTGAGTGCCCACTCAGCATATTAAAATGTCTTCAGGCACTAATTCAGCCCACCCTTCTGAGTTTGCAATTTTCCTATTAGTAGAGCAGCCTGGCAGGGATCTGATCACTTGTGGATGTTGACAAGTGCAAGCCAAAAAAGAGAGGAAAAGTTTTCAACTTCATAAATGTCAGGGGTAAGCAGCTCACTGCTTCCATTTTATTCTCCTTTGGGGTGAAGATGGTCCCCCTCTAGTGCTGCCACGGGGTAATGCTCAGGTGGGTATGCGTGGTCAGAAGTGCCGCCAAACCCCTACGCCCAGAGCCTCTCTAAGGTTTAGTCTTTAGGAGAACACAGCTGGAAACAATATTTGACAGTGACAAATAATGAAGACCATTCTCCTGAACTCACAAGAAGTTAGAGGACTACAAATAGTGAAAAGTAAAAAATAACTTGCTCCTGTCATTAACTCTTCCGGAGCCTCGTTCCTCCTACTTGCATCAGTATTCCTACATGAATATTGATTGACGATAATAAACGTAACATGCCTTTCTCAGCAACGTGAGAACATGCACAAAGGTAATACAGGCCCTGAGAAACTAGACGCTCAGCCACTTGAGTCAGATTTTGAGAGATAAATAATATGCCCCTTTCGGGGTGATACAAGCACGCCATCCTACCACCATGCGCTTAATATTTCGAGCTGCACCACAGATGTCTAAGAAAACAAGTCTGGCAACTTTTTGTATCTCTGCTTCTCCTGATTTACTTAATCAAAGGTACTTACCAGTCAAAAGGTTAAAATTACAACGCGTCCACTGGTCGGTGTCTATGTTGTAGGAGTCTATGTGCCTCACGAGGATGCGGTCGTTATTGTAGTCCAGGTCATTGCCTCCAAGAACATAGAGCTTCCTTTGGACAGCAGCCATGGAATGGTAGACCCTCCTCTGCAGCATGGGGCTGCGGCTTATCCACTTATTCTGGGGAAAAAAAAAAAAAAAAAGAACTTCAGGTGAATTGTTAACTGGAGACCTCCATAGCAGAAAACAGCAGTTCCTCGTTAGTAGTGGGGACCCTAATGTTTTCAATCACATTCTCTTTGAATGTTGTTTATAGTCTTTGAAAGGTATGGGCTTCTCCCCTGAGAACAAGTGGGGAAAACCCCATCCATTCCAACTTTATTTTTCAACTTACATAAGGTTTTTTTTTCTCTTGTTTGGTTTGCATATAAAGGGCATTTTGCATTTGTAAGGAGAGTGCATGAGAATTTAAACATTTCTATAATGGTTCTCTACCCAGCTGAGAGAACTTCCTCCTGCAAATGACTTAAGAGTGAAAGCGCCTGGGCGGGTTTAGTGTGAGCGGTGGTGTGATGATAAGAAAACAGGCTCTGGACCCAGGATGCCCGCGTTTATACTCTGCGCCTCGCCTTAGCAATTTACTTCACCCGTCAGTGCTTGTTTCCTCATCTAGAAAACGGAGATCATAATACCTACCTGAAAAGCCAGTTATGAAGATTAAATGAACTAATACACCCAAAGCATTTAGAACAATGCCTGGCACATGTGTCCAACAATATGCACTTTTAAAAAGCTATTATGATCTAATCACTGGTTGCCCGAGGCCCTGCAGAAGCTCACAGGAGGGGAGCATCTTTGCTGTTCTTTCCAGGGTGAACTTCTTGAGGTCGATGGAAGAGCTAAGATTTGGTTCAGCAACAAACTCCTCACAGCCTTTAATATTACTTACACTCACGTGTTCACCAAATTGAGAAAAGTTATTTCTAGGCATATGTTTATTTGTTTTGGTAGAAGGCCAAATTTTCTATGATAACTTTAGGGAATGGTGAAAATTGCAATATTTGGTTCTAGATCATGCTCAGGAATGAGAAAGGTATGCTTGACTCCTCTCAAATGAGGCTCCTATTTAAAATACAACGTAAAATTAGATGAAAATCAAGTATGACTTTAATTATCTCAACTAAGTAATCGACAGGTAAGTAAACCTATTTTCTTTCTATACAAATATCTCTAAACATACAGAAAGAAAACACAGATTACTCCTTTTTGCCAAGAAAAATTTGGATCTCGACCAGAAAAATGATATGATGTTTTGAATAAATAGAATTTCACCAGTTCACAGAGCTGTAAAGGAAGAAGCAAAAAAAAAAAAGTTTTGTATAAATATTGGTCTGTTCCCTATAAGCATATCAACTAGCTCATTTCTAAATTTCTCTCTTAAACATGCACTAAAAGAAAAAAGAAAGAGGTTTGTCCAATTTTTTGAGGCTTGCATTTATCTGCTCCCCCTTTTAAAACATGTTATAGTGAGAATCTCCTTCCAATTAAATGCATCTTTAATAAAACAGTCAAACCTTTCTTTCAGATAATCTGCTAAGAAATATCTGTTATACATTGCAAGAGTGGATTTAACTCCAAACTCTCATGGGGCTTTCCTTAGGTGCTTTCTAGGAGGCAATCCACCACAGTATTAGGAATCGATGTTTGTATGAGCAGTCCAGTCCCCTGCCACAGGACTATGGATGCCATCTGGTTTGCAAAGCCTGCCTGCATCCCCTGATTACATCTTTAGCTTCCTTCACTGCCGTGCCTGCTAGGTGAGCCGCCAACCGCTGCAAAGGCAAAGAAACAGAGAGGCCTGGTGGGGTCATTCCTAATAAGCTAGCGTGTGAATACTAATCAGTGGTGGGGAAGCAGAGGTCACCCCAGCCTGCCTGTTGGCAGGTAGTGATGTGCTCTGTGGCAGATGGCAGGCATTATCGACTCTCCACAAAGGCCTAGAAGAGAAATAAGCACTAGGGCTGAATGATAGAGTTATTGAGATTCTGAGCAAGATGCAAGCAGATGTGATGTTTGCCAGTACCCACCGTAAACAATATGCCAGC
The DNA here is from genome assembly GCF_036321535.1 of Camelus dromedarius. Classification (NCBI taxonomy): domain Eukaryota; kingdom Metazoa; phylum Chordata; class Mammalia; order Artiodactyla; family Camelidae; genus Camelus; species Camelus dromedarius. The sequence goes on from NC_087441.1 coordinate 53,821,601, forward strand.
AGAATTTTAAAAAAGAGCATGTGTGTACAAACATGAAACAGAACTCATTTGAGAAACGTTAACACCTTCTTCCTCTTTAACCACATGTGCACCAAACTCAAACAACTGCAATTAACGATCCCACTTGAGACATCTAACCCAAGGACATGTGGTCTCTAAAATCTACAGCTTCTAATGACATCAGGAAGCACACTTGCAAAGACAGAAATACCTTTGTTAAACTCAGAATCAAGTACTTGTTAAAATAAAAAGATACAAATAGGCTGAGGTCACTCTGGACATACATTTCATGGCCAATCCTGAGCCAGAGTGCCAAAGCCAACCTGTTGTCTTATTTCCATTATCTTCAACTGATGAAAATTAAACCCCCAAGTCAAGTCATTTTGGAATATTGTAATAATCATGAAAAATTACATTACCAAAATCATAGAAATGGTGAAATTCAGCAAACATTTGCCATGGTCACAGATACCTTGGTAGAAGGAAGAGAGAATAAAAATAGTTCTTCTTTGGGGAAAAAAAAGTCATTAAGTGTGCATGAGAAGTGGATGGATGAAGGGACAGGCACCATCAAAATGCTCCTGGTGGAGGCCTGGCTGTTAGATAAAAAAAAAACTCCAGCTCTCAGATACTTTTACTTAAGACTTGTCCTACACACTGTTCAGGGACACTTTGGCTGTGCTGCATTAAATAAGTTATTACTTGATTTGGGAATGACAAAACCATAAGCATATTCCCCTCCTAGAATGACACGCCTTCTAAAAGGACGTAGTGATAGGACAATCCAAAGCCTTTCTCTGAATGCTTCCAAGACGACAGCCACTTGAGATAATGGAATTAAGGCATTTAACTCACCGATATATCTTCCCTTTTTCCTACATTATGCAAAGCTCTGAAAGAGTTAAGCACTGTATATAGCATAAAATTTGGTGAGAAAAAAAAAAAAAAGCAACTCAAAAGCAGTTTATCCAGATGCTTCCTTTTCTCTGTGTAAGTTTAATAAGATGCATGTGTGTGTACAGACCTGGCATTCCAACTCCTAATTACCATGGAAATCTTTAAAAATTCATTTTAATTAAGGTCATAAGCTTTTCTTGTATGAGTCTTACCTGGTTAGGTTCATATACCATTAGTCTGTTCTGATACTGGGCTGTGTTGGTTACTCCACCTGTAATGGATTAACATGTGTTAGCGCTTTCATGCGTAAGAAATGGAATATTCCGACATAAGGATGAGCTACAATTAAAGGGGAATTAGCTACTGCTGAGGATCTGTTTGTATACCCTCGTGGTGAACCCATGACATAATTAAGAAGCTTATTGTTGAAGCAGTTTCATTTTCAAGAAACATCTCAGAAGCAATCCAGTTGAGAGGGAGCAACAAGTATGCTGAGGTTACCAGGCGGCCCCCAGTTCTGGCAAGCTGCTCTGCACGGCCAGAAAGAGGGGCCAAGTACAATGAGGGAGTGGGAGCAACGTAGCACACACACGTAAGACAAATTTCTACACAGTGTGTGCCAGGGACATAATTATATGGAAAATTCTTGTCCTTAGCTAAACTGGCAGTTTTACAGCTCTGATCTTTTGTGCGTTAACACAGTGATATCTTGATATCTCCATGGAAAAACCAGGTCTAAGAAAAGACATTACTTATCAAAAGAGATCTAGAGCCAATGTTGTCCAACAGAATAAAATAAGAACCACAAACACAAGTCACATATGCAATTTCAAATTTTCTAGCTGTCACATTAAAAATAAAAAGAAACTCTTTACTTTAAAATTAAACTTAATATGAATTTCATTTAACTCAATACAGCAGTCCCCCCTTATCTGGGAGGGGATACATCCCAAGACCCATAGTGGATTACTGATACCATGGATAGAATCGAACCATATATAAACTATTTTTTTCTATATATATATATATATACCTATGATAAAGTTTAATTTATAAATTTGGCACAGAAAGAGATTAACAATAGTAATGAATTTGAACAATTATAACCATATACTCTAATAAAAGTTACGTAAATGTGGTCACTCAAAATCTCTCTCAAAATACCTTATTATATTGTACACCTTCTGGTGATGATGTGGGATGATAACCTACGTGCTGAGATGAAGTGAGGGGATGACATAAGCAGTGTGACATATGGACCTTCCAACAACACATCAAAAGGAAGATCATCTGCTTCAGATGATCCTGGGTCATCGAGCCCCGATGATGTTGATAGCTTGATGGCAAGAGGAGACTGCCCATGGTTGGGGGTCCTGAGTGGGATGGAGTGGAGTGGCATGAGGATTCATCATGCTGTTCAGATAGTGCACAATTTAAAAAGCTCTGAATTGCTTATTTTTGGATTTCCCATTTAATGTTTTTAGACCATGTTTGATTATGGGTAATTGATACCACAGAAAGCAAAACTGCAGATAAGGATGAACTGCTGTGTAGCCAAAATATCTTTTCAACATAAAAGTAATGTAAGAAATATTGAGGTATTTTATATTCTTTTTTTTTTCATACTAAGTCTTCAAAGTCCTGTGTGTATTTGACACAGGACATCTCAATCCAGATAGTGAAGGTGGTGGACAAGAACTACCTACAAAACTAGTATGAAGGTTAAAAGACAAAAGTAGTAAAAATCATCTGTATCTGATATAGTTAGTTAAGTGTTGTCAAGGAGGTAGAAAAAGGGGACTTCTGTGCACTGTTGGTGGAAATGTAGTTTGTTGCAGCCACTATGGAGAACAGTATGGAGATTCCTCAATAAACTAAAAACAGAACTACCTTATAGTCCAGCAATTCCACTTCTGGGTATTTATGACAAGAAAATGAAAAAAACAATTCAAAAAGATATATGTACCTTTTGTTCATGTTCACTGCAGCATTATTTACAATAGTCAAGATAAGGAAGCAACCTGAGTGTCCACTGATGGATGAGTAGATAAGGAAGATGTGATACATGTAATAGAACATTACTCAGCCATGAAAAAGAATGAAATCCTGATATTTGCAACAAGGATGGAACTAGAGGGTATTATGCTAAGTGAAATAGAGAAAGACAAATGCTGTTTGATTTCACTTATATGTGGAATCTAAAAAACAAAGCAAGCAAACAAAACAAACAGATTCGTAGATACAAAGAACAAACTGGTGGTCAACAGAGCAGAAAAGGATGGAGGTTTGGGTGAAACAGGTGAAGGGGATTAAGAAGTATAAAATTCCAGTTATAAAATAAGTAACTCATGGGGATGTAATGTATAGCATAGGAAATACAGTCAAAAATATTGCAATCACTTTGTATGGTTCAGATGGTTATTAAACTCACCGTGGTGATCAATATCATGGTGATGCATATAAATGTTAAATCAATATGTAAACCTGAAATTAATATAGTATTGTATGTCAAATGTACTTCAATTAAAAAATTAAAATTAAAAAAAGTTTTAAATGTGTACTATAACAATATTGACCAAGGTCACCTTAACGTTCCCCTAAGCTTGACTAAACTTTAGACAGGCTTCTTCCTGGCTCTGGGTCCCTGACCTCCCTTTTAGAGCATTTATTTTAGAAAACTTGTAATTGTAAATTCTTTCTCTCTGTCTCCTTGAGATGTAAATCATTTAAGAAGCTTCTTGTAAGTTTTACAACCCAGGAATATTTTCCTCAAAGACCTGCAACCCTCCCACTGAGATTATCATCAAGGAAGACAATACTCCTATCTCCCAGTTTCTATGGAGGCTAAGATCCTAACTTCAACGGATGCAACTCAGCAAACACGAATGACCTACTCACAGAAAAAAAGTATTTACAAACTCAGGATTACTGACTGTGTTCAACACATCACATCGATCAACCTTCCTCCAAAAGTACTCCAGTGATTTTCCACTGGCTCACTCCAGTGCTTAAAACCCCTATTGTTTTTCAGAGGAACTGAATTGAAGGCTGCACTCTGGTCTCTCTTTCCTGGTGCCATAGTTTTGAATAAAGTCTTCCTTGTCTGTTTTAACTTTGTCCACTATACCTTCTGCTTTGGCCGTTCAAAAACTCGGAATAGGTTACCACTATCAACTCCATGCCACGAGTCAAGTCAACCAGAATCTAGAGGATTAGTGCGTTATCCCAACTAAACTAGAATAATCTATCAATAGTAATGGCTACATAAAGGGGAGGCGAGGGAACCTGTCCAGGCTAATCATTACTCTCTCATTCAGCCTCAGTAAGGAGATTATCCTTCATGTTACTGACCACAACTGTTATTAACTGGAAGGCTTTTTTATTCTAAGTCTTCTCTGAAGCTTGCAACTACTTTTAAGATCAGTGGAAGCTTTGTCTGCAGAGGAAATCCACCAAGAACAGAGAAATGTGCTTCCCGCCCTCAAAGAAAGTCTCGGGATTTCTCACTGAATGTCTCATTTTTAAAGATGAAATCAAAGAAAAAGAAAATACACTTAAGAAAGCTGAAGCTGAAATGCCAAGATGAGGTCAAAATGTATGTCAAAATAAATACAGAGGTATGTTTGCTTTCCACCTCTCAATCTTCCTTTTTTAAATCTGATTAAAAATGGAATGTCCAATAATTCTTTCTCAGCATAACTACAGAAGACTAATCAAATCTATTGAGACCTCACAAGTCGTCAGGGTTAAAATGATTGCCAAGTGCTTTTGATCTGGGCCATAACCACCAGATTAATGTCCAGATCGCCTATAATCATTTCTCCCAATGAGAGGGAGCAGAGGGTGAACTCCCCACATTATTTCAAAGCTTTGACGGTTTCTCTACTTGTTTTAGAAATATGGAACAGAATTAATATCTACTGCAGTAATCTGTTGATGACACGATTTGAAAATATTTACACTACAGTATGTATCAGACTCTGCCCATTATAGATTAAATGTACAACCAATGGATCAGAATGTCACTACTGCAGCCTCTCCCCCAAGCAGGGCGCACCATTCATCTTCATGCTCTTCACAATTACTGTTTACTGTCTTCCACGGGTGCATTTATTACACAGTTTTTTTCCCCTTAATCTGCACTCGGTAATTAGATTCCTTAGCCTTACATACAAATTGTCACTCACATGACAATGGTTAGAAATCAGATATTGGGTTATTAGTTGGGGGTAAAAACAAAAGTCCTAGTTAGTTATTTGGTTGATTACTTCTAGAATGTTAAACCACAGGAGGTGCCTGGAAAACCAAGTGCCGTAACTTCTGCCAAGTCACGATGGCAAGGGAAAACCTTGCGAATCGGTTCTATTGCTTTCCAACCCCCTTGAAATAGCTTACAAATGAGCATATAAATAAAAACCATTTCTTCTCAGTACAAAAATAAATTTCAAAAAAAGCCTTCGAGTTTGCAGCCCACACTTCACTAGCCGTGTTACTCATTTTCATAGCTCTGTCATTACATTCCCTTCACATAACACTCTTCACTTTTAGATTAATCTTCTGAAATGAGATGCTCAGGATTTGCATACAGATTTGACTATACAAAAATAGATATGGAATTAATAACAGTCTCTATATGTTTTAATTTCTCCTAGACTGGAGTACCCTTGCCTGCAGCAGTATTACTGGCTTTGAAAGTCATCAAGCTGATTTGCCTGCTCTGGGTTATGATGCCACATGCTGCTCTACTGTCCCCTGCAATCAAAGCGCTTGCAAAGATAGATTCCATGCCTTCCTCTATCGAGTATATTTTATAGATTGGCAGTTTTGATCTCCCTCCCCCACCCCAGGGGGGATAATCTGCATCTTAACAGCTTTCTATAGATACATCTGTCATTAAATATGCCATCTCCTATCAGCATCCATTTTTAAAGCCAAGTTTTCCCTAACTTTGAAGTGCCACAGTCAAAGTTAAGACTTTTCAGCCAAAATTGAAAATGAACAACCCTGTCTTATACTTCAGAACTGTGACTTAAAGATAGACTGCAGGTTCCCCCAAAGTCAAATAAGTCTTTAAAAACTGCCAGGAGGAATGAAAAGTTACCACCATGCTACCAGCAATGAGAAATGCTTTCTATCATCAAGACAAGAGTAAAGCATTTTTCTTAAGCTTCCCTGTTCAACTCCCCACAAAACATGGTGACAAATGGATGAATGCAAGCCAAGGTGAAGATGACAGGTGACTGCTCTGTCTCCACTACTGAGAAGTCACCGAATCCTAAACTCGTCATGCTCAAATGGTCAATGCTGATAGTGTCTATAAAATTACGTGTTTAGAAAAACAGCCCTAAATATACGTTGGCTGGGGTAGGTCAAGTCTGGTGGCTCTGCTAATTTTTTTTTCAGGGGCAGAAAATACCTCTGTTGATAAACAGAGAGTCCAACACAACTCCTTAGGAGGAAGCTGTGGTATCTAATGCAGTGCTTGCATCCTTACTGGAACCAAGGAGGATGCACAGAACTGAATGAATGTGGCCATGCTCTTAAGGAAGATACTCTAGGCTGGAATTCTACCAGCCAGTTCAGGATTATGGAAAACCATCTCAAGTTTCCTGCAGCTCTCTCGGACGCCTGCAGGGACTGGCTTCACACAAGTCTAGGGGGAGAGTGTGGGCACAAGCTGTGCCATCAACTCTACACAGTTCCTTTATGACTCTGTCTTGGGGAGGAGCCACTTAACAGCCAAGCTCAGGCTCCTCATATGCAAAATAGAGATGGCGAGACCTGTCTCCAGGTTTCAGATGAACGAGAGTACATGGTACAGAGTACATGGTACAGTACGGAGGCCATCCGGAGGGCAAAGTTTACTTCTCTGCTGTAGCAGTTAGTTTATGAAAATTTCTTACCATTTTCATAAAAGATACAAATGAGTATGTACGGAATATTGAAAAACATAACTAAGCATGGAATACTGAATTAATAAATGAATGAATTTTATAGTCTGAAATAGATTTCCTACAGTTCTTTTTTCTAATAACTAGAGTTATTGGCAGGTTTATAAGGGTATCGAAGGCTTTTTCCTTCTTTAATAGTTTAAGCTTCTCCTTTGTAAACTTACTCCAATTCTCAAAAGACTATAACTTCACCCTAACAGTGTACTTATCAAAAGAATAAGGAGTGAGTTCATATTAGTCACTTTTAAGAGAGCCAAACTCATTAATATTCCTTGATAAAAGGGATACCATGAGAATATTTATAATAAATGCAAAAATAAACTTTTTATTATCTATTTTTACATATTAGACTGTCTGTATTTTTGGAGTGTTTATAGCCCTACATAAACAATTAAAGCCAAGACTCCTTCTACTAAATTAGTACCTTGAATAGAAGGATACTTAATCCGTGCATTAAATTAAAACTAGTATCCATATTATTTCTGTCACACTTGAGGAAACCACACAAATGGGTGGGTAATTAATATCCTCAAAATCTGCAAGGAAAGTCTCAAATTTATAAAATATCTATAAAGAAAAGGGTGAGGTACTTGAAAATATAAATTATATTTATGTCACGTAGAGTGAATAGATATAAGCTTGTGACCCTAAAATATGTAAAGTATGTACCTTGCAGTTACTTTAAATAAGTGAAATAATAAAAAATGGTAAAATCTACCATAATGCAGATGTCGGCTACCTTTCAAAATCTCAATAAAATTCAGTCCAACTCCCATTCCTCATTCTGTAGAAAGCTGAAATTCTGCCTCCGAAGATTTCTGCACATTCCTAGCAGGGTTAAGCTCTCAAGGTCACCCTGCCAGTCGCTAGTGTCCTGGCTCTGCTGTTTCTTGTTGGGTCTTTTACCTCTCTCCTGCCATCGACCAAATTCTTCAGTCATTCCCCATTTTCATGATATAACTTTAATCTTTTTCTCTCCTCTTGGGAATAAAGAAAATGACATATTTCCTATATTCCTAGGTAGAGCAATTCAGCTCCCTCCTTTTTCTCCCTTCTTTTTCTAGATTCATCTAGACAGACACAAATGGATCATCTAAACAAAGGAAGTTCTCTCCACGAGAGGAAATCTGGAGCCAATAGGGTGGACTTTTTTCTTTTTTAACTACTTAAACTACCAATTTTAAAGGCCACTAGACTACTATATTTTAACATGTAATCCTTTCAGAAAACAATGTTCCAATCTAAACCAATGCACTTTAGAGTAGCTCCATTCTCTCACTGTTTCTTTTTATATTTTAACTTTATATCACTATTTATAGAAGAAAGAAAAAGTAACTGCTGGGGCCGGCTGGTTGCTAGAATCTAAAGCAACAGAGAAGACTTCATTCTCGGTGGAATTCCAGTTCACTAGGAACTCCGAAGCGGGATGTCAAGCTGTCAGGCCGCAGACCTTCCCCAGGTGCACTCACTCCCACAACACACTTGTTTCTTCCTCACGCAGACCTTAAGCCCTTGACGCTCACCTAACTGCAATCCAGCATGCTGAGCTCCTTCCAGTAGGGTACTCTGGGCTATTCCCAGCCTAAAACCCTTCCATCATGAGTGAATCCAAAGATTTGCTCTCTTCAGTTCTTTGCTGAGCACCCCTAAAAGTAAGACAGAAATTTGCAAACTGGGCTACCACAATTTTGTGATTTCCAACCTTAGCAAGGGCTCTGACAGAGTTTGTTGTAGTTGTTGTTGTTGTTGCTGTTGTTGTTGTTGTTGTTAAACATGTCAGTTCCCTCTGTTTTCCCTCAGAGACTTTTCCCAAGGCCACTCCCCTCGGCCCTCTACTCGGTTCTGACACAGAACAACCTTCACAGACAACCATGCCTCTCATTTGACTTCATGACAAGGACCCTCCCCAGCTCCCTGCCCCTGCCCTCCAAGCTCACCTAGGTCCGCACCCAGTACTGCCTCCTGCCCTGGAGCTGGAAGGGTCTCTCCTCCTTGTGTCCAAGGCTAAGCCCCTCCCTGACTCCCTCCGGCCTGTTGGGGCCCCTGTGTCTGTGGTCAGCCTGGGATCCCCAGTACTTCTCCCTACTCCTGGTACCTGGAGGAGCTCTCAGCATTTACCACCCGGAGGACGCTCTAATCCCTTCACTTGAATTTCTCTCTCTCCCTCCCCTCACTTTCAAAGTTGCTCAGTGCACTCACATTCTTAATAAAATTTCCCTCCTGTGACCCTGCATTTCCTGCTCTAGCTACTCTCTTCTCCCAGCCAACTTCCTTCTTTTTCTTTCCCTCCATCTTTCCTCCTTTTTCCTTCCTAAAGCCAAAATGTTATTCATTAACTTATAATGAAAAATACAGCTGTCACACGGATTGAAATGTGTGTGCACGTAGGAACAGCCCACTCTCCCCCCGAAGGCCGGGCACACTAATCAGACAGTTGCCGGCTAAGTCAGATTAAGGGAGTCGAGTTTAGATGGAATCCCAGCTCCATGCAAAGGTAGCCTATACCCCATACCTGAGGTTTTCACTTCCTCCCTTTCCATCCACACCTTCAACCTCTGCACTCTAGTCTCCACCTTCTCTCACGGAAATTACCTGGAAACTGCTTTCATGGAAATTACCAAGCAGTTCCTGATGGAAAAATACAGAGGAAATACATTGGACTGGGATGTCCCCATAGGACTGGACGCCCCGCTGCTGTGGTTCTGGCTTCTATAACACGCCTCCCCCTCTGGCCTTGCTCATCGCACATTCTCCAGCTCCTCCCTTCGTCCCCCTCCTCTGCACCCTCCTCGCTCGTGTTGCCCAGCCTTCTGCCCCTTTCCAGATGCTCTCGGGCCCCTCTGTCTCCTCACAGTCTCCACCGCCTTCTCATCGTGCCTTACCTGATTTGCTGTGAAAACCTCACTTCCATTTGCTCTGAAAAACAGGGGGCCAGGTTCTCTGTCTGAGTTGGGCGGAGGGGACTGTGAGGAGACTGAGGACGGACTAGCCGGGGAAGGAGAGTGGGGGGACCCCAGTGGCAGGGCAGAGAGAGGGCTTGTCAGTGGCCCCTCTCCAGGGCTCACTGCCCGGGCTCAGGCACAAAGTGGACCATCGGGCTTGTCCAGCGGTGCGTGCGTGCCAGAGGACGAGAGAATTCTCCAAATGGTTGGACTGTGAAGCCCAAGCATGAGCACGAGGAGGGGTTAGTGGCCAAGGGGGAAGCACTCAGCAGACCTGAGGCCAAGTGAGGCTGAAGGTGCCACGAACTTCTGTGAAGCCCCCTGTGCCCCTGCACTGATTACCCCCCACTTCACATTATGCTGCACCTTGGAAAGACATGTGTCATAAACACTTCATGTTATACTGTCATCATCTGTTTAAAATTTGTGAGCCCCAGCATGGACCTGTCTTACTCTTCTCCGTGGCTCCAGCACTAGCCTGAACAAGACTCAGGGAGGTGAGGAAGTTTGCTCGGCATCTCCTGCTTGGTAAGAAGCAGAGGAAGTTTTACACGTGCGGGTGTCCTCAGTCTCTGACCTCAGTGCACCACAATCCAGCCTCTGCCGCGTCCCCTGTTAGTTCCCAGTAATTTGTGTACAATTTTTTTAGATGCAAGTAAGCTACTATTTGCACAGTAAAGCTCTAGCTCTGGCATTTAAAACATGTTAATGATATTTTACATTGTTCTAATTTTAATGAATACTAGAAAAGCCAGAGTCCCTTTAGTAGGTTTGAATAAGTTAGTCCCTTAAAATGGGGCTGTGCAAACTTCATCTAAATTTAATCAAGATGAAAATAAACATATCTTCTAGGGAGTGAAGGAAGCTCTAACAAATGCTCTTTCATTAAAGAAGTATCTGACAAACTCTTTGACTGTCAGCTCCTAGAGGGCAGGAAGTGCGTTTGCTGAATTAATCTTATTTGTTCTGAGCCAGCACCTAATAAGGATGTAATAAGGATCTAATAAGGATGTAGCATTCACCCGGAGAACCAGGAAAACACTTAAGTGCTGCTTTTGAGGAAATGCAGTACCATTTGTCTTGTTTTTATAGTTTTAAAGCACTAATCTTGTGGTTAGCTTCCCATCATCCTCCTGCCATTTCACAAAAACGAAAAGGTAACTTATGCTGCAAAAGGAGCTGGGGATTCATTTTCATTCACACACACAAAAAGGGTCTTTTTAAGCCGTTCACAAACAACATCTTACAATGGACAGCACACCTTCTAAAGCACAACTGCAGGATATGCAACCCTTTTTTTACTTCAGTATTGTGAATTTCAAGTAGAAATGATGCGGAGCATTTGTGAATTGGGCCACAAAGTCAAATGCTAGAGGAGCCCGTAAAATCTGACTATCTCTAACATCTTAAGTTAAATGCTAATGGGCATATCTATACAGCCTGATTTTCTGAATTTGCTTCTGCTTGTCTCATTTTAAAAACCATGGACAGGTTTCCAGGCATCCTGACCCTAAAATGGACAGAGAACGGGGAGGGGGTAGAGAGAGGGAGTGAGTACACTGGAAATGTCAAGTCTCTAAAGAAATATTCGTTTTGTGTTCTGTGGAACAGAAATAAGCCCCTAAAACCCACATCCTGTAATCCTTACTACCTCCACCTCAGGGAAAGCTTACAAAATACCAGAAGGATGCCAATGATCCAGTCCCCCTTCAATTAAACTGGAAATATTTGATTATTTGGCAAAGGATAAGAAAGAGCCTCAAACATTTTCATCTGCCCAAGAAATCCGAGTAACACTTCTAAATCAGAGGTAGAGTCAAGGTCTTTTTTTTTTTTTTTTTTTAAGGGGCCCATTAGCAACCCCTCCCTGTCCATGGTTAGATTCACAATTGATTTATTATAAGCTGGGCCTGAGGAAAGAGGCAGATGACTGAAGGTATTAGAAATGTCACTGGTGATTTCCTCTTCCTTCCAATTAAAGGTATTGTACTGTACACAGGGAAGTGAGTTTTTCATCTCAAGTACACAGTAGGGAGAAACCAACCTGAGAAAATTGTGATTGTTTTCATTAAGCGTGGTTAACACAGGCAGCATATATTAGTGCAAAAGAAGAACAAAGAAAATGTATTTCCTTTCACAGTAGGGGAAAAACAAAGTGATAACAGCAATATAAACTGCAATAAGTTGATATAGTTACCAAAAAGAAGCATACAGACCCATGTGGAAAGAGAAATCAGCTTGATACCAGCTCAACAGATCTGGCCAAGCTAAGCTTCTGTGCTTTCTTAAGGCCTCACCAAGGAAGGTGTGAAGCAGTCATATCCCTAAGATTAGGTAAGAAAAACTCCATTTTTTTAAAGCTAGTTTCATAACTAAAAAGATTAAAATAAGTAAGGAGTATTTATTAAACTACTTAAGAGAAGTTTATACAAAATTTAGAAAATGCAATGCAAAATTTGGGAACGCTGTACCTCAGCAGTATATGAAAACTGAGTCAATGGAAGTTGGTGTCAGTTGGAAGAAAGTATGAATTACATTGATTTCATAAATCCATCATTGTTTTGTTATCTAAGTATAGGTCTGTTGCTTCTAATAGCAAAGACTTATTTGCAGCCAAATTTAAAATTTCTTCAACAAAGCTAACAAGATATAGTCTTGATGGACCTAGAGATCATCGTTCTAAGTGAAACAAACTGGAAAGAGAAAGAAAAATACCACATGATATCACTCATGTGTGGAATTTGAAAAAAAGAAAAACGAAGACACTAGTGAACTAATCTATAAAGCAGAAACAGACTCACAGACATAGTAAACAATCTTATGGTTACCGGGGGAAAGGGGGTGGGATGGGATAAACCTGGGAGTTTGAGATTTGCAAATGTTAGCCACTATATATAAAAATAGATTAAAAAAAACAAATTTCTTCTGTATAGCACAGGGAACTATATTCAATACCCTGTAATAACCTTTAATGAAAAAGAATATGAAAACAAATATATGTATTATATGCATGACTGTGACACTGCTGTACAACAGAAATGGACACACTGTAACTGACAATATGTCAATAAAAAAATAAACAAATAAAAAAATATATAGTCCTGGTGGCTTTTTTCTTAACTACTGAAATATAAACTTAAAGAAAAGTAAGGAAGTCACCAGATAAATAAGGTTATCTAAATATATCTACATATACTAACATACACACTCATATCTAATGTTTATTTGGTTTACAGTACCAGTAATTGTTGGATACACTTCATTTATCCTCTTCCTTCATCCAAATTTTAACTTCATTCATTAGTTACTGAGTGCTTAACTCCAGACATGAGCTAGGTTTCTTTGATAAAAATCAGTGAATTGCCCATAATGGAAGCACTACCCAGAGAAGCCAAGACTACGACTGCCTTCCTGATTTCTGAGTACAGCAGGAGGAAAAATGGGCAGAGTCCAATTTACTTAAAATGCAAGGAAGAATTTTGTCAGAGCAGATATTAAACTAGAGAAGATTACTGAGGGAAGCTGAGAAGTCTTCACTGGTGTACTTAAAAGTGACTGTTTCTTCTAAGTACAAATATCTCGAAGTTACTCTCAGTATTTAAGTTATTTGATTTTTCTATCCCTCTTTGTCCTTGACATAAGAAATTCAACAAGTTCCATCTGGGTCACAAAATGAGTATCCTCCTACTGAGAGAAGATGCAACTTTCTTCCCTAATAAGCAAACCTTTCAATGGAGGACATTTTAGGTCCTTTCAATAATAGGACTGGAAACACAGGTTGACAATGTGATGTTAATAACATATGCGGCACAGACTCCTTCTGTACCAGAGAGAAGGCAGCCGTGAGGGGCTGGAAGGAGTATGTGGGAGTGAATGAAAAAAGACTGATACAAATGGTTCACTGATGAAACTGGGTTATGAGCACACGAGGTTCATTATACTAGTCTCTTCCTTTTGTTCCTAATAAAAGAGCTTTTAAAAAAACAGACAACAAAAAAGTAAACTAAAATAATCAGAACCCCCAAATAATCAAGAAGAATGGCAGAGTAAATACGAATAAAGGACTGGGACAACATGAGGAACTACAATCACACGGATAACAGAAAAACCCTATTTCAGCCAATAGCTTAAATCCCTTCCCTCAGTGCACAGCACGGCTCCTACCTGGATGTGCATCCATTGCTACACCCCCAAAGTGGATTTTTGGCATTTACTTCACCTGCCCTGTGTTTGATAAAATGGCTCCTAGTCAAGCAGCCCAAGGTTAAAGGAAAAGCAAAGGACCTGCATAAACCACAAGATGTGCAATACAATCCAAGAACAGCAAAAGCTGACAACCTAAACAATAGAAAGTCTGGTAGAAAAAGAGATGTGACGGGCCATTCATTACCATCTTGAATTTTTACTCCACTAGTCACTCAGAAAAGGCACAGAAAGGTCAATTACTTCCTACTACACTGCTCTCTGCAGAGTAGGTGCTCAATAAACGAACGTTATTTAGCTAAAAACGGCATGCTTGGCTGAACCGTTCAGTTATGCACGGCCACAACTACCAAAGCTTGACTTTTAAATTAATGCCACAATGGAAGTGTTTTGTGATAAATCCAACATATGAAGCACGTTCTACCTGATATCCAAAGAAGACCGTCAGCCACGTATCCGGCGTGACATGAGAGGGACCGGTCAAAGGACTGCACAAAAGTCCACTTGTTCTTCTTGGGGCAGTAGCGCTCGACGGTCGGCAGGACCTGGCGCAGTTCATTTCTGCCCCCAACTGCATAGAGGTATTCGTCCATGGCTCCCAGCACGAAATGCTCCCTGCAGTTTTTCATGGGTGCTATCTCTGCCCAGGAGTTGCTGCGGGGGTCATAGCGACAGGCGGTCCTGACGGCACACGTCCGGCCGCTGGCATGCTCAACTTCCCCTCCTGCAACAAACAGGAAGTCCCCCATCACGGCCACACAGTGGTGGCTCCTGCCCACGGGCATGGGAGCCAGCTCGCTCCAGTTGGCAATGGCAGCTATGAGGGCGTTCTCCTGGTCCACCGGGTTGAAGTACCGAAGTTCCTTGACTTTACAGACCTCGCGCTTCTTCCCACCAATGATGTACAGAGTATCTGACTGGAACCGCGGTTTGGTCCTGCGGGTCTGCCACACGGGCTGGGCATAGATGCTCTGGTGGTACTCCAGGGCCTCGTTGACAAGAGCTGTTGCGGTCTCACTCGCCTGGACCAGGGGGTGGGACAGGGCAACAGTGTGGAGAGTATCCACGTCCATCAGGCCGAAGCGGATGTACTGCAGGAGCTCATCCATGTACTGGTAGTGGCAGCTGTGTTCCAACCACCTGACGGCTAGCTGCAACAGAGGCGGGGCCAGGACAGCACAAAGGTAAGATAGAGCCAAAGCAACGGCTCGGAGACTGGTTGCCGTGTATTCTTTCAGACACTGAATGACACAATTTTCTTCTTACAAGCCATGTAACACTCAAATATTTTGATACCCAGTTGACGGATTTGGGGTTTTTTTGTTTTTTGGGTTTTTTTTGCATCAGCAGAGACACAAAAGAACTCAAGACACTGATGGAGAGATTAGGAACAATGTTAAGGGACACTGACGAGACTTAAAGTATCCCTTAGGGTGAACAATAATTACTTTTCAAAAAATGAGAATATGGTTGTGAAGCAGTTCTCTTATGTTTCATGCATAAGAGGCTTTGGTCCACCACCCTTGGCGGGAAATGTCAATGCTGAGCGGTGTCACCTGATGAAGCAACATATGTCAACCTGTGAGTCAAGGTGCTGTATCAACACGGGTAATGTGAAAAAATATGATCATCTGAGACCACAGGGTGTCCTTGAGAGAAAATCAATATGACACTAGTAGCATGATTTAGAAAGAAAAAGGACTTTTTTTCCCCTGCCCCTTTGGTAGGTTTATCAGTCAGGAAGCAAGAGGAGAAAAAGATTGCAACCCATCAGTTTTATTTTATTTTTTCTCAATTAGTTTTCCTCTTGAAGACAGTTGTTGTTTGCACATGTAAGATATGGGCTATCAGAGCCCTTTTCACAAAAACAGGATATGGAGAGTATCTTTGTATTATGGACACACAGCAGAATGTAATCCTAGACATTTTGTTTAGGTCTAGATCCCTTTCAGGAAGGAAAGGAGTAAGAACTTTTGGCTACAAACAGAATGTCTTAAAATTAAAGCAGGTGCGTTAAGTCATAAA
This sequence comes from Camelus dromedarius, assembly GCF_036321535.1. Lineage (NCBI taxonomy): Eukaryota > Metazoa > Chordata > Mammalia > Artiodactyla > Camelidae > Camelus > Camelus dromedarius. The sequence goes on from NC_087441.1 coordinate 53,837,619, forward strand.
ACAACAAAACAGAATAATAGCTTAGAAAATAACATCAATAAAAAAAACCAATTCATGCTATGGAGCAATTGAAGTAATTTAACTAATGTGACTTAATATTTAAGTTTGGCAAAACTTCCTGCACACCAGCACAAAGAAGTGTATCTAACATATCCAGTCAACATATTTGATACAATTTGTTCTTAGCAGCACCTGTGTTAAACTAGCTCTCCTAAGCAATACGCACGTGGACCTGAAGGAAATAGCGTGAACAAGTAAAGTGATGACGTAGAAGACTGAATAATTGTGTTGTGTTTTACTTGCTTTCTGACCAATGGAATTGAGGTTCTGGGCTTCCTTTTTCAGCTGATTCATCGCACTGGGGCAAAAAATGTCTACAGAGGAGAGAGAAGGAAATGTAGTGCCCTCAGACCATTACTCCTTGACAAACATGAGGTGGGTTTTCATGCAGGTAAAAAGGATCACTAAACTCTCTGAAGCACAAGATGATTTCAGACTTTCAGAGTTTCTGTATCCTTTGACAAATGGCTCCCAAAGTCAAGGCATATTCGGGCATGGCTTTTAGTTTTCCAGATGAAGAGAATGTAGGAAATGAATTTGCTTCCAATATATACTGAATTGCATATCTTAAAGAATAATGAGTGAAGAGAAATGAAAAAAAGAATGCCACCAGGCACCAGGTAGCCTACGAATTCCACGAAGGCAGACACCATGGAGGGCAGATGACACTCTTTGGCTGTTTTTCTAGAAACTAGTATTTTTTTATTTAAATAAGATGAAAAAATTATCTGTGTACAGTAACATCAGTATTAATCAAAGACAGTGCAGAACAAAAATGTCACTCATCAATCACCAGGTCTCTGCCAGGAGTGGAGTTTTCCCACAGGCAACATCCTGGGTTTTCTCCCCCCCCAAGTTTTAGAAGTTTTAAGAGATGAGTTCCAATTATTTCCCTGGGGAGGTAATTCTACAACTTAATACATGATTTTCCATTCTTTGCCCACAGAGCTTTCAAAAGTTTTCAGGGAATCAGTCATCCCACTCAAGGTTCCTCCTCATGCACCAGGTAAAATTTTCTGAAACTTAATCTTTCCTGTTACTTCTTTGCTTCTAATTTGAGTCATTCCAGCTGGTATCGCTTTGCTTTGAAACAAATTTCTTAGCATCCTTATGTCCTAATGTTTCTGCATCTTGCATATGGATACTACAGGAAAACACCGCTGGAGAAACACTAGATAAATATCCATGTCTCTGTAGTTTCTTTTTATAGCACAGTGCTGCCCATTTAATTATTTTTCTCTTTCCTCATAAATCAGTTCTTTCTATGCCATAATCACTCTTCTAGCCCATCTCTTTACACTCTGGTTTATACTTAGCTTTCTAGCAAACAGTGTCACTTACTGTGTAAAAGGGACACACGCCACAACTAGGCTCTGCCTTTAAGGAAAGTTCTAAGGAATCAAACTAGCAGTAGAACAGTGACCACTGTGATCTATTGCTGATTCATGCCTGGCTTTCTGCCTGCCTGTCACTCCTATGTCACAAATATCATGATGGTTTACACATTCAATTTCCCCAAATACTGTGTATTACAGAATACTTCGTGCACATACATTTAACTTGCATTTTTTGGGATAATGTTTATCTTAATTATTGCCAATATTTCTAACTTCATATAATTTTCACACATTTATTATTTATAAATATTTTCAGCCTATACAAGTCATTCATGCTTGTTGAGTTTTATTTTCCTCCAGATCAAAGGTAAATATAATTTACAATTCTGCCAACTTCCAACCAATCTCACCTATGTATAGTATTATTTGTAGATTTAAATCCAGTGCTTCTCAAACCAAACACGTACATGAATTACCTGGGGTTTCTGGTCAAAATACAGATTCTGATTCAATAGGTAAGAGGAGGAGGATTGCAGGTCTGCATTTCTAACAATCTCCCAGGTGATGCATGTGCTGCTGGTCCATGGACCACACTTTGAGTAGGTACATTTTAGACAGATTCCCTTTCATGAGACAGTAAATTGATGCTTTATGAGAGTAAACTGTTTCAATTTTTAAAAGGTTTAAATCAAAGGAAGTTTAAACAAGATGCTTTAATAAAGATATAGGGCATGTGTAGCTAATATTATGGGTAAAACAGCATATTTCCTCTGCAGTAAGATATGAGTAAGATCTTCCTATGGGTAAGACAGCATATTTTGTGCCTTGGCACTGTATGGTCTATAAATCAACAGCTGATTCTGATAGCATAAAGTAAGTCATACTTATAAATGCTCTGCACAGTTTTGCTTTTGCAGTATTAAGTAACCAAAAGTAAAAGTGTTACTGTACTCAGTTTTTACCTTGGTGAAAATGCAAAAGAGAAAAATCACTTAAACTATGGATAATTCTTGTTTATCCCAATAATGGAAGAAATGGGAAAGAAAATCCAAAACAATGGGCTACCTCAAAATCACTCCTATACAATGACCCCCCCCCCCCCCACCGAGCAGTGTTCATTGCCTCACTGAATTAAGGGCAAGGTGGTAGAGGGAATCTTGGAGCCCACTTAAGAGATTTAGAAACTACAGTAAACAGAAGGCTGATTCATCATTGGGGCATCGTACAACACAAAGACCACAGTTAGCTCTGGAGTGTATTTTGGGGCAAATGTTTGTTCTGGGAACTTACGGCTTGTAATGGCACTGCACTTTGAAAGCATAACTCAGGAAAGGCTGAAATCCTACTCTATCTTACTTTTTCTGGCATACTGACATCCCAACACCCTAAAATCTAGCATATTTTAACTGGCAGGAAATGGAGCACACAGTGAAAGTCTTCTCTCTCACTCTTTAGGTGACAAAGCCAGCAACAGTGGAAAAGAAATCAAGGATTCTGTTTAGGAGTGCACATCAAAGAGAACTTAGGAAACAGGGCTATTAGGCAAGATGTTTCTTAAACCACCTGAAACAGGGACTGTCACCTCCAAAGACTACAAGAAATCTCCCAAGCACCCTGCCTGACCCAATCTAGTTCATCTCCATCTGATGGAGAATTGTTCCTTCCTAAAAGGAGCATTTGCCACAGCTTATTCCAACGTCAACTCATCTCATCCTCAGTTTCTTGATAAGAATAGTGCCTGGCACATTGTAGGCTGTATATTTGTCGCACAATGGAAAATTCTTTACAACAATTCTTAGGCTACTTTTCATATTTTTCTTGAACAAGCAATATCAATTCCTCCCTATATTTATTTATCTATCACAGGCTTCAGTTTCCTATTTTATTATCTCATCTGTGTGGCTTTCCTATAAACCCCTGATTATAAACTCTCATGCAATGTACTCGACTCACTTATATACAGCCTTTGTTTTACTCCCTCCATGACTGGTGCTGGCTGCCTCTATTTGAAATTCTTGGCAATGCAATGAACACCATAATCTGTTAAGCCCTCAAATAAATAATTACTAGGGCAAGAAGGAACTTTAGAGTACTTTTGACTCAAGCTTCTCAATTTTACACATGGATGTCAAATCCAGACAAGTTATCTGACTTACTCCAAGTCATGCAGCTGATTAGTGGAAAACCTGGAACCAGAAATCCAGTTTTTAAATTGTACAATGTGTTCTTCTATTATATCATATCATCATTATTTTTCCATCAATAATTATTTTAAGGTAGAATCTAGGCAAATGCACTCAAAACCAAACTTAATTTCCATACTGTCTAAATTTGAAAAATAAAGTCTGTTTCTTAAAAAGGTATGCTTTGCTTCTAGATAGGTGATGATATTTTTCAAAGAGTCTCATGTATGGATTACTTCTGCATGAAAATATGCATTTAATAATACTGATTAAAGAGTTTGTAATTAAAGAATAAATCTTTAGAGGAAAGGGCATCCCTTGAGTCTTGAATTATTATTTCACTTTTTACGGGAATAAATTTCTTAATTCTAGGTTATTTCCTGTTAACTAAACCTGGCTCAAAAACATATGAAAAAGGTGCTCCTTGAGCAGCACATATACTAAAACTGGAATGATACAGAGAAGAATAGCTTGGCCCCTGCACAAAGATGACACGCAAATTCATGAAGCATTCCATCTTTTAACTCACAGACACAGTAAACAATCTTATGGTCACTGGGGAAAAGGGGATGGGAAGGGATAAATTTGGGAGTTTGAGATTTGCAAATGTTAACCACTATATATAAAAATAGACAAAAAACAAATTTCTTCGGTATAGCACAGGAACTATATTCAATATCTTGTAATAACCTTTAATGAAAAAGAATATGAAAACAAATATATGTATGTAAATGCATGACTGGGACATTATGCTGTGCACTAGAAATTAACACATTGTAACTAACTATACTTCAATTAAGAAATTTTTTTTTCAAAAAAAATATGGAAAAGATAATCCCTTCCTTTTGGTTTTCTCAGTGTATCCCCACTGATTAGTATTCTATGGAAAGAATATATAATATATATAATCTTAAATATAAAAGTATATAATTCTAAATTCTACAATTTTTTCTGTAATTCAATTAAAATGTATAATTTACTCATGCATTTCACAAATATATCAATTATATGAATAAATGTTACATTCCTAACATTATAAGTCCTCAAGTTGTGGTCCAAATTCCTTTACTGTTCTTGCTCAAACACACCCAGACAGAAGCTGCTGTTTTAAAATCTCAAATTCCTGATCCTTTGAAAGAAACTGCTGTTTTGAAGTCTACCTCTGCTTATGTATTTCCATATATATGTGTACTACCCAACGTGACCCCAAAACAGTAAGAAAGTTTACACTCACAGATTTCCTGGAAAATATATGAATTATGTCATCCCAAATCCAAGAATACATACCAATGCACTCTTCCATAAAACTGCTTTCTATCTTGCAAATATATATATAAAATGCCTTTTACAAAAGCAGTTCTTACCAGATGAGTAATCAAATATTTTTAACCAACACTAACAAAAGATAAAGCCCTTACAATACTGTCTAAAAGCTGTAACTATCTCTTTGTCTTTCACAAGTATTCTTTTTCACCGAAGAGGATATTCTCATCACAGAACTCATCAGCCAGAGCTGAGTAAGCGAGAACCGGTATTTTTGCCCACAGCCTGATTCTGCCCCCTTGGCCAGGGGCAGCTATAATTATTCTCCTATTTCAAAACCTAGTTGCAGACAGCTTTGCTGAAGGGGCAAACTGAGCCCTGCCTTTTGCAGGAGCCCACGCTGTGAAGCACAAGTGTCTATATCCTTGCCAGCCAGCCCTGTCATCCCACTGAGATAAGCCAAGGCACCAGTCTCCCCTCAGTGCCCACAAGGCAGCACAAATTCCACACTTCTGCAAATTCAAGAAGGAACAAAGGAAGGGCACCTGAGCAAATCAACAACCAACTAGCATCCCTGAAGCTCCACCAAAGAGCCGGGCATGTTACAGAGCCCTTGGGCAACAAGGAGGGGGAGCCATGAGAGCACGTTTAACAGAATGAGTGACAACGCACAGACAGAAGTTTTCCTTTCTAAACAGAGTATTAGGGATGCTCACTATATCCTAATCCATGTCCTCAAAGGGAAGTCGCATTGCATTATGTATTGTATTAAAATGTACTATCTCATCTATTATCTGATAATGCCTTAAATTCAAATAAGCATCAACATAAAACCTTAGCAAGACACCCTCTTAATATTACAATTTCTTTAGATGATAAATGTGGAAAGTATCTCTAGTACAAGTGAGCAGGTATTGAAACTTGCCATGTTAAGCCACATAGAAACTCATTTCTTTAGTGTGAGTCATATTAAAGGTCCAAGTAGTGACATATTAAACCAGAAGAATGATTGACATAGAGAGGAAAGTTTATATCAGTAAATAAATGCACCAAATTTTGTAGCCCTATTCTCCTCTTTGAGACCAAATGAAAGATTTCTGTTCCAAAAGACATCATTCCCATAAAATCGAAAAGCACCAGAAACTAGGGACATAAGATCAGAGTATTTTCCTGTTCCAGAACAATGAAAATGCTACCATGGAGGAATATTAAAAATTATTACAGTGTTCACTCGAGTGCTATAATTAAAACTGTGTCAACATTTTGCTTGTAAAACAGATTTTTCAAGGGAGGTTTTACATTAACCATTATAGCTGACTACAGACTTATGTAAGACACATAGGCTATTTTTCCTCTAAGAAATATATTTCAATAGAATCAAATCTGATGAGGTCCCAGGTTCACAGACCATCAGAAAAAAAGACCTGACAGATTTTTAAAAGGATACTTAGCTTAGCAGATACGACAATAACACACATCCTTTCATTGTTCATTTAAAACTTTATAACTTTGGAAGATTGACAAATGCTCTTATTTTCACCTTTAGCATAAAATTTGTGCTTGAGAAAACTCTGGTTTCTCTTCAGATTGTATAAACCATTCACCTTTTACTAAAGATTTCCATGGAGAGGAACCGTAATGAGGGGATTTTTTTTAGGGTTCTTTTTTTTAAAGCATGATATATACAACTTACCCTCAAATGGCTCAGAAAAAAAAGCACACATGTGCTGTCTCTCTCTTTCTAGATATCTATCTATTCTCCTACTATATATATCTACAGATTTTACCAATAGATTAAAGAGTGAGACAGAGAACACATGATAAAGCAAATGAAGTAATTTGCCTAAGAAACTGGCAAATTATACGGGTGTTCTTTACTATTCTTATTCTTGCAACTTTTCTGTAACTTTGAAATTATTTAGAAATAGAAAATCAAAAGAACAAAAATAATTGTGTCTGGTAATTATCTTTAATACTTATTTAAAAAAAATACATACTGCAGAGCATCAAAAGCAAGAACCCTTGTAACCAAGGGTGTCTCTTTCCCAAAGACACCGAGAAACACACAGGACTGGGGGACTCACAATGAAAATGGCCCTGGGGCCTGCTACCTTGAAGTTCCAGGTATTTAGGGGAGGGGGCGGTGGGGGGCAAGTATAAGTGAATTGAGTTGTCCTCTGGTTCAGTCTTATCACACAAGGTAATTTTTTTAGAAGGTACACATGTATCAAGAGGAAGAGGAAACAAAGGAAAAGAGACAAAGTTAGTATACTGCAATGTCTTTTCCACCTGTGAGAACTAGCTACCCATTTGAGCTGATCTATGAAAAGTCAGAATGAAGAACAGCATGAGTACACGGCTGACACTGGACCAGTCATTTGGCTTCTCATCTGTAAAATGAGTGCATTGATGAGAGACTTTCTTCTACCTCTAAGGTGTATGTCAGTTACAGATCCACGAAAAAGTAATATTTTAAAAGAGAATCCCCCAAAATTCCAAGAGGTGGGCAAAGCAATCAGAATCCATCACTGTATCCAAGACAGATTTCCACAGCACAAATAGTTTTCATAAATCTCTTTTCGAAAAACAAAGTGACATTTTTTGTCTGTAACTCTGTACTATCAGAAATATATACATGTGTGTGGCATGTAAAAGTGCATGTGCACACAGACCCACATAAAAATAAAATCATCTCAGCCAAAGAGCACACATTTCCAATTTGTAAGGTGGTTGCTTCAAGGTACTATTTATTTAAAATCCCAAAATGAGATTTTATTTATAAAAGAAAATATTTAGTAAACTGTTCACATAAAATTTTATCTCATGACTGTCTTTAAACATACCATTCCCACATCTAGTATACACAAGGTTTTTAGATGAGATGACTGTCCTTCAGGATGATAAAGCCAACCAACATTACCTATGCCAAAGACGCTGCAGGGAAAATGGAACCCATTCTTGGTTTCCTCACACTTGAACAGAATACAGAAACAATTAGAAATAATTTGCAATCCTTGCCTCCAATGGTTTGATAATTGTCTCTGAGCCAAATGATAATATTCATCCATCTAATCATTGATGGCATCAGAGTATCACTTGACGCTGGACTGATGACATGAAATTTCTAAGTAAGATATTAATGATGCACATTTATATATGATGCCCTTCTGAATGTAAAAGGGAGGTTACATGTGGTCCGTGAGATATTAAGCTTATAGTGCCAGAACAACACTGGAAAATCAAAGAAAGCCAACTTGGTCAATAGAAGAAAATTCTGATGGATCCTACTGGCAAAAGGGACTAGAAGTGACCCTACATGGGTCACACAATTTCACGTTCTTTCCCAGCTACTGCATGCAGTGAGGATGCACTGTCAGGGTAAGTCAGCTGAAAAGGCAGGGAAAGCCTGATGCTTTTTTCTACCGCTAACTGGTACCTGCCCACAGAGGTGAGTGTGACGAAGTGAAAAGGAGGCAAGACTTGATGTCAAAAAACCTGCTTCTGCAACTTAATGTACTTGAGCATTTAAGAGAAACACAAACATACTGAGCTCAGTTTCATCATCTGTAAATCAAGGACGATGTTATTTACATCATAGGGGTCTACACAGGACTGAATGAGGTACCGTGTGAAAGTGCTTGGTAAACTATGACACTTGGACAATAAACAGAATTAATATAATGGCAATGTGTCACCAAGAGATGGAGCTAATCCTCAATTCAATTATCTTTCTGAATCCATGATCGAGTCAGCTCATTCAGACTGTCCTCATATGACACAATATTGTGCAAGACCGACATAAATTTTGAGAGATCTCTGTAGTTGACAAGGAACTTGCCACACAGTATTAAATACTTCACGTGTTGTAAAGTGATAATAAAAACGTGGCAAATAACCTGTTGCAGTGTTTACAAACTGGCCTTTATGATGAGCCTATTTCCACACAAATGAATTCAATAATTCTAACTCAGTAATTAAAGGAACATGTCTTTGTTATATCCCAAGTCAGAGAGGCATGAATGGACGAAAGAATGAATGGAAAGAGAGATATAAACCTACTTGTCTCTGCATAACACTCAATATATATATATTTTTAAATTTTAGGTGGGGGGAGTAATTAGGTTTGTTTGTTTATTTACTGGAGGTACTAGGGATTGAACGCAGGACCTCGTGCATGCTAAGCACACACTCTCCCACTGAGCAATACTCTTCATCCTATATTCACTTTCTTTACTTGACTTGAGTCTCCCATTAAAACTACTTGAATTCATATCCATGAGTCCCCTCAAATCTCAACTCAGTTACCTCAGTGGCAAGGAAAGATATATATAAACTAAGCCAGATAGATAACTTAGTTTATATGTATTAAAATAATGATTGATTGTCCAAGTTGATTATTTTCTTTTTGTTTTGTTGCTTTGGGATAAGTGACATAATCATGAATCTTTTAGTCTTTCCATTTATCTCTTCCACAATTTCTGATTGAGTGTCCGTTATGTGCCAAGAACTTGGTGAAAAAGAAGTTTCTATTTGGAACACATACATACAGTCTTACTTTGCCATTCACTTCCAATCTCTGTCAATACCATAAAACTCAAGCCTTACTCTTGGCCTCAAGTGTCTTAATGTATCCCTGTAAAATATACTCAGGGAGTATGGAATTAGGGGAAGAAAAGTACTGTAAATTCGGAAGTTTCAGCCTCTCATAGGCATAGTTTCAGACACATAACAAAAACCATCTATTTATGTTGCCATTTCCCTCATGGGTGCTTTAAATATTGCTGGTACATTTACACATTTTATGGTTTTTTAAAAAGCTGTTTAATTTGTAAACATGCCCTGGAGCATCCTGAGAGCATCAAGCCTTTGAATATTTCTTTATGAACTGATTCAATAATAATGAACCAATTACAGGTTCACCAGCAAACACCCTCCCCAACTGAAATGAAACCTTTAATGACTAAAAGAAGCTCACAGGCTCAACCAGCTGCCCCAGGTCATGGATACAGAGCTGGTCAAATCCCTCAAACAAGTGGGACTATGATGAATTTAGATGTCCAGGAAGCACCCAACCTGCATTTAAGGGTTCATGTTGGCAGCCTTCAAGTAAAAAGAAAAGACTCCTCAGAGGTCACTTTAAGCATTAAGTTAGAGTTACAGAGGACAGTGATTGGAGTGGGGAACCCACAAACTGAATCACATGACCGAACATGGTGGGGGGCCAAACTCTCCTATCAAGGAGGTGGAGCTGGGGCGCCAGGGCCTGCAGGCGCAGTGAGCTGCAGAGACACTGACCACCCTCACTATGTGAGCTGCAGCCTGACTACTGCTTGTCTGAACAGAACCCTCACACTGCGCTCTCCAACTTCATCTCATCATTGTGCACATACATGGGCGTCACTGAATCTTTTAGTGGCACCCTGAAGTACCGTTGAGTATAATACACAAGTAATATTTCAGTCAAAGAAGATGCACTCTTTTCAGCACAACTATCACACATTTTTCTGAGACTGGGAAGTAGCTTAGAGAGCCAATCTGTAGTAGTCACATACAGAGAATGGTACGTGGGAAGACGGACCCAGTGCAGGAGAATCAGCGGCCTGACAACCTCAGGAAACCTGTGAGGGGAGAGGGGACTGCAGTGGGGGAAGGATGCAGCTCTAGGAGGTAGCAGCCCTTCCAAAGCCTATCTGAGAGAAGGACCATGTTTCAGCCCTGGTGCTGGGCACCCAGAAGGAAATCCATAAGCATTTGCTGAAGGAGAAAAAACTGGGAATTATGAGACTAGAATCCGAAGAAATCAGATCTAAGATATCTTTATGAGGTTAGGAGGAACACAGTGTTTGAAGAGCAAGGGGAACCTCAAAGGAGGAGATGGAGAAATTGAAGAGGAAAGAGAAACTAGGTCCAATGACCGGGCCCAGCCCTGAGAGCAGAAGAAATGCCAGCCCAGCCAGAATCTGAGGGTGACACACCTGGGGGCCTTCTGAAGTGGGACAGCGCTGCTGAGAGGGGACAGTCAAGGTCAACTGAGTCAGCGTGAGAGCACAGTGCGGGGTGTGTGCTAGGGGGCTTATGAGGACATAGGAAAAGTCCTTTATTTTGGATATTAGTTCTCCACAGTTAGATATAAAGGGTATATAACAGGTTGGGGGATGGTAGAAACCCAAGCAGGCTTGGACCAAAAACAATTTGAAATAATGAGTTACGCTCCCCTTAAGAAATTCTTTGCTTAGGTCCTATTAATTTGCAAACATAGAGAATCTAAAAATCAAAAACATAGACAACGAATCACACTACTTTTTTAAATACCAAAAAAAAACTGTTCCTGGTTTGACTGATATATTTCTCCCCTAATTACCTTTTTACTCCCCATTACTGAAACAAAAACAAGACATAACTAATCAGTAATTTTACTAAGCATTCCTGAGGGCGATTTAATCCATGCTGCCCAGAGATCTGAATGAAAATAATCATTCGTGGTCTGGTACAGTGAAAAATCTGGTGAGACTGTATCTATGCACAAGCCTATTCTCAGAGCTTTTAAAATATTTTAAACAGCACTGTTGCTTAAATAAGGGCTGCATTAAAACAGTAACTGAATTCAATGACTTAATTCATTTTTTTGAGCCTCTTCACGTGAGACTGAATTATTGCTTAATGGCTCTCTTTACCATTCAAAAATGAATAGCTTTTTTTTTTAAAGCAAAAAATAAATAATGTGAAAATAGAACACTTGAAGTAAAATTATAATCATTATGATGCTGTCACTTTAAAATCTATGGACTTAATTGTTTTGCAATTGACACGTGAGAAAAAATATCGAAGGCTAGGTAGAAACAGGCTGCTCAATGTTCACTGGGGGAAAAATACCCGGAGACAACACAAATGAAAAAGCAGAAAATGATCCTGGCTCTCAGGTGCCTAATTGATGAGACCACTATTCACAGCTTGGAGACAGAAATAAAGGTCCTTTATTTTTTTCATTTCCTTTATTTTTCTTTTTAAAAGGTATGCCTAAAAGAGGATTGTAATGAGTTACACATTATAAACACCAGCACTATTAGATGCCTGCATCTTTTTTACCCTATGCTTCAAAAACCAACAACATGAGGTGCCGAGATTACACAAATTGAAATTTGCAACTTCTAATAACCTTCCCACTTCTGCAGACAAACATGTCTCCCTGGCTCCAACCCTCCCCCATGCTTTCCAGGAAGGGAAAAGGAGTCAGATGCTGCCCTTGGAAACAAGAATTTAACAAACTGCTGTGAGACATGCTGGTGGGAGAAACATAAGCAGAAGGGAACCTTCAGTTCCATATATGCGCCCATTGTGAATTTCCGAGCTTTGCTGGTTAGTGTAAGAAACAGTGCTGGCAACTGTGGGAGCTGCTGCATTAGCAAACTGGCCGAAGTATCCCTGTCGTTTCTACTTCCCCAACCGCACCATCGGAATGGAAACATTTGCTCTAGTGGAAGGCAGTGATAAGGATGGATTTTTAAAGTTTCCATTTTTAAGTGAAAATGAAAGAAAAATGCTCTTCTAGATGTGTTGTGCCTTTGAGCTCCATTTGAAAAAAGAAAAAAAAAAGGCAGAGAAAGCTGCTGTGAAGGTCACCGAGTGAAAGAACTTCCTCAGGGCACAGAATAAATTAAATCCCAAGGAAAAAATAAAATGTGATTTCCAGAGTGTGAGGCACAAACTCCAAATGACAATGATTGACAGCCAAACTATATCCGTGCAATATCCAAGACTGCACGTTCTCATTTACCTCGGTGTAGCCAGCAAGCGCCCATTAAACATCCGTCTGATGCCCAAATTAACCTTCTTGGCAAACTGAAAGAGGCACAAACTATCATAATCAACCTTTCATTATCACAGCAGCCTCTAGTTAAAGGGTCAGAATAATTGTGCCATCAGAGCCTTGATTGTTTTCAATCAACAGACGGCTGGAGTGACAGCTCGGTGATGGAGGGGTCTGATGAAACCGCACCAGGCCTAATCAGAGCAGATGAAAGGAAGGCATGATTGGTGCAAATGAACAGTCGTGCCTCTCCTTTTCATTTACAATCTGAAATTACTCTTAAATTTGTGGGGTTTTTTTTTTCCTCCCTTATGAGCACCACTGAAAGAATGTTTGACTTATTATGAGTTCTGACAGTGCAGAGTTATAAAACACAGGTACGGTTATCAGCTGAGGCTTTAAGTGGGTATTCAGCATAATTCTAACAAATTCACTCTTGAAAAGCACAAAATGACTAAAAAGGCTTCCAGTGAAGTGACCTAACCTCTCAGTGCTGTTTGATTAACAGACCCATTTATTCTGCTGGCATTCTAAATGATGAGAAGATAAAACCCAGGGCAGAAATACCCTGTAAATGTTTTCTCTCAGCCCCTCGGCTCTGTTTACTTCAGTACTAGTTCCTCTGCCCCCAATCCTTACTGTTCTCAAAGAACATCACATTATGAGCTCAAAAGAGCTCATCCATCAGAGGGCATGGATCAAAGAGCAGTGGTTTGGGGTTAAGCACATGAAGCTCTGCTGGGAGCCACAGGGATAGGAAAGAGACTGGAACCCACCAACCCTCTGCTGATGTCAAAAAGAGCATGTGGGGAAAAGGAATAAAAAAATTATGTGATAGGCCAGTCTAAATTTGGCATAAAAGGGATGTGGAGAAAACTGAGGCAGTATACAGCTGCATTTATATAGCCGCTACAAAGACTGTAGACATGAATATCCTTAAACAATTTATGATGAATGGAATATACACTTAGAGTAGCTAAAATAAGCATCTAACTCTATTTTCTTCTTTAAGCTTGGGATCAACCAGCCAATCATGAGAGTATTATGATTCAGGTCAGTACTGCAAAATAAAGTCTTTTAGCTGCAAAAATTAATATGCATGCAGCCTGTGCTGCGTGTGTGTGTTGACCTGAGAGTGTGTGTGTATGGTGTGAACCCCACTTGCATGTGTGTAAGAGACAGGGGACAGGATGGTTTTTAAACCTCTCTACTCAAAAGTCTTACATAAAACTGAGGCCATTTTATTTGCTAGATTGTGAGTTGAAATGATACGATGGGGGTATGTAATTAACAAAGTAAAAAGAATTATTAAGAACAGCCTGGAATTTTCCATGCAACATTTAGCAAAATTTGTTCCCTCATAGCTAGACCTCACTTGATAGGTTAACTGCCACCACAAAAGTACTGAGAAAGTACAAAATTCCCAAAGCTCTACCTACACGTAAATAGACTTCACGCAGGATATTGCTAAATCTGCCCTGTGACTTCCTGTAGCATCTCAAAGTTTTCATCCTGACTGTTTTTTAGAAGACAATTCCCAAAGGAAGACAACTGACAAACGGCTCAAACACAAGTATTTGCCAAACCCATCCTTGTTCTCCTGCCACTTTATCTAACGCCCCATCCTTCAGTGGTCACCTTACTTCCCGTGTGTGCACAGGCATCTCCAGCAAGCTGCATCAGCAACTCAGGTGCCATCACCTCCTGAGGGCTTTGTTCTTCCCCCAAAGTAGCACTCACTTTTAAGGCACAGCTCTTTTCTGCCAGGAAGGCAGTCTGTGTATTGGTCAGATAGGAGAGGCTCTGGGATACTGATAGCACATGGGATTTAAAAGAGGATTTCCCAGCTGGTTCACAGAACACGAGGATGAACAGCAGGCCGGACTGGGTCAGTGCCTGTGTCAGTGCCTGTTCAAACCCTAGAATCCCAGAGGTGTGGGATTCATCATTCTAAAACACTACATGACCCGCTCTACATGGCCTAAATTGTACAAGAGACGAGAGGCAGAAAGACTATTCAGGGGACCAGGCAAATCTGACAAATCAACCCCTTTGTTTACTTTATTATTTACCCTTTGTATTGGGCTTCACTCCAAAGTATACAGTCCCAGCAGTGGGCAGAATAAGAAAGCTCTCACAGTCCCCAGCAGGTTCAATGTCATTCTCACAGCCAAAGAGAGGGATGCCTGAAGTCTATTTGCCTCTTAACTATGCGCCGTCCTTTCTGGATGCAGAATTTTAGTTTCACTTTCAGCTGTGAGTAATTTCCCATTGTGATTGGCTGACTTCTAGTCAATTTAGTATAATTAATGCCAAATTACATTGTAATTCACATAGAATTACAAATTAAAAGCTATATTAAGAGCAAATGAATTAATCAAAATTAATGAGATTATGCTCACTTGTTCTAAAGTGTTAATAAGATAGGTCCTCCTAAAACGTTTAAACTTTAGCACACCATCCATCACTCCTTCAATTACCTGATTTCCTTGTGTGGCCAGAGGAGGTGGCGAGTGGGCATCCCTCATCAACAAGAACACACACAAAGAAGGTACGTGCATTCAGCGTCCAGCTGGCCTGGCTCTTTTTAGCTTCTGTACCTGAAGCATAAGTAATACCTGTGCCACTTACCGAAACTGCCTTGTAACACTCCCTACTGACAAAGGGGAACAATGCAAACACTGGTGATATTTATCTTTAGAATCCATCAAGGATTTTTTTTCCTAAGAGAATTTTTCTTCCTGGTTATGTTTTGTCTCCTGGAATACTGAAATCTGTTTTCATTCCTCCAATGTGGCACCCCGCGCAACAAAGAGGTGGTCAGACTAAGGAGCAGAGCCTTACCACAGAGAACGCATTACTCTGCATTGTGGACCCCAAAGAAGTCTAAGAATTATCTCTATCTATGAATGCTGCCCACGATTACTATCTTAGTAAGGCCACCCTTCTCCTCCAGGTGTGTGGAGTTCAGATGTTCTTCCTTACTTTCACTTCTAGCAAAAGTCTTGGAGGCAGGGGAGGAGGTAGTAGTGTGTCAGGATGTCAGTGTTCAACAATAAATGCTGAGGCTTCCCCAGATGTCTCCTTGGAATAGAAACAAGCCTAGAGCCTCTGGGACACACTACGGCTAAATTGAGATCCTCTCCTCTAGAATACCCAGAACAGGGCATCTCTGAGATCTGACACGGCCAACTGGCATGAACACCGTGGCCACTGGGCACTCAGCTGGCCTGATAAGGATTCCTGTCAAAACAGCCTGGTGATGTGGGATGGGGGCACAGGCTTACTTAATGTTCGTATCAATGCATTAATATTTTTTCTCCTTTTCTCTTAAGCCCCATATTGAGGCCACCACCCAACTGTCAATTTCTGCTGCATAAATTTCTCAATTTTAATATTTGGGCAGACAATGAAGATATCATGAATAATCATTCCCATTTGTTCCATCCACACTCTAACAACAGCCTGAAGACCTCCCACCGTGCAGTCTGCTGAGCTGTAATAGAAATAACCATGCTCTAGGTTCTCCTTCACACTGATTTAAATCTCTTGATCGGATTTGAAAGTGATCCTCCCTTATGGGCCTTCTCTTCCTCCTGTAAATGTCATCACTTTGTACTTTGAAGGAATGGAAGGTGGTTCCCTACCTCTGCCAGAATTCTCCATTCACTCTTTCTCATCAAACCACCCAGAGCCTCAATTTTCCAGACCCTGACAGAGAAAGCTCCTCAGCAACACCTTCTTGTACTGCTTTTATTGGAGTCATTGTTGCAACTTCCCACAAAGCTGCACAACAGGGGAAAGTGAAAATTGGTAACATCAGGAAATGTGTACTGCCGGCTCACTCATTATGGACTAAAACAACCGTTCTGACTTTTGAGAAGATGCATCAGGTACTCCGGGTTTCCGTTTCCTCTGAATTTCTGTATTGGAAGAGAATACGGGGAGACCCGCACTGAAACTGATCTGGTGAAGAGAGTCAAGCACTGCACCTCTGTGAGACTCCGTTCCTCACTTGTTTGCATTTGGGTAATCCTTGCCTTGTCAACCTTAATAAGGCTGAAACTCGACTGAAATGATGTGTGTGAAAATGCTTAAAAAATACAAAGCTCTCCAAGGGTTGTAAAAATTATTATTGCTGTTATTATTATTGATGAACTTCTGTGCCTCGCCTCGGGGTCTCTACCTCATGTTTAGCATATAGTTGGGTTTTATTTTTAAATCCCTGATAACCCAGGTAACAGCAATATTACTGCAGGCCACCAATGCATAAGTAATATTCTCCAGTCATCTTTTTCCTTCTCACAGCAGCAACAACAAAAATATCAGTCTGGAAACAACATGAATCACAATGAAAATTAGAAGCAGAGAACAGAAATATGTCATATCTCATAAATCACCTTGTTGTTCTGTTGTGCTCATTTAAAAAAAAAGAAGGAAAGGAAGATGAAAACGATTAACTCATGGGAACAGCAGCACGTGAATACAAGTTAGGTCTCCTGTGATTTCTGACAACCACCGCCCCTCACAGCTACTTGACGAGCACAGCCCTACCCCTGAGGATTAGCTGGAGCAAAGTCCCTCTGAAACGCACGTGTCACGTGCCTCCCAAAGGCACGCAGCCCAGACAAATAGCAGCAAGGCCACTAGTCAAACTCCTCAGGGATCAGTCCGCACGGAGGGATCAGTCCGCACGGAGGAATCAGCCGCATGCAGATCAGGACAAATGACTAAACACACACACCCGGGCTTTGAGCACCAAGCCCTGGAACAGCAGAACTGCTCAGTGTCCAGCTGGGGCGCTCCGAGGAGCAAGCATCCTCCGGGCACAGCACTACTTGGGATGCGGAAGAACCACTATCTATTCTCTTCACTAACAGCTAGAAAAAACGAAATGGAGATATCCTCACCATATCTGTAAAAAAACCAAAACAAAACCGTAGGTAACTGGGAGGGAATGCCAGAAGTTTCAAAAAGAAAACTGAGAAATGGTACACATTTAATCAGTTTCAGAAATGGTAAGTAAAACAATAAAACAATCATGAAGGTACCTGGAAAGTATCTCTCTGAAAAAAATAGCAACCATACATGCATACATGAAATTGAATTGAGGAAGAGTGGGAATATGATGAAAGACTGCAATTTTGTTTGGGGATGAGCATTCTCAGGCCACAATATTTTATTCCATTTCCAGTTACCAAGGTCCTAGTGTTAAGAATGAGGACACTACTTACAGAATTTTTTGACTAAATGGTTACCCACAGTCTGATTTCTTTGAGGCTTGGACTGTACCACAGGGACTGACAAAGGTTTGCAAAGCTGTTTAGAGGGTACGTACAATGAACAAGAGTTAATATCCAATAAAGCGCTGAAGGAAAGGCAGAGAGACACTGGGTGGTGTTGGAAATGTCCAAACAAAAGGATTTTGTTTTCCAATCCACCCATATCATTTCAACATGCCCAAAATTAGCAAAGAAATCACCACACTGTTTCCCCCACTGGGAAGGGATGAGGCACGGTGGGGAAGCATAGCCAGTTTAAAGATCCACATCAGACTCTAAGATCTATGAAGGCAGGGCCACATCGGACCTTTCTACTGTCCACCGCCCAGAACCCATCACGTGGTAGGCAGCAGTGGTACTCAACAGCACATGAGCCCGCAAAGTAGGCACTCAATGATTATTTGAAATGAATGAAAGAATGAATTAGGAACATGGAGTGAGAATTAGAGTTAGCAACATGACCCACGCAGGAAGGCAGGCAGAGTGGGCCATTATCCTTCCAACCTGTGGGCACTAGATGAGAGAACAGGAATGGCCAAGCCCTTCCTAAGTTCTTTTAAGGTCACAGGATTAACCGGATGCACCTCTGTGTCCACCACTCCCAAGTATTTCTTCACTTCTATTATGAACTTAGATGCTGTGGACCAGACTGGATAAAGCCCAAGAATGGGAAGACATGAGTTTGGTTTCTAGTTTTGTGACTTCAGTTTCCACATTCGTACCACAGGAGAGCACAGCAATGCAAAAGGCAGAAGCATTCTGGAAACTGTGATGTGATGTTCAAAGAGGAAGTATTATGATAGTATTGTTGGACACATAGACCTGTGTGAAGTCCTTGCTTCTCGCTGGCCAGAGGTGCATCTGGGGCAGTTTATCATCTAAGAGATAAAAGACAAAAGCCCAGTACATCAGGAGTGTCCTCTATTTTCCAACCATAAAGGGATAGTAGCTTTTTGTTTGGGTCTACCTTCTGAGACTCATTTGGAGGAAAACGATTAAATCAAACTCTAAGGTGTGTGGTTTGTGGAGTAGATGGAAGCCCAGGAGGAGCTTATGGAGAAATCACAGTGCCTGAGGTTGCTGACCACTCTAAATAATATGTGACTCACGTCTCTAGAGATACAAAGTGAATGTGTTATTGAATGTGTTATTAACAGTATGACTTACGAAAGCAAATTTCCAACAAAAACACAAGGAAGAATGCAGTTTTAAAAGGCCAAATTCATTTTGTATACCAATCTTCCTAGAATAAACACAGCCTTTATTATCCATTCAATACATTTTAATACGAAAACTCTACATTATTGTTTTTATTTATTATTTATAGAGTGCAAGAGGACAACTTGGTAGCATTCAATGCAAACCCTACAGCACACCGGTGCCTCTGGGGATGTATAATCAAAGACAAGTGTAAACACGATTACACCCCAGCTCCAAACCAGGTGACGTGGTCCCTCTTTGCCAAACTAAAATGAGACATGTCTAGGATAAAGAAGTCTGATTTTGTCCGACATCTGTGATGTGACCACTGACTTGTTTGGTTTCATTATCCACTGAAGTCCAGGCAGAGAGGCTCAAAATACAAGGAGGAGCCCTTAACCCAAGGTTAATAAAGGAAGAAAACACTGACATATGTACTACCCTTATAAAGTAACAAGTCCTCTTGGCTAAAAGTAGGAAACAGTTAACAAATTAATAATTCAAGGTAAATAAAACTTTTCCACAATCAGAGATGATGCTAAACTCAATCTCTCTACTCCAATAATCGAATACTTTTATAAAGCTTTTCACTCCAGGATCTAGCTTCTAACACTATGCCTAGCACATAACAGGTACTCAAGAAATACTCATTTTATTTCTACAGAGAGCTGGGTTAATAGTTTAAAATCCGAAGGATCCTTCCCAACTGGGGTGAGGCCAGGGAGAGGGAAATGGAGTTAGCTTACCTGCACTCTGCCTTACAGTCCATGGTTTGGGGCATTCAGTAGGTGCTCAATAAACACTGATGGACAGACAGTCACACCTCCTCCCTATGCTAGCAAATATAAGAACTTACACTACATTCAGGTTTTTCTATAAACTAGACTTGCATGGAAAGTAATCTCCCCCTCATTCTTGGAAAAGAGAATCTGAGGTAGGAAAGGCAGAGAATGCACTTTCCTGAAGGGGGAGAAAAAAAAAAACAGAGTAGCCAGTGCTTCCTGTGAAAGGAAAATAGACCCCATACGTGGGAGTGGTGTGGGATCCTTTCATTATTTCACTCTGCTTTTTAGAGCAGGACCCCGGGGTCAGTAGTCTGAAACTATGCGCTGAATCTAACAGGAGAAATTTAACAGAGCCCTGTTGAAACAGAGTTTCAGTTAGAGCTAAAGCCGGAAAGTAAAATAAAGCTGAAGGAGATGTGCCGGGTCATGGAGGCCAGGGACCTCGTGCCCCCTGTTTCCTCCTCAGCTGATTTGCTCATTTTTAGTCTCCTCTTTCTTTGAGCCCAAGAACCAATTTGGTGTCTTTCATCTGGAACCTGAGAAATTGCTGGCCTTGAACCATAAGACCAAATTGTTGAGCTGAATTCAACTGAATTTTTTTTTAAGAAAAGATGTTTTGAGGGGACTTCTCAGTCCTAATGTATCAGCGTATACGGTGCAGTCTCTACATAACCTGTGAATATAAAGGGAAGTTAACGAACAGATCAAGTAGTTTCAGGCTATGGAAGGGTGAAAAAAAAAAGTCTAGGGGGGATGAAGAAGACTTCTGTGAGAGAGGAGACTTGAGATCAAGTTTTAAAAGGTCATATGGGAAAAAAAAAAAGAGCAGATATAAAGCAGAATCTTGGGGGATTTCTCAGGTCTCCAGATCCACAGAATGGTTATTATGGCCTGTAGCACATGTTAGCAGGAAAGGAACTGGAGAGGGGACAGCAGAAAAAAGAGTTTGCTCAGTGAGGATAACCTGAGGGTTCTTGTGACATGTCTTCAGAGCTAGACTGCATGAAATCTGGTGATTAATAAAAAATTGGCCTCTTGCCAAATAAAGCAAATATCCCAGATTACACTACAGGCAGAGTAGACAGTAGAAGAGCCACATGTATAGGGGTGTGTGTGTGTGTGTGTGTGTGTGTGTGTGTGTGTGTGTGTGTGTGTGTGTGTGTGTGTTTACTGGGCTCTCACGTGTTACCAGTTGCACAGATTAATCAAACAGCACTAGCCCTCCACCTGCTTTTCTATTACTTGTCCTACTCTGTGCCAATTTCTTTTTCCCTCCCCAACACCCCTTGCTTCACTGTTCTTCTTTAAGACGTGGGATAGGGATTTGTCAAAGTCAATGAGCACTTTATTACAGTGAGAACGTTTCGTAATGAACAATTCAGCAATTTAATGAGATTCTGTAGATCTGTCTCCAGCCTGTCCATCAAGTTTCACTTCTCTAAAGCACCCTGACACTAATCCTCTGGCATACCCAATCTTCACCCTGGGCTGAATATTAGATTCTTCCATGCTATATTGCATTACTAGTATAACCTCAGCAAAAATGATGAACTTAACTATACTTGAGGCAATATAACCGGACTGATTTGATTTTCCTCTACTGGGTTGAGTATGTGGGAATTACTTATTTACTAAGATAAAGCAAAAACAGTTTCTTATTGCCTGCTGAATGCCTAAATTGATAATATTTATGTGAGTCTTTTAATTCTTTCTTGAGGACCAGGTATAAAAAATATCACCTGCAGCAGAAAGCAGTTTTTGAAATTCTACATTACAATATTAGTAACCTTTAGAGATGCAATTATAACTCTTATGTGGATAGTATGGAATTTTTTGGACACTCACATCTGCACATTACCATGTCGGTATTCATGGCGTTCAACCATGCCACAAAATGAGACAGAAGCCACAAGGATGGTCAGCTCAAACCTCAATTTGGTTAAAAATCATTAAATGCTGAATTCATTCTAAGTCTTTCTTTTTCCCTTCGAGAAGTAAAGAAAAACTTGGCAATTCACTACTTTGAATAGATCAGAGTAATTCTGATGATCTGTATTTTCTACAGATAAAATTCATACCAAAAACTCATCCTCACCAACACTTTTGACCTCTGCTGAACAAATATTATGAGGAAAAACCTAAGAAGCAGAAAATAATTTATGGCTTGTATTTTTCACTTGTATTTTCTTGTCAAGACAGTGTGACATGCTGGAGAGATGAGGGCAAGTGTCGGCAAACTTGGATTTGAAGTCTGGCTCTGCTCTGTAACCCTGAGGCAAGACACTGAAGCCTCATTTTGATTGTCTGGAGGATGGAATGATAACAGCCATCCTTCAGACCTGGTGTGATGATAAATTAATAAGTTTGCAAAGAGCCTAGGTCTTGGAAGGCCCTCAAAACACTACAGCTCTCACTACCCTCACTGGTAGAAGCAGCCATGAAGAGGAAAGTTGCTGATTAAAGTAAGATGAAGACAGAAACAATGGAAAAACGCATCAGGAAAATTAGCAATCAGTAGAATTAGATGCTGGATAATTTGACAGCTACCTATGACTCCATTTTGGCCAGTATTTTCTGAATGTCATTTGATAAGATACAGGGTACTCACTGCCTCATCAGCTAATAGATGATTTCGTATTTTCCCTTGTATTTTGTGTATAAATATTTTTCAAATGATCATGCAATCTCGAAGGTATGGCGCCCTAGAAGTAGCAAGACAGCTAGTCAGTGCTTCAGACAGGAAGATAGACAGCATAAGAAGCAGCAGGGGAAGATGGGCTCTGACTGTTTCCCAAAGACGCCATGTGGATTGTTCAAGGACAGTCACTGGGGACAAGCAGAAATGGATTTAAATTGAATAATCAACATGAAAACACAAAACATCCTCCTGTCCCCAGACAAAGGATACTTGAAAAGAATGCTATGTCAGGCGAAAAGGCAGGGCTTAGGAAAACAGCAATGAATGTAGAATGAACCAAGGAGGAGATATTTCCACTGCAGAACAAGAAGAGCTTCATCTCATTTAAGGCCCCAGCTGCTCTCTATTGCAACAAAGAAATGTTTCTGAATTGTTTACAGGAAAGCCCAGAATTTATTCTGATTCCATTGGTCTTAAATATGCATAAACATCGCTTTATAATCCATTCTTCTCACATTCAGTTTAAGAAACTATGTTTGTCAGGGGATTAAAAACCCTTGACTCTGATGTAATTACCTTAGGTCCTGGGAAGCCATTATGAGGGTCTGAGGAATCTCACCTGTGATTCCCTGAGTTAAGCTGAGAGGCCTGAGGTCTGTGAGCCTCGAGGGCTTGTGTTTTCCAATTACTTGCCCATCAAAGAGCATGACTTCTAAGACTTTGACTCCAGTGTCATTGCTCCTCCATCCTTTCACTTTTCATCATTCCATGCCTTCGCGCCAACAGAGGACCCCACACAGAGCGCCCTTACCTGCCAGATCTGCTCTTCACTCAAGGAGGTCAGGCGGTCGCTCTTCAGGACCTCCTGAAGCAGACAATAAGGGAGCGTTAGAATGTCTTCCGGGCGACTCTTCAGGAGTTCAGAGAGATGTTTCACTAAGAAATCGATCACTGCCTTCTCCAACAAAGTGAGGTTAAAGAGGTCAGCAAGTCTGTACAGATCCAAGTAATTAAAGCTATTTAATTCCTGGGTGCCAAAAAAAAAAAATAAAATAAAAATGGGGAAAAAAGATCTCTTAGAAATCAATCCAAGAAAGAGCAAGCAAGAAATTCAGATTGACTCCCTCAAGTTTGTATAACAGGAGTGGGAGAACGGGAACTGCTCTCCACTGATAACGTGAAAACCAGCAGCAATAAAATCCTCCATTATAAGGCTCTGAGCAGAGAAGTGTTTTAGAATTTAACATTTTTCCTTACTTTGCCGCTCTTAAAATCCATATACTTAAAGACATCTTGATAAAGGGATTGAAAGGGGGTTCAGGTTTCACTGGCTGAAATGTTACTTTGCAACTTTTTAGAAACATACCAGTGAAAACAATTTCTCTACCTTTACCATGTTTTACAGCTCTCAGGTGATATGTTTTTTCTACTAAAGATAATGTGAAGGCAGGCAGAGTAGGGGCCATGATTAGATGACACAGACCATATGAAAGTAAATTGACCCTACTCTTTTCCCAAAACTTCAAATTAAGTACAACTTTGAGTAAAAATAACCTATTCTGAATTAATAAGCTAAAACACAGATTTTCACATGTTTACTCTCAGGAAATGAAGAAATCTCACAGAAAAGATTCCTATCCTGAATAATTCTATATGGTATCCACCTGAGACAAACAATTGATAACTGTTCTTTACTCTTCATTAGCCTCAAACATTCAGACAATCAATGACAATATTTTCAGAGTTTCTATAACAATGCTTCATTGTGGGGGATTTTACTTGTCTCTATAAGTTCTCAGACTGCATAGCCAGGGCCCTAAAATATAATATCCCCAGAGAGCCAGGATACCTGTGAAACTTTACCTTCTAACTCTGCAAGAACCATAGTGGCCTTGCAGGTTTGTTGATAGAAAACTTACCGATTTCTAGTAGATTGAGAGTGGGCTGTGTCCTAGTTTCCCCCTTCTTTTCAACTTGTAATTATTATTATGTAAACAATATTTTCCATTAACTTAAGGCATGCAGAATACCATCAGGTAGCTATTTTACTTCATTCATCTGTTTAAGTATTTCCAACATCCTTATCCCCTTTTTTCCAGTAATCTAATAGTATTAAGAACTCTTTCTAAAATATGTATATTCTATTTTAAGGTATGTTTCTATAATATTTGAAGGTTTATAGGAATCTGTTCTAAATCTGCACTGTCCAACATGGCAGCCACTAGCCACACGTAGCTATTTGGCATTTGAAATGTGTCTAGTGTAATTGAGATGGGCTATAAGTGTTAAATATATACCAAAAGCCAGGAGTGAGAAAAACAGAATATTAAATGTCTCATTAATAATTTTTATACTGATTATCTGTTGAAAGGGTATTGTTCTGGATATAGTGAATTACACATATTGTTATAATTAATTTCACCTGTTTCTTTTTTCTTTTTAATGCAGTTACTAGAAAATTAAAAATCAACCTATGTGGCTTCCATTATGACTCTATTGTGCCATGCTGTTCTAAATAATGAAATGTGTAATGAAGAAAGTGTAAGAACAGATCGTGTAAGAACAGATCTCAGAGTAACAGCTGCATCATCACCACCACTACCTGATTCAATTGTGTTTTACTTTAGATTCTATTTCTTTTGGTGGGAGCTGACACTCTAATTATATTCCTAACAGGAGTCAAGCTAGATGACTTTAGGAATCAGCCATAAGATCCTGGCTCTTAATAGCTCAATTTGCCCACACAACTGAAAAGGAATAAATGCTTATCTTGAAAATGAAGTTTACCACAGTTAACCACTAAAATCCATTGCAACTCAAACACCTAAGGGTCGACTCACAGCCATTCAATAAAAATATCCCCGGCTTCCCATTCAGCAGGTTTAATCAAAGCAATACCAAGCATTTTGATTTCAGCACCAATTTTTTCAAGTAATGTTTAAACTTACTCTCCAAATCCTACTTTTTTAGACTTGGTAAGTTCTACTG
Source organism: Camelus dromedarius (assembly GCF_036321535.1). Taxonomy (NCBI): domain Eukaryota; kingdom Metazoa; phylum Chordata; class Mammalia; order Artiodactyla; family Camelidae; genus Camelus; species Camelus dromedarius. The sequence goes on from NC_087441.1 coordinate 53,863,162, forward strand.
TGGGAGGAAAGAAGGTGTAACCTTTGCACATGGAACTTCCACAGCGAACTTTAGGGCCATCTCCTTGGGATAAGTAAGTTATTTCTGGTCGGTACCTCTATGAAGCAGGTCTAACTGCTTCAGGGCGCTAGACGCAAATTCAACGTCCGTCACAGTGACTTACACCAGAGTCCCCTAGAAGCGTGACAGGGATAGGGGTGGGGCGTCAGTGCTCTGCAGGTACCCCAGGCGCACGCCCCGCCTCTGCCCAAGGTCCCAGGGCAGCGCCCAGAGGCGCCGCACAGAAAGATGAGCATGCGCAGAGGCGGAAACAGCCGAGCTCCGCTGAATAAAAGGCAGACGGGCACTGCTCAGGTACAGCGGATTTTTGTTTTGTTTTTTTTTCCACTTTTTCTGCCAAAAAGATATACATGACAGTGAGTTCGGGACTGGATTTTATAGCCGCAATCAAATATTCTTCATTAAATATCTTTATATAGAAATAGTGGGTTTCTTCCAATTAAAAGCCTGCAACTTAAAAGCAGGTCAATTCAAAACTACAGAGAACCAGAGAATTAATTTTATTTCATACAGGATTTTTTAAAAAGTGTGCTTCTTTTCTGCTGTGTTTCTTCTTAATGTAATTATTTAATGCCTGCTTCCACAGTCTCAAAATGTTTTTGTTTCCTAGGGGTATAATTTTATGTAACCCCCAAATCCAATCTAACAAGGCATTTCTTATTAGTGGAGAAGTAAGAAGGTTAAATGGGCACGTGTCAATGGCTACCTTAACAGCTAAGGGGAACTGAACTGGCACATATTTGTGTACAAGAGAAACAGCAGTTAAATGTCTGCTTCCTACTTTTATTTTTTCATTTCTCCTCTCTTCTGCTTAAAAAATTTAATTTCCCCAAATCTCCAGTGCTTTCTGTATGTGTCAAAGGTTTCCATTCCCCTTGCCATGCATACTTAGCACCTCAGTAGTTACACTGTGTAAAGTGAGGTGTCGAAGGGAAAAAAAGAAAACCTTCACTGAGGTCTTGATACCACAATACACATTCTTCCTACTGGGGCCTACGGGCTTCTGTGAGTTTTAAGCAGAATTATCTCTTCTTGTCCTTTTGGCTAAGACTGTGTTCAAGCAAAATAATCACCAGTAATGGTGCTTTTAACGAGTCCCATGAATGTGATGGGGGGAGGTGGGAGGCAATGGTTAAATTGCAGTGAATGCCACCTGTAATACTCTGCGTGGAAAAAAAAAAAATAATCACTGTGATGGAAATAGTGCCATTATGTTTCTGGTTATAAAAAGGAGTAAATGTTTATTTCATAAAATTCAGGAAGTACAAAGTATGGAAAAGAAAACAAAAATCGTATTTCATCATGCAGAGATAATCACTATTAATGTTTTTGTATTTATTTCTAGACTTTTTTTGAAAGAGCTCTTTTATATATCAAAGAAAGAAAGAATAAGTGTATTCAGGAATAGGACAAACCATCAGCAGCCGTGGGCACCTGGAAGCAACCCAGGCTGGTGGAGAAGAGCAAAGGCCACAGAAGCAGGGAAACCTGGTTCAAATCCAGCACTATTACTTACTGTTGGCTACGACCTTGGGTCAGTCACTGAACCTCTGTCATTCCTCATTTACAAAATAGAGAGTTCACCCAGTTTATAGGCTTGTCATGGAGATAATGAATGAAGAGCACTTACCACACAGCTTGGCACATGGAAAGTAGACAGTAGATTTGGCAGGCGAGGAACAATAAAGTATATTTGAACATTCTTGCTTGGCATCCATAAACCCTGATTCATCACTGATGCAAGAAGGTCAAAAGGAAGAATGCGGTCCCTTTAGATATTAAATTCTTAAATAAGCTGCACCATTAAGTCAGGGAAAAGGAGGAGAGCCAAAGTGAAAACCATACAGCTGAGTTATAAACTGATTACATGGTAATGCCTCCCACATCTGTATTACTAGCCCAAACCTCTCTCCTAAGCTCTGAATTCATTTTCCCAACTGCCGATAAGAGGACATCTTCTCTTGGATAGTCTGCTGCCATACTGAACTCAACATGCCCATATTGAACTTACTTTTTCCAAACTTGCAACTTCTCCTATATCCCTTCTTAGACAATGACCACATCCTGTCCCCATAGCAGGGTCCCAAAAGGTGGCCCATACTTTTCCCTTATAGCCAATCCATCACCAAGTCCTGTTTGCTCATCCTCCTTAGCATTTCTTGTTCTATTCATCATCTCCTATCCAGACTTCTTGCAGCAGAGTCGTGAATTACAATCCTGCCTCCAGCATCAAACTCTCAATCCTTTCTTTTCAAAAGAATCTGTCCATATTGATCATCTATTTAAAACGCATTAATAGGTAACCATTTGCTGAATGGAAAAAGTCCATACTCAGTAACAATGCATAGCCCTCCATGACCTGGAACCCAATGACCTTTTTACCCACAGTGTAACAGTCCTATCCATCCTTGCTTGGCTTCTACCATTTCAATGACCTACATATTCACAACATGTGCGAGGACCACACCAGGCATTCACAAGACAATAATAAGGCAAAACAGGCAGGTCCCAGGCCTCATGGACTGTGTAGTCTATTGGAAGAGTGAGCCCTTAATTTAAAAAATTAAAAATGAATGGAAAATTATAACTAAAGTAAAGACCACAAAGGGTAGAATATATGGCTAAGGGTGCCGATAATGGGTGATTTGTCCTGGAGTGGAAAGTTAGGAAAGGCTTCCCAGAGAAGCCACGTGGAGATGAAAACTGAAGAAGAACAGATGTTAACTTGGCAAAGGGTCGGGAGGGGATGCACATTAACTATATTTTCTTGTTTTGTACTTTGATGCTCTGCCATCTGGGGTCTCACTAACTGGTTAGAGACTGTCCCTCCCAGGGCTAGCCAATTTTTAGAGGTAACAAAACTTACCCAGGAATGCACCTTTCATATGCAAACTAACCAATCAAGAGCCCCAAATGCCAACAACCTCCTCTAGCTGGCTCCTACACTCCAGGTGTCAGTATTCCTGTGCCCTAATCATCCCCGGGCCAACTACTAGACAACTACAAACAGCCTATATACCCCAAAGCCTGTTTAAACTATTCAAACTAGCCAGTCATAAACCTACTTATGCTGCTTTGTCTTGCCTTTCCTGTGGAAACCACAAATGAGGCTCTTGCCCCCTATTTCCCCTCACTCCTACCTCCAGCCAACCCTGCTGCTTCCCTCTGTGCCCCTGCGTGCTATGCTATGCTGCCTCCTCTTGGGAGCTGTGAGGAACAAAGTGTATTTTCAATGGCAGTGGTCTCCTATCTGTTGGCTTCCCCATACCTGAATAATATAAAACCTACATTTTAAAACAAGAAGGTGATGGGATTGAGGGAGACTATTCCAGAGGAAGCAGCATTTGCAAAATTCCCTTGGATGAGGAATCGTGTTTCCATTGTCCCACCTGACCATCCTCCCTGAACTGGCAAGTCCCCCCTCCTCTCCACGCCACCCTACATCACATTTCTCCATTTTATCTGTACTCATCACTGTCTGTAATTATTGTCTGCAGTTATTTGCCTACTTATTCATGATGTGATTGGCCCCTGCCCCCAGCCCTCACTAAGTAAGTTCTGTAGGAGAAAGGAACTGTGTTCTATTCACTGCTATATCCCTAATGCCCCAAACAGTGCCAGGCCCATGGTAGAGGCTCAAGCCTCTGAGTGAATGAACTTATTTTACCTTTTTGGCTTCCCTGGTTCAAGTCAGATCGACCACTTCCTCCTTTGGGCCTCCACCCTGTCCCCTGCAGATTTCTAGCAAAGCACTTGTCCCTATAAATAAATGCTCTCTGATTAGAGATCTGTCTACTAAATCTAAGGTCCTTAGTGCCAAGGATTATATTGTATCTCTGGAATCTATCAAGGCGCAGATGCACAATGCACAGGAGTTGAATACAAGAATGTCCATGAGCTTCTTCTGTTTATTCACAGCTGAGCAAAAACAGAATAGGCCATGCCTCTCCAACATGTCTACCCAATTCTGAATATCGTCCAACATGGGCTATTTTCATACCTCATTGGTCTCCCTCGTCTTTCCTTTCTCTTTCTGTTCTTCCTGCGCACACACACAAGGCAAAGCCAGCGGCCAGTTTTCCAAATGGGAAAACTGTTAATAATGACTACAGTTCAGTGTTAACGGACAAGTGCAATATAACTGCTCTGCTGTGAAATTTTTTTTTTCAAATATTTCAATCCACCCAGAATTTCTTTCTCAGCCCAAGAGAATTATTTTCTCTATTAACTGGCTATTCAGATAAAAATAGCTTTTCAAATGAATACTTTGTTCTAATTGTGAGATTGTCTCCCTTCTCTTACATTCTGTGACTTAGAAATCCAAGCAGTCAGGTAGAAGGCATTGGTTTTGAATTGAAATTGTAGCTCAGCAACAAGAAACTCTCTTGAGTAAAACAAAAATCTTGTTCTTTTTTTTCCTAAAAAGGTTTCATTTCTGTCACACTGCTTCTCACTCGAAATTTAGTTTCTATTCAGAATTATGGTGCCTACATTGTTGTTCTTTGGGGAATCTTTTAAAATAGTATTTATTTTCCTTTGGTTTAGGGCGATTTGGCTTCTCTCTTGTATTTGTTTCTTATAGTGTGAATGACAACTTAAATAACAGAAGAAGAGCCATAAAATGTGTCCCCAATACTATACTAGCTATGGAATAAACACTGGTTTTCCAAGTGCAATAATTTTTAAACCTTCTATATTCCTCAAGTTCATCTTTCGGTGTGATCTATTCCCCTAATTAATTAAAATGGCTATTCCCCAGATTAACTACTCAATATGGTCAGGAAATAAAAAGCATGAGAAAGACAAATACTATCTTATTTTGTAATTACATTTATGGGGCAAAATTATCAGATGGTGAGGACATGAGTGGGAGGAAGTAGGGTGGTTGTGGGGCTGTGGAGAAACCCTGTGGCTCTTTTAATGCTCTTCCCAAGCCAGGAGAAGCAGCACAGAGGAGAGGTGATGGATGTCTCCTGGAGGGGGTCTCACCTGTAGCAGAGTGTTTGGCCACTGTATTAGCAGGTGTCCCTCAACATCTCAATTAAGCAAGTCCTAACAATTAATGATGAAAGTTCATACAAGATTTTCTTTATTATAAGTTAGAGAAGATTTAAGTCTATCCCTGAACTAATGTCATCCAGACTCACTAATATTCTAATATACTTTCTTGAATGGGAAAAAAATGTGTAGCCTTATAGCTGAGGTCCTGAGGTCTGCATCTCCACTGCACATAACCCAGAGCCTAGCTCACGTATGCCACAGCCTAGAGCTGTGTGTTGATGCGCACCACCACTGAGACAAGCTGAGATTCAATAATGCATATTTCCAATACACAGTCTATCTCTGTGTCAGTCTCACCCACGTGTCCCCTGGTCTGACTGTCTGTAACCCATTGCCCATCTAGCACTGCAGCTTAACCATAGCCCCAGCACAGGAATTGTACACAACACAGGAAATATTTACCCTCTTATGATAGCATCTACAGTAGACTTTCCCCAATATCTGCCCGACAAATACCTTTCCTCAACTCTAGGAATCCTTATTAAACTGATTGAGATTTAGAAATCTGATGACGATGCTGTGATTTAATACTAAGGATACCCATGCAAAACATGGCCTTCATAACACCTGTTCCTCTTGTTGCCTCATGTAGTTCTGAGAACATTACTGACTTGTGAAACAAAGATAAGCATCAACAACCGGTTCTACCCGCACGGAAAACTATGACTTGTGTTCAAGATAACAAACAACTTCTCTCATGGTCAAAACAAAAGTAATGCCATTTTGATTTCCTGAACTTTTCCCCCTCTCAGATGACCAGATTGAACAGGATTCCAGATTTTTCGAGGTAATAACACTCAACAGATGTGACTATTTTGACAAGCTGTGTTTCACCATTATGATGATAACCTTCTACTGCCAATTATTGATGCCCTCCACTTATCCCCCCTTCAAAAAGTCACCTTGGTTACCACACGTCAATGCTTTACTATAGATACAAGCGGTTAGGAGACAGTGATTTCCATGCCCCTCATGTAATAGCATGCATGGAACTTGAAGTTTGATGATAAAATGTTGGTATTATGTCACATTTTGGGGAGTCACTTTTGTTATGAAAGCCAAGAAATCTTTTTTTAAAAACCATTCCCAAATCAATTCCAAATAGCCTGATACAGCTACTCTGTATATAAAACCAGTATGATTTGATTTTTAGCAATGTTAACTAAAAGTGAAATAAAAGCATTGTATTAGCTGCTTATAGAGACCAAATATTGTAAGTCAGACATAGTAAATATGAAGCCCTTTGTCACTAAGTCCTAAAGCTCCCCACCTCGAGTCTCCTGTCGCATACCAAGGAACTTGTCACTAAGCTATTCATGCACAAATCTTCCAATGAATAAAAACTTTCCTAGTAAACTAGTAAAAAGTAGGTTTTACATGTTATAGTTTTTGTATCCAGTACAATGCCAATTACAATCCTTTATCACAGACTGTAATTTCAAAATGTTGGTTGGATTATGAATTTTAAAAAGCAACAAGTTTTTTTAAAGTTTTGGGGGTTTTTTTGTTTTGTTTTGTTTTGTTTTAGCACATCCATGACTTCAAATGAAGAGAGGAAATGACAGTTTGGTTATAGGTCTGATTTTACAATCAGGCAAAACGACCAGATCGCTCACAATTAACTGAGAAAAGTGCTCTCAAATATTTGAGCTGAACTTCGGAAGTTCTGTCTTGATGCTGACTACACATCAGGGTTTTTATATAATTGGTAAACATGGTGGAACACCCACTTGTGCCAGATTCATAAAGCCGGCTTCCACAGTGAATGTTGGGTCTTCTATCTTTTCACATGTTCATTTTTTTTCCTCCCCAGAATGTTGAAAAGGAACGTCACTTCTCTATGTATTTAGTGATAACCATAAATAAATAAATGTCTATGCTGTTTGCCAAAAGCATATCAAACATTATCAGTGTGGGGGAAGGGCAACAACCAAGATCAGATCCCACCTCCTAAGAAAGCTGGACCACTCCAGCTGGAAGGATTGTTCCCTCTTCTGACTTCTAATTTCAGGAGCTATTTTAACCCTTTGCCAGTGGTTACATACTCTTTCCCCCAGGATTAAATATTCTAATATTCAAATATGGCAGCCATAAAAAAGAGAGAGAAAAAAATAGTTATTGCCTAAACTTTTCACAATCGTACGCTCTTTTCAGGCTACCATTCAATAGCGAGCGTATTGCCATTTTACTCTTTGTGACTCAGAACAATTGTAAGTTCAACTTGTGCATATTTATTTGAGTTTATAGTTTTATATTTTCCTTGTCTCTTTCACTCAGTTGTAAGTTGTAGGGACAAGGAACCGATTGCACCTTTAGTTCAGAGTTGTAGGAAAAGCACGTGATTTGAAACTGACACCTAGGGATAACCTCAGCAAGGGATTAACATCTCTGAGTCTAATTTTCTCACCGAAAAAGTGGGGAAGGTGATCTGTGGTAAGAATGTTCAAAAACACATGCAAAGTACCTTCCACATAGTAGTTGCTCAACATTCAGTAGCTATCTTACCCTAATTATTCCCTTAAAAAAATACTATTAACAGGTGCTTCAGCTATAGTTTTGCATATTCCACAAATTTTACTCACTGACAGGATGAAGAGAAGAAAACACTGAAGGTCTAATATGGATTTTGTTTTTCTACAAACAACAGCAAAAATCATAGTTGTATAAAATCATTCATTTCTTTTGTACTTAAAAAAGCACTTCGCCAGAGATAAAAGAGAACAGACTGAGACATTATACTGGACCATCACCAAGTATGTTATTACTATAATATACTCTGGTTCCCATGCTCTATATTACACAGCAGAAAAGGCACACAGAGAAATCTAAGGATGGAAGAGCCGCATTTCTTTATGACCTTATTTGAAAGATAAACTCCTTGGGGAAATACAATTTATTCAGATTATCAAGACCCTGCTGTGCAAATCTACAGTCTGGGAGCATACTATGGAGATCAAAAAATATTTACTTTATTCTGTTGGGTATAAAAGCTTTTAATGAATGCATAATTAAGGCAAAAAAAAAAAGTGTATACAGCTTTAGAGATTCCACTGCTGAGCCAAGCCATTAATATCCAAGGCACCATACCCAGTTGTGATTCCACCTGTTTCCTATTTGGATTACAACCTAGTTATAAATCAAGGTATTACGTGACTACACGACCTGGTGCTGCAAAAAAGGATTGCACTCCAGGACTAGAGAAAGCAACATAAAGGGCTTTGTTGTGAAGGGCTGGCCCTTTGGAACATGTTGAAACAAACAAATATAAACAAATCCCAAAGCCTTGGGATGAATCACGCAGGAAAAAAGTCATCATGCGTATCATGTACGTAAAGGGAACTGTGAGTTTTCTCCACAATCTCTTGATAGGATAAAGTCTACAGTTATGGAGGAAAAACTGAGCAATTCATTGACAATGCAGGCCAGATTATTTATAATGTGATAAAATAATGTAAAACCAGACATTTTTATTTTTATAAATATATAGAGAGATATAGATATATTTGTACACAAACATAAATATATCTGGACAACAGTATGCAACTGTATGTTTATGTATTGATATAAATATGCATATGATACAATGTGACTAAACTAAAGCAAATATTAGCAGCAATTCAAAAAATACAAGAAAAAACCCCCAGCATGCTCTAATTCTTGGAGTCTTTGAAGGCCTATTTAAATATATTTGTGCTGTATAACAGAGGAATTCTACAATTAGGTTACTAGTACATTTTCATATTCAATTGTATGCATAACATCCAAGGCTCATGAATAATTTTATATTGTTCCTTGGGAAAGTCTGTAGTAAGCTGGAAATGCAGTAGGAAGGAAGCACAGAGACCCAGCATCACTGACGACTAGTAAGTCTGGCCCCAGTCACCACGTGTGGCAAAATGCTACTGCAGAGTTTACTACAGCTGCCTCAGCACATCAGGCAATTGCCACTGAATTATGCATTATATAGATGGAATTAATGTACGCTTTTCTTTAATTGAAAATTGTCTATCTGGGCAGCTGTGGCTTTAAAATTGCAGTAATCGCAAACCTTTTTCCAATGACAAGAGGTAATATCAGGTTAAACATTTTTTTAAAGAATAGTAGAGACCAGAAGTGATTATGCTATATCTCCTTACTTAGCTATGCTACCCAAAGTCAGCGTGCTGAAAATCAGCCCAGCTCTGCAGAATTTCAGTAATCTCTCAGTTATCCACAAAGTTATTAAACTTTGTCTTAATCCTTATTATATATAAGAATGAAGATTGGGAAGGTTTTTTTTTTGTTTCAAATCTGCATTGTTTTGGCTTTTTAGATTTCGGATGCTATGAAAGATGTATACTATCCATAGTTTTTATATTTATATATATATTATATAAATATATTTAAAAATATGTTTGTAACTAGGATCAGTTTGAATTTATCTTAACGTGGTGACACTTTCAAGGTCTGAGAGTCAGTGACTTGGGCTGGTAAGTGATGTGAAACGGGCTGGCAGCAGCATCTAAAGCAGGGGTTCTCAGACTGTAGCTCCCAGACCAACATCACCTCGGAACCTGTTAGGATGCAGATTCCTAGGCTCCTCCTCAGACCTCTCAGATCAGGAAATCTACGGGTGGGGCTCAGCAGTCTATTTTGACAAGCTATTTGAGTGACTGTGCACATGATCAAGTTTAAGAACCACTGGTATAGAGTATGCCTTTGAGTGAAGACAGGAAAGACTCTCATCTGTATAAATATACTCTTGCATTACAACGAGTTAAATGACCTCAGCCCCTCATCCCAGCCTCTGAAGTGGGCAAGCATTATGCCGAATGTATGGGGGTGAGGCCAGGGTACCTGGGGCTGAGTTAATGACATGGATAAGCAGTCCTTTCCCAGGGCCTGAGCACACATCCCTCAAAATGCAGCAAGGGAGAGGCTGGCAACCTGCTCTAAGGCATATTGATGGAGAGAGTGTGAGAAAGAGAGTAGGGGGAGACGTCTAGGAAGGAAAGAAAGTTGGAGGGAGGTGGGCATGTGGATAGCAGTCTCCTTGTAAGGAATAACTTACATTTTTCTTCTATTAAATAGGTGCACTGCGTTTATTTCCTCTAGTCAGGAGATACAGGACTAGATGCAACTAGATGAGAAAAAATTCCTATCACAGGAGCTCTCATAGCACATGTAGAAGGAACTCAAACAAACATGCGTTTCTAAGCAACTATTAGGTACCAAAATGAGAAATAAAAGATTTTTCCAAATTTTCCCTTGAATTCTGTATATGACGGTGGGGCAAGATGTTTTATTTACGGGAAGGGTAGGGGAAAAAAATAAAACAAAACTTCCTATCTATGAAGCAACAATACCAAGTATTGTGTTGCTTTTTAAAGCATCAGTTTTTACTATTTATTAAAGTGTAATTTCAATATGATGTTTTCACTTAACTGAGGCAGGGAGAAAGCAATGGTTCATTTAATTATTTGTGAGGTTTTTTTCCCTAAAACAATACATTCACCTCTACAAAAACAAAGAGCAGTGGCTCAGAGAAAAAAAATACCTTTTACAGAATGGTTATTATTTCTCAAATTTTCAGGAACAGACTTGTTCAATATGCTGTTGATCAGAAGTACATAGTAAAGTTTGTGACATTTCCAGGAATGAAAGAAAGACAGGAGTGACAGGAGTGGGGAGGAAGGTAACTGTGGGATCAAGTAAAGCATTCCAGTCCACTGGCTCCAGTTTCCTGGGTACCTACCGCATGTAGGATACTGTGGTTGTTGTAGGATACTTTGCACGTACTGCCTCATGAACACTCCAATACCCCTAAGGGGTACATCGTATATAAGACGCTATACCTATATTTTACAGATGAGGCATTTGGGCAAAGAAGTTAAGTAACTTGCCCGGGGTCGTGTAACTCTGGGACATGAATTTATATCACCGGGAGATAGATAAAGAATTCAACACAAACAATACGGTGTGATCAGCGTCCTGGAAGAATGCCCATAATTAATGAAAAGGATGTAAACCTAACTTCAACTAGGTGGACTGATCAGGCAGCTCTGGAAGAGGAAGTAACACGTGGGCAAAGTACGTGAAGGTTAAGGAGGAACTGTATAAGGTGACAGAGCAAGGGAAGAATCATCCATGGACAAGGAGGCTTCATAAAAAAAGTTTAGGTACAGGGAAATGCATGAAGTTCACAATGACTGTAGCATAACATGTGGGTAGTAAATTGCTTTCAAAAAAGGCAAAGAGACAGGGAGTTTCATAATAAAAATGGGACCTGTGAGCCACACTAAGAGGAATGAACCTTATCCTGAAGGCGATGATGAACCACTGACTGAAGAATGATTTTAAGCAAGAGTGTGACACAATCAGATTATTATTTTTTAAACCAATCAAATATAATTTATAAAGTTTTTTTTAAAACCAATTTAAACAGAATTTTGGAGGAGGGACTGGAGTAAGGCAGGAGTGGAGGCAGGCTCATTGCTTTAGCAGGACGTTGTTTTAGCAGGACGTTGCTTTAGTCCAGGAAATAAGTAATAAGGATTTGAATTAAGACAAGGGTAATAGAACTAGAGAGAATAAGAGAGATTTAAAAAGTTGAGGAGGTTCACACAAAACCCTGCACACAGGTGTTTATAGTGGTGTAATCATAATTGCCTAAACATGGACGTAACCAAGATGTCCTTCAGTAATTAACGGATAAATCAACTGCAGTACCTCCAGACAAAGGAATATTATTCAGTGCTATAAAGAAATGAGCTATCAAGCCATGAAAGGACTTAGAGGAAATTTAAATGCATATTACTAAGCAAAAGAAGCCAGTCTGAAAAGGCTACATACTGTATGAATCCAACTATAGTATGTTCTGGAAAAGGCAAAACTATGGACACAGTAAAAAAGATCAGTAGTTGCCACAGGTTGGGGCAGGGGAAGGAGGAATGACTAGGTGGAGCACAGAGGACTCTGAGGGCAGTGAGACTACTCTGTGTGATACATGCCATTATACATTTGTCCAAACCTACAGAATGTAAAACACCAAGAGTGACTCCTCATGTAAACTGTGGACTTGGTGACAGTGATGTGTCAATGTAGGTTCATCAACTGTAACAAATGTACCACCCTGGTGAAGAATGTTGATAACGGGGGAAGCTACGCATATGTGGGCACAGGGCATATATGGGAAATCTCTGTATCTTCCTCTCAATTTTGTTGTGAAACTAAAACTGTTCTTCAAAAACAGTGTATGAAAAAAAAAAGTTAAGGCAGTAGAATTGAAAGGTTTTGGTGACAGCAGATGAGCAGCACAGGGGGATGGAATATTTTAGGATGACTCCTGGGTTTCTGGCTTAGGTTAACACTCGGAAAGGTCATATGCCTGTGGGATATCCAAGAGGAAATGCTGACGAGGCAGTGGGCCTAGAGATGATACAACATGCTATCCTCGGGTACAGTGAGAATAGGGAACATTAAGGAGACAAGAAAGAAAAAAGACAATGTTAGAAACCTAGCCTGTAACCAGGAGGTAGGGATCCAGCCTGTGTTATAGGGAAAGAAATTGTTTTGTGGGCCAGAAAAATTGCTTAGATTTTACAGCAAAGTACTGATTAGCTTTAGACAACAGGCAAGAAGCAGAGTTGAGCTATTTCAGGAACATCTAGGAAAAATAATCCAGACCTGAATGATGTTAGCGAGAGTGAAGAAAAAAAGAAGGCATATTTTAGAAGTATTTAAGAGGCTAAACCAATAAAATTTAGTGGGATTCATGAAATCATGGAGCAGCATAAGATTACGCCAAGATTTCTGGTTTGGGTTACTACAAGGATGATGGTTTCTTAATAAAGAGGAGGAGGAAGAGGAGCAGGTGTGTGAGACTGGCTGAAGGTGAATTTGAGATGCAATGTGGGATGCCAAGTGGTGATGCTGGCTGGACACAGAGGTTCGGGAGCTCAGGAGAGGGGACTGCGACCATCCACATGTGGATGAAGGAGAGTGGTGGTGAGCAGAAGGGAAGGGCACCCACGTGGCACCACTGCACCCAGAGGGATATTCACAGAGCTGATGGAAGAAGAGCTTTTAAAGGATCTGAAAAGAAGTCGGAGGAGAACAAGAAGAGAGTCTTGAGAAAACAGGTGGAGGAAAGACAGGAGCTACCAGTGTTGAAAGGTTGTAGAGTGGCCATGTGATGAGAGCATAAGCGGCCCACTGCCTTTGACAATTAGGAGGTGTTGGTGACCTTTGCTGGAACCGCTTTTGAGGAGTAATGAAGGCAGAGGACTGAGTTCAATAGGATTGGAGAATGAATAGAGGGTGTGGAAGTGCAGACACAGGTCCCAGTTTGGTAGTGAGTGGAAGGAGCAGGTTGTGGTAATGAGAGAAGAAAAGTGTCTCCCATCTATTGATACTATAAATGAAAGGAAGGTGCCAGTGGAGAAGACACTGAAACCAGGGGAAACACAGGAGGGACCTGACAGAGTAAGGAGCAGAAAGGCGGTTTAGTCTTAAAAAGAAGGCAGGCAGTTAACTGTGGGTACAAATATTTGCGGGTGGAGGGTGGGTAGGAGGATGAATGTTTTAAATGAAAAATAGATTCTCTTTTAATGCCCCTAATTTCAAGTATTGATAATGGAATTAAGTAAGATTGATTTGGTTTGCTTTGTTTATTGATCCTTAACTGTGGCATTAATAAAACATTGGAAACATTTTATTTTTGAGAAAAATAGGCTGAAAGTTATTTTAAAATTACCCACCAAACAATAGTTAGCTTGGAATAGAAATTACTAATATTAGAGAAGTCCTTCAAGACAATCTTTCTTCTCTTTAAAAACTCACCAACAAGGAAGACATAATGAACCCTAGATCATCCACACAGCAAATTCAAGTGCCAGGATGACTTTCGTGGCCAGCCAGCATATCTCTGGGCTGTCACTGACATCCTTTGGTGTGGGTTTTGGAAAGAAAAGCCAACATAATAGCATATGAAAAAATTAATTGGGATCCTAAATGGCTATTAAAAGAGCTTATAATATATTTTAGAGCCAAATATTAATGATATTTGGCAAATACAATATTCTGGATCCACCATGCCAGACAGTAAGTACTCATGATTAGAACAAATAATTAGTAGTTGGCTATGGTTTAATAGGACTGATACATTTCTTCTCTTTCTGATCATTTGCACTGGATTTTTAAAAAAAATCCAAAAGATTAAATCGTTTGTAATTTATTTTCCAAAATTCATACTTTCACTTTCTCCAAATACAAGGTACCAGCTCTAGTGAACTATGGAATAGCACACAGCTAGTGTATTTGATTAGGGGCATATTAAATATATATGTTGGTACAATCGTTTGTCTTATCTAATGTGGAAAAAAAAATAGCTCAGTGGTGGAGAAAAAAATGAGCATGAGTTATAACTTCTCAACATTGAGGATAAATTATTCTATTCAGAACACCCACTGTATATTAAGTATTTAGGAGATACTGCTAATTTAATAATTAAAATTATAATAATACATTGTTTGGAAGAGATAATCTCCTATAAGTCATTGTACTATTAGTTTGTTAAAAATGATAATCTATTAAAATACTGTAAAATATGCAAGATATTCAGGGCTAAATGCAGCCCCAGCCCCATAGATAGTATCTTCAACATAAAAACATTATATTCAATGGATAAAACTAATGAAAGACTGACTTACTAACATATTTTCCTCCCACAATGTAAAATTTCAGCATTTAAGCAGGAGAAAACTATTGAATGAATGCACCATTCATTTTCTCAATACATGCTTCAGTGGACAGCACTGTGTCCTTCCAAAATTCTTACGTTGGCGCTCTAAGCCCTAGTATGGCGGTATTTGGAGGTGGGCCTTTGGGAGGCAATTAGGTCATGAGGGTGGGGCCCTCATGACGGGATTAGTGTTCTCTTAAGAAGAGACACCAGAGAGCTTGCTACCTCTCTCTCTCTCTGCCATGTGAAAACACAGCCAGAAGGTGGCCATCTGCAAGCCAGGAAGAGAGCTCTCACCAGAGCCTGCCCAAGCTGGCACCCTGATCTTAGACTGTCAGCCTCCAGAACTGTGAGAAACAAATACCTGTTTAAAACATCCAGTCTGTGCTATTTGTTATGGTAGCCTGAGCTGACCGATACACACACAGGAGAGAGGGGGGAAGATATAAAGAGGTGTAAGGCATGACCCCTGCCTTCAAGAGTCCCACTATAAGCGAGGTGGGTAAGACACTTTCCAACCACATTAACCCACAAGGAAACTGAGGCAGAACTGGCACTCAGATATGTTCTGCTTCTGTGGAGCTATTTCAAGGATCCAGTGCCTCTCAGAGTTGAAAGAAGAAAAATATTTTCTAAGTAAAAGAACAGTAAAATCACCATTTATGCAAAAAAAAAAAAAAAAAGACCAGAATATCCAGAATTCCTCCTAACACCCTCATGAGAGAGTAACAGTCTTTAAACCTTTGTGCCTACACTGAAGAGAGAAAATGACTAATTCTCACAGTATCCCATTTAGTGTAAAACTAAATGAAGACAAGGGATGACTAATAAGCATCAGTCACAGAGGAAAGAGATTTAGGGCGGGAAGCCACTTCCTCCCTCCTGTTCCCTTTATGTTCTTGGCTTCTGAATGATTAATAGTAAGAATTTTGGCTTTGCTTTATGAGATGATCCAAATGTGCACACTGTAAATAGAACAACGCCTTCAATCTGGGGAAATGATCTTTTATGCTTATAAAAGCAGAAAACAAAACAAATGGAAAAAATAAAGAACCCCCCCCCACACACACACACACACATCCACCCACCCACCCACCTCTGTTTTCCTTTACGTGATAAAATGCTCTACCTAGAGCACTCCTGTCCCTTTCCTCTCACATCTCGGCAGCGCGGCTCCTCTTTCAGGTCACGTCTTTCCCATAAAAGTGCTAAACTAATGCCGCTTAATGACAAATTAATGTCCATGAATAAAAAATACACCTCTAATAGCATAGAGTAATTTGCCATTACAATATCATCATTGGACATGCCCCTGGTTTAATACGATGTATTTAATTCATAACCTAATGAGTGATATATAAAAAGAGGGAGATGAACCCTGCAATTACATTTATGTGAGTCTGTCACCTTATTTGTAAAACCTTAGAGTCATTTACATTCAAATTAGAACAAATGAGTGATTTCACAAAGTACGGTGATAAATGACCACAGCAGCCCAAGACAAAACTGTATTTCCTGTGAACACATTCACAGTTTCCTATTATTTGTTAAAAATTACAATGCATATTGCCCAGTGTGATGTGAATAATGACTTTTTTACTGATTAGGTCAGAAGACTAATATGTAGCAAAATAAATAATTTTTCTTTTCATTTTTTCTGATTTTTGCTTTAAATTAACTACTGAATTCTGGTGGATTCACACTGCCACCTGCTGCCTAGAAATAGATACTAAAAGTATATTTCTACCGAAAGGAGTTAATTTACCCCTTCGGTGGTCTTATTCACAAAGTCTAGCAAAGGTTTTTTCTTGTCAATATATTTAAATTTCATATCACAATAAAGGCTGATACTTCGCAAACAAAAAGAACACTTTCTAATCAAACAATAGGATATACTATTTGCTATTTGGGGGAGGGAGTACAAAATGTACAAACTTTTATTTTTGAAAGCTAACTACAAAAAAAAGACATTTTCAGCAAATCATGAGCATTTCCTAATGCATCACTTTCAGTGGATACAACACAAAATCTAGTGGCCGGTACCTTGACCTTACAACAGGGGAGGGTGAAGGAGGGTGGTGTGTGTGTGTGTGTGTGTGTGTTTTTCCTACTCCTGCCCCTTGGTACAATCTGAAGAGGATGACTGAGGGCTCTGCCTGTCACTGAGGATCTCCACCACCTGGTCTTCCCTCCTAATGACAAGTTCCAACGTGAAAGGAAGGTCTCAGGGTCCACAAGAGAGCAGGCTAGGAAAGGCATGAGGACTAGAGACAAGACTGGGGAGGAACAGCCCTGGCCGTGGAGACCAGGCTAAGGTGAAATGATGCTCCCGGATGGTCATCAGGAAACTAGGAGAGGTTTCCAAACTGGATCAAAATCCTAGTTCTGAATTTAACTTTTCTCATTTGTGAAAAAAGAAAAGAACCCTCACCTGCCTTAAGCAGGTGTTACTTAGAGGGGAAATGGGAATCCTTGTGCAAAACAGTATAGATGGGCTGTCATTAAATGCTGGTTCCCTTCTCTGGGAAAGATGACAGCTCTGAGGACTGTGGTTTGGCGTGGAGGGAGGCTAGAAACAGGCAGACCCCTTAGGTGGAGACTGTGAACTCATAACTTACAGCCAATGATGGCAAGAATCTAAAGAAAAGTAAGAAAGTTAGCAATGGAGAAAAGGATCAGGTCTGAGAGACATTTGAGAGGTAGAATCAACCCAGCTTGGGAACTGACTGGATATGGTGGTGAATAAGGACTCAGAAACTATGTTCAAATTTCTAGACAACCAGTGGATTAATGGCACCATCAACAGAGAAAAGGGTACATTTTCTCACGTTAGGTTTGAATTGCCTGTGTGATATTTAGGTAGACATACTGAAAAGCTCATATTTTTTTAAAAAGTCAGGAAAAACCAAGGTTTGGGAAAACAACCTGGATTCAAAAGTTTTGTCATGTTTATCTGAGGGACTCAGTAAACCAGGAGACATACTGGAATCTCTCCTGAGGATGGTCTGCAGAGATTCCTTTACAAGATTTAACATAGTGAATGACATGTATGTAAACGTGCATACTCTGAAAAACAAGGAAACTCATGCATTTACTGGACCCACTTTAAATACAAATACTGCTCTTTAATGAACTGGTGCATCTTTCTGATGAAATTTTTTAAAAGAGCACAACAGACAAGGAAGAGGCAGCAGAAGGAGGAAAAGGGAAGGAAGCACCCACGTTTTACTTGGGACTGAATCTCAGCAGTTAAGTCTGACAGGTCATGCTTATTAATAATTTATAACACGACAGGCTACACAGGACAGAGTCCACGGAATTCCATTGCAAAGCAGGTGAGAAAGGATGCAAATATGAGGAGCTGTCTGTAAATCCCTTATCTTGGGATAATGGCCTATTGCTGCAGCCACTCTCCCTGGGAGCCGCTCCCTCCCAATAAATTAGCGGTTTTCATTTCATTAATTCTACCAACAGGCACTGAGAACATGTGTGTTCTCAACAACAGGCCCTGTGAGAGGGCCTGGGGCCAAAAATGAATAAGGGGAAGCCCTCACAGCCTGGGAGGCTAATTCAACGGCTGTCCTCACTGACACAGAGGGGCACTGCTCCTGCGAGGTGGGGCCGTGGCCCTCAGCAGCCTACCAAATGAAAAGCAAGAGAAAGGAGCCCACACCGGGGCCTCGAAGTGTCCCTTCGCTTGGCTGGGGGGCAGCAGCTGCAGCACCTAGGCTCGTGCAAGAGAGCTTTAGGCCAGGGCAACAGCGGACGGCGGACGGCTTGAGAGGCTCAGGGAGGTTTAGCCAGGCTCAGGAAGCGTCCACCAAGGGCTTCTCGTAGCACATGCTCCTTAACGAGCACTGGAGGACAGGAGGGGCACCAGAGCAGAGCCCTACCCCTCACATCTCTGAAAAAATGGTAATTTGAGAACAACAAAACAGTATCAGACATCTAATCTAATGGTCTTCTTATAGTCAGTATTTTCTTCTACAGATTGGACATCTTGCAACATTAGAGTTAAAAAGGAAATGTAAAATTACATAAGAGAATGAAATGAAAACATATTGGTGAAAAGAAAGTGAAAATGTCAACCACTGCTCAAAAAGGCTAATAATAAATGAACTGTCCACAAAATACATCTGTATACAAACTACACTTTTCCCTCAGCAAAAATAATGAACTGCAAGAATTAAATTCCAAAGTGCACACAAGTCACTTAGTATCTCAACAGATTTACTGACGGGGTAGGGAGAAATACCCAAGAACTTTCAGCATTCATCTGGAATTCTCATTTAGAGAAAATTATAGGTATAAGTACACACGCACACACACACACACACACACACACACCTCTGTATATACACACTAGTTTAATATGCATCATGGTTATTAGCACTATAACCAAACTTCTGTCAACACACATCATTGATTATTACCTGCCATGGAAAAAGTGAATCAGGTGATGATGCTGAAAGCTCAAATTGCAATATTTGATGTAGAAATGTCAAATAAAAGTAATTTCAATTTCACAAGTCAAACACACACCTCCGAAGTCTTGTAACCTTTCTATGTTATTCCCATTTGTTACTTGCAGGAAGGGATTAAAACGGCTCTCCCATATCACCCAACAATATTGAGGGGAAAAGAAAGGAAAATAAGATAAAAATAGTTCAACATTTACTGTTAGATTAAATATGCTGAGATAATCATGGAACTTTCATTTGCTGTACTTGAAATGCTCCTTAGGTGAACATAGCTGACAGTATCACACTGTCTCCCTGGAAAGCACTGGTTCCCATTTCCTGAGGTTGCTGGGAAGTTGAAATAAGATGATATATGAGAAAGAGCTTTGGAAATGACCTAACGAGTAACACAAGTAGAGGCAATATTTAGAATTAGAGAAATGATTAGGAAGAAAATAAAGTAATTCGGCAGAAAAACAAATAGGGTTTTTCTACTTACTAATATCATATCATGTGCACAAGGATAGCAGAATTAAATTATGTGGATTTATTATTATTTTTTAATTTATCTTCACTGTTGTTATAATGCTGTAATAAATGCAAGTAAAAAGTCATGCCAGAGGAGGAAATGGGAAGATCTCAATATAGGGAATCAGTGCTGAACTTCCTGCAAAGGAGAAGAGACTCACAGCCGTACTGTCTACTTAAGATGTTCCAGACCTTCCTATTGAATCAAAGGGTTTTCATCCAGAGGGAAAGAAGGGTCTTTGGAATCAGAAAGGCCTATCACTCACCAGTTGTGTCACCTTGGGCAAGGTGGGTACATTTCAAATCTTTGATTTTTTTTGCCTATATAAACACGCAGAGTTGTTTTGAGGACCGAACATGAAGCGTCAGCGGGCACACGGGGCAGGTGCTCGGTGAAGGGGAGTTTCCTCTCCCTCCTCTTCACAGAGCCTTTCATACCACCCCAGACAACGGGGACAAGAGTGCACAGATCACTCATCACTTCTCCAACAACCACTGCCTGGGACATTCGTGCAGCAATGAATTATATATGACTTTGTGATACGTTACTGTTACTGAAACCTTCAATGACTATCCAACTTCTCATGCATTTCCGTAACCGGAGACTTGCTTCAAATCAAGACCCTTCCTAGTGTCATCTCCCAGGGCCCCCGTGGTGAACCCTGTGTGTGTTTGCCGAGTTACTCTGCCGCCCAAGGGGAATGGGGACCTGGGATGGGTAGGGAGGGTCAGGGACATGAGACAGGACACGTAAGAGCTGCACCAGCCCTCCCAGGAGCCTCTCAGCTGGTGTACTGGAGAAACTCTACCACCACAGGCCACATCTCCCACCACCCCCCTTCCATTTTACCTGTCACTGGGCTCCAGCTGGTGGGGTGCTGCAGAGGGAAGGAATGTGCAGGGCATATTAGTGGGATGCAGGCTCACATACCTGGATGAGATAGTGGGAACATAAGTTGAGAAGCTCCAACAGCTGTAGGTGACTGCCAGCTGCTAACACATCCTGGATCACGCCAGGCTCCAACAAAATCTGTTTGTTTTTTAATAAAAAGAAAACCATCAATGACTTAAAAATTAATACTTGCTTAATAAGCAACTTTGCTATATTTAAGCTGCTGCTTAACATACAATATCTGAATTAATACTGTTCCTTACTATGGAAGTCAGTTCTTTTTTTCTATTTTGATTCATGAGCTGTGGCCTCCACTCTAACAGCTGAGTTCTCATTTCTAATCCTCATTTCCTGTGTGTAAGGCTCTATACTTTACCACTTATTTTTGTAGGAGGATATGAACATTTGCCAAGAGCAACGTAACAGGGCGGAGGGCCATAGCTCAGTGGTAGAGTGCGTGCTTAGCATGCACGAAGTCCTGGGTTCAATCCTCAGTATCTCCATTTAAGAAAAAAAGGAAAAAAAAAAACCAAAGAACAATGTTATAGTCTTAAAATTCAGTTTGTGATGGATGTAATCTCATAGATACAAAGGTGCTGAATTTTAGCTGGTCAAAGTACATTTCAGAACGTTGTTCCTCAGTAGATCACAGAAACAGTATGGTTAGAAGGTATTTTAGAGGAAGGGGGCTCACACTGCTTGAAATATGAGACCAGAGGTGGGTACTACTCTATTTTACTTCTAAGTCCTACAACAGTAAACATCAACCACAACTTTCATTTTTCTCCTTTTCAGTCTCAGATTCTCTAACCTTTTCTATTTGAAATATAAGATATAGAAATAGAATTTTCAGAATATAAAGGCATCACAGAGAAGCAAAACTTCCCAAATACACTGGTGATACCAATTCTGGTACCAGTTTTTTTCTGGTTAGGTCCAGCGCTGTGCCTACCGTGGCCAGCTCTTGACCTGCTGCACAGGGCTGGAGAAAAACACAACTGCATTGACTAAACTCACTTTACACGCAAGACTCCCAGGCCAGGGGACCTTTCGTGCTGCTCTCACCATCCTGACTCATTTCCCAAGCCCAGTGGCTCCCAAAGTCTAGTCTCTGGGCCAGCCACATCAGCATCGCCTGGGAACTTGGGAAAACTGCAAATTCTTGGACACCTCCTCAGACCTCATTGAATCAGAAACTTTCAGGGTGAGGCCCAGCAACTGCATTTTAAGAAGGGCCACTGGTGCTTCTGATGCACAGGAAAGCCTGGGAAACACTGATGGGGTCAGTTCCCTCTCCTACGCCACTACTTCTCACATGCCCCTTTCCCCGCAAGCCTCCACCTCCTCCCCTCTCTCCTTATTCTAACCTCATGGTCTTCCAAAGGCTCCCACCACAAAATCTCCCAACCCACCTACCCAGATCTGTATCACACACTTTACTTTCCTCAACACTCCGCTAATACACTAGATCCCAATGCCTCCTGTCTGATACTGTTCCCTCTCCTTCCAGCATCGTTATCTGTTGTCTTTGTATTGGATGATAATCCCCATCAGCATATAAATATGTCATGATAGCTCTTCTCTGAAGAACTAACAACTCCCTCCCTTGACCCCACAGATCCCTCCAGGCTCCCCTTCCCAACAATGTTCCTCAGGAAAGTTGTCCATACAAACACTGCTATTTGCTCTGCTCTGTTCTCTCTCAAACCCACTCCTATTGAGCTTTGTTCCTGCTGTTCCTCTAAAAATGCTCTCATCAAAGTCACCAGAGACCTCTAAATCCAACAGCCATTTCTCAATATATAATCTTATCTGAGCCAGCAGCAGTTAGCAAAGTTGATTGCTCTCCTTCTGAAATGATTTCTTCCCTTGGAGGACAACACTTCCTCCCTTGGTTTCTTCTGCTTCAATAGCCATTCCTCTCCATCTCCTTCCCAACCTGTAAGCTTTGGAGATGCCCAGAGCTCAGTCCCTGGATCTCTTCTTTCCTCTCTCTTCTTACTCTGAGGATGATCTCATGCAATCCCATGGCTTTAAAACCACCTGTACACTGAATCTGCTCCACTTGGTTTCTCCAGCCCCAACCTCACCCTTGAACTCCAGGCTCTGATATCCAACAGCCCATTCTGTATCACCACATGGATGTCAATGGGCAGCTCAAACCGAACGTGCTCCAAACTGAACTCTTCATCCTCTCCACCAACCACCACACCTGCTCCTACCCTAGTCCTACCATCTCAGAAAATGGCAACTCTCAGAGTCATTCTTGACTCCTCTTCTTTTCTTCCTGCCTCACGTCTGATCCATCAGCCACTCCTTTGGCTCTATCTTCAAACAGTTCCAGATCCAATCACCACTCAGTACTACTTCCGTCTTTACCTCTCTAGTCCAATCCGCTGGCTTCCTAGACTTACTATAATAGCCTCCTAACTAGTTGAACTGATTTCTCCTTTTCTTCCTTGCACTGTTTTTAATAATATCAATCAAAACGGTCCTTCAAAAACATAAATGAAATTATGTCACTCCTTTATTCAGAGCTTTCCAATGATGACTTATTTCACTGAAAAAAATTCCAAGTCTTCATCGTACCATAAAAGGTTCTTCGAATGCACTGAGCACCTTAGTGTTTACAACTAGCTGTTTTCTCTGCCTGGATCAGTCTTGCTCAAGACATCAGCGAGTCTCACTGCCCCATGTCCTTTAGACCTCCATCCAGATATCACTGTATCCAAGAGGCCTTCCCTGACCATGCTATGGTAAACAGCATCTGACTCCCCATTACCCCTATTTGCTGTCTCCTTACTTCATTTTATTCCTCTTCATAGCACTTAATGCCTCTCAACACAATACACATTTGTCTATTAAATGATTCTCTGTTCCTCCACTCACTAGGATATAAGTTCCAGGAGAGCAGGGACTTGGTCCATTTTGTATCCCCAGCACTCAGCACGATGCCAAACAAAAAGCACTCACTGAATACTGATGGATTTATTTTGTAAAAATTTTTTGATGAATTAAATCATCTTTAGATACATTTGAAAATTCAGAATTAATTTTATTAACTAGCCTAACAAGAGAGAAAAGAGGAGGAAGTACTACAAATTTTATTTCTGAACTATTAAAGACGTGAAAAAGTTAAGTACATGTGGCAAAAACACCAACCTCTTCTGAAAATTTCTTTATAGCTCCTTTCCCGTCGAGTCAGAAGGAGAAACCTGAATTTCTCCAACTCCTCGAGGAGAGAGGCTTTGACTGACATTCAGGAAATTATTGCAGCTCCCATCACAGGAGCAAGGACGAACGTATTCTTGCAGAAGAGGCATGGCCTACGGCGCAGAGCGGGGAATAGATGGATTAGAAAGGTTAGTCTTAGCCTTTAAATCCTGTCAGTTGCGCTTATTTCACACAACTGGCATTCGCGATAACCTCCGAGGCTCGGTAATGCCCAACACAAAGGCAGATATCACAGAGAGACAAGATGAATATTCCACAGCATGGGTAACGCGTCCAGCAGGCTCACTCGGAGAAACCCTCACAGGAGAAACCCATACCGGGGTTGTTTTTGTCTTTGTTTTTTGTTTTTTGCTCTGTAGGTTTTTTCCTTCTCTCATTATAACGTAAGTTTTTCTAAAAGATGTTTTAGCACAGAAAATTCCTAAGTGCTTTTAAAGGGCATGGTTTGGAGAGGAAAAAAAAAAAAAAACCAAACCCTACCAGGAAAGCTGGATCTCACTTATGGAAACAGAATCAGCATTTTCAAGCTCTATTTACACTAGACTCTTAAATCCAGCTTTGCTGAACTTTGGTGACTAGTTGTTCTCATGTATTTTTCCAGAGAATTTGTGTTTGGGCAGGAAAGTAAACGAGGGTTCAATTACCTCACAACTTAAAGTTTGGTGAATTTGTCTGTCGCCTGCCTAGAAGAACGGGGTGAAAATCGCCTTCTGCAGAAGGGACCTCACACACAGCAGTTTATGGAGGACAACTGAGACCACTAAGTTTAAGTGCTGCAGGGCCCAGGCTGGTTACATTTAGGCCTTTCAGAAACACATACCGATCCACATCCCACCTGGCACTCAACAGGACAGACAGAAGGAAGGATCCTCCAAGCCAAGCACACAGGGAGGAAGGGTGTCCCCCTGAGAGTCCAGAGCCCAGTGTGGTGGAGTGGGAGCTGATGTTAGAGGCTTGACACATCTAGTCACTTATCAAACAGTTCAGACGAGGTATCAACAGTGGACAAGGCAAGTGTCTGAACAACAAAAGAGATCAAGAGGTGCAGGATGCTTAAAGCCAGGTGGTCCAGAAAGCAGAGGGGAAGGTGAAAACGACTAAAGCCACCAAATGGGGCCAGATGTGGCCTCTTTCCTCAGTGATGCTCGCCTGCCCCGTGGGGGCCGAACTGGGGACAGAGAGGTTCCGCTGGGATCTCAGGTGCCCACAAGCGCCTCCTGCTCACAGGCCATCTGTGTGGAGTATTCTCTCCCTGCCACCCACCCACAGCTGACCTCCAGGTAACAGAACATGGGGGCTGCAATTGGAAGATGGGAGCTGGACAGTACTAGCTGGGGAGGAGACAATTTCAATACAGGAGCTTTCCTGCAGCTGATGGCAAGTCAGGCCATGTGAACTGAGGAAAGGTCCACAGCTGACCCCTGCCCCAAATACTGAGACTCTGCCCTTATTTTGATCAAATGAGGATAAGAACTGGCCAGTGGCTGTGGTCAGGGTGACACCAGGTAGGTGTGGCAAGGTAACAGAGGTAAAAGTCACAATTGCAGTTGAAGGTAGTCTCTAAATATACCAGTGAGAGTTACTACATCAGAATTCAGTCATGAAGTGGTCCAATGGCCCTGCCGGAAGGAAGCACTCTAGAATACTCAGTCCAAAGGTGTCCTCCGGCCACCAATCCAAGCAGGGTTGAATCTGCATGATCTCTATTAAAGGCCTTCCAACCTGGAATGAGACCGGGGCTCCTGGTCCCAGCAATATCCTCAGGCAGTCCACGAGGTCAGACACTCATGAAGGAGAGTGTGGGGAGTGAGGTGAGATCCTGCACAGGGTACAATGGGAGGGCCCTCTCCTTCAGTGCCCAGGCCTCACCTGGCCCCACCCTGGGAGGGCGGGGCTCGGACTGATGCAGCACAGACCCCAGGGCGTTCCTGCCCTTCCTTCTTCTGCTCCTTCTCCCAAATCACCAGGATCTGCCCATCTTTTAAATTCTGCCTTCTTGTTCTTTTTCTTCTTTTTACTTTCCCTCCCACTTTAACCTTGCTTCTTGGATTAGCTTCTGGTAGGGACTACCTCTAGTAGCCATGGCAAGTGTCGGTGTGACTTTTTTTCCCTGCTTTATGAACAGGTGAGTTGGCATCTTCAGAAGATTTTGTATCTCAGTTCTTCAAAGCTATCTTCCTCATTTCTTGCTTTAGGGGGTGTTTAAATTACTTCCTCCCAGGTTTATGGATAGAGTAGCCTGAAGGAATCCAACACATTAAAGCCAGACAACAAAGGACTTTACCACACACACAATTGTGCACACAGAAACACAAGCACTTTTGAAAGCACTCATGTAACAGCAAATTAGATGTGGCCTGAGGATATTTATAAAAATAAATGAGCTGATTTATTCTTCTTTATACTTTGTTTCTTTGGGAATTTTTTTCTGTATAGTATAGCAAAAGCGGTAAATGATCACAATTTTGAACTTAGAAACCAAAACAAGTAAATTGAATACAACAGCATATATAACTTTGAAATGATAAGATATTCAAGACACATAAAACTCTTTGCAGAAAGTTCTTCAAGAGATGTCTTACAGACAGAATATGACCCGTAAGATCTAGCTATGAGAAATTGCCATCTGTTCAGGTTTGTTTCAAAACCATTACAGTAAGGATTTTTTTAACCACAAGGTGGCGCCTAGGGTTAAACGAAAAGTACTTTCTAAATCACTCATGTACTGCATCTCTCTGTCATCTTATTTTTAAGCAGGGAAAAAAAAATTCAAATAAGAATAATAAAACATATGCATTATACTGTCTAGGTATCTTGATAATTCTGGGAAATTTTCATAAATATTTCTGTTGAAGTGCCTGATCTGAGTAACACTGATTAGAATTCAGTAGTTCTCCATAAATCAGGTCCCAATTTATGAACATAGTTCAACCTTTTTGTCTTGGTATTCAGAAACTCTCATGATGTGGCCCCAACCTACTTTTTAAAACTTATTTCCAATTCTGCAACTTTATGGTCCTTTTGCTAAAGCCAACAGCCCACTGTTCTCCACAAACAGGCAATAAATACCTTTTTCTCCACCATGAATGCCCTCCTCCTAACTTCTTCAATCTCTATATGTCAAAATCCTGCCCATTCCTCAAGATTTAACTCTAAGTCCATCCCCTCTACAAAGCTTTGCAAGATCTTCCTTCACCCCAATCTGCAGCTGAAATTAATCTCCTGGGACTCCAAACCACCACAGGTATCTAATGCAGTAAGCCCATGGGCTCCCAGCCACACCACCTGACTTTAAATCCTGGCTCCTACACTTGCTGGCAGAATGCGATTGGGAAAACTGCTCAGTTCTACCTGCCTCAGTTTCCTCACCTGCACAATGAAAATATCTACTTCAAAATATTATCTTAAGGACTGAGAAAGTACGTATGTATCATTACAATCGTGTGTGGCTGTGTCAGCAAAATGGCTTAAACAATTTGGGACTTATTTTCCTCATGATACTCGGATTAGGCAGCTTGGAACACTAACAAACCAGGATCTTATTTTCCTACTTGGCCAGTCTTAACCTGTGGTCACAAAAAGGATGCCATACCTCCAGGCATTGCATCTGCACTCAAAACACAAAGAACGGGGTAAAAAAATCATGGGCCAGCTGAGTTTGTCATTATTTATTAGAAAAGAACAGATTTCCTGTAAACACTACCACAAATACTTCCATTTACATTTCCTCTGCCAGGTCTAGGTGATGTTGCTGTAAGCTGTAAAAGAACCTATGAAATTGAGTTTTACAGCTAGATGCAGTACTGTCCCAAATTAAACTGGAGTTCTACATGAAGAAAAAAGAGGGAATGGATATTGTGCAGGCAATCAGAATATAGGCCATAGCTATTAGCACAGCATTTCCTTATACAAATCTGCAGTAAGTGTTAACTATTATCTGTTTCTTCTTGATGTAACTGAGTGCTTTTGCCCTGAATGAGTTATGTGTGTCTGATCTTATGTTTTACGTTGAGACATTGATTACAAGGTCTATCCTATTTCCTGTTCATTGCTGTTGAACATCCTAGAAGAATACCTTAGGAATTATTTACTAAAGAAATGTACAGGCTTGAAAAATAAAGTTCCTGGGGAAAATGGTAGAGGATATCAAAAGCCTCCGCGGGAGACCCTGGTCACACGCTAATCCTCAACAAGGATTATCTAGTTGGAGGAGTTAAATAAAAGGACACAATCGAAATTTTAACTAATAGTTGTAGTAATATGTCCAAATAAAGATAAGCCTTGGGGTCAGAGTTTGTATATAACAAATTCGTGATTTGATTATTGATTCCTTAATTTACAAATTTTGTCAGGTGGCTTTCTTCCAAACATAGTACACTTGTACAAATTTCTAAAAGATCTCAATATCAAATATTTAAAAATACTAGTTTATTTTCAA
Organism: Camelus dromedarius; assembly: GCF_036321535.1. Lineage (NCBI taxonomy): Eukaryota > Metazoa > Chordata > Mammalia > Artiodactyla > Camelidae > Camelus > Camelus dromedarius. The sequence goes on from NC_087441.1 coordinate 53,891,556, forward strand.
GTCATGAAAAACCAATCACATTTTCCATCTATTAGCATGTGAGAAAAAAGAAAACTAGATTTGATTTTTCAGGGTATTTTCAAAGAATGTTAAAAACCGCAATGGCGAAACCATAATAAAAACATACTAGTAAAAAAAGAAAGGTGCAGAAATCACTTGGAGATTCTATTATTTTCCCTCACAAGTTTACACACCCTCATTCAGTTCACTTGAAGTTTCTCAGGTTACAGATGGTTGGCAGAAGCATAGCCTTGTCTAAGATGCCAAAAAGAAACCTTAGAGCAGACAAGGACACTAATTTTACAGCACTGAGAAGCTACATGCTACCCTGCAAAAATTTCATTTATTACCACTAATGCAACTTAAAGATCTATAGATGCTGCTCCTCATTCTTCCTTTCCTATTTGAGGACATATGGAAGGGTGATGGATTAAATACTCGAGCTAGGTGCTCAAGTAAAGAGAAAAGAGACAGGGGGAATTATCAAGCTGCGGTATAATTAATGCTATGGCAAGCTCTAGGAGCACTTGGCTGGAGATGCCTCTTTTCAGTGAAGATGTGAAATAATTCTTCATATGAAAAACCTTTGTCCCCTCATATTGTATGAGCAACCCCCATTTTCTTTTGCCCCCCCCATTAGCATAATTTCTGGCATTTCAGAGCTCTAAGATCAATAGTTCTGGCAGAAAGTCATTTCCAGCATCGTTTTCTTCATTATGTTTAAATTAACAAAATGTATTATTTAACAAAATGTAAGGATGAATTATATATACTTAGTTTAAAAATATGGCCCAATTATTTGAAAAAGCAGAACACATTTTTGATAGTTTCTAACTTTAAGAGAAAGAAGCAGTCCCAGCAATCAAATATAATGAAACATGGAGGTCATTACAGGTTACAAGAAAAGCCAAATTAATTATTAAGACTCACTTTCATAACCGGTGTTCTTTCAAGTGTGATGAACATGGGAGGCTTTATCCCACAGAGCTTTATTAATGAAGCTGGGCCTTTCCACACAGAGCTGGTTACTTACAATGCTAGCACGACCAAAGAGGAAGGCAACGGTACTTTAAAATACTGACATCCAAGGATGGAAGGTCTCTGGGAGAATGGACAGGGCTGGTGCCAACGTTCATTGATAGTTGGCTGCCACTGTGTCACTGCTGGGTGCTCGAGCGGGAGCAGCGAGGAGCCGACAGGAATCACTATGCTGCGGTGCAGTCACAGTGCGGGCACGGGGTGCTGTAGCAGCGCTTGGCTAGGGGTGCCACATTTCATTGAAGGAAGCTGCAAACTAACTTTTCATATAAAAAATACATCATTAATACCCAATTCCATGTTCACTGGGGGAACTCCTTGCATTTGCTTTATAAGGAATGGAGGTAAAAGTATGGCTCTAGGGGCCACTGCAGGAACGTTGGCAAGTCATTGACATGCATGGTTTTAGCACTATCATATAAAAAAAGGAAAACGGTTATTACCTATTTTCATCAAGTCTACATAAAGATCAAATGAGATAACCCAGGTAAAATTCTTAAAATAATGCCTGGCATGTTCCATCGGGTAAAAAAAAAAAATTTATGGTGGTTGCTATTGTTATTATTCTCGTTGTTAATTCCATAAGGAATAAATCTACTTCACAAATAATGACCTGTATTTCTAGTGTTTACACACTTCCTACTATGGACCAGGCATCATGTGAGGTAATTTCATCTATGGTATCTCTCCTTATGCTCCTCCCAACTCCTCACTCCTGCAAGGTAAATATTATCCCCAGAGGTACAGGAAGAAACTGAAGGCAGAGAAATTCACACATTCAAACAGCAAATCTTTTCTGTTGCTGCCGTGTTCTGGGCATTCTTCTAGGCACCGTGGGTATTATCATAAACATGACAAGTTTCCTCATCATATGGGACTTAAGAGTCTAGGTTTTAGCCAACTGGGTAGACTGTAGTACTATCAACTGACAAGGGTAAAACAAAGGCAGAAACAGGTCTGGAGGGAAGATCAAAAGTCCCATTTGGGGGATACGTTAAGTTTGTGATGGCTATGAGTCACTGCAATAGAGATACGTTAAGTGGACAGAAATATGTAAGTCTAGTTAGTAAACCACAAGTCCCAGACCAAGTTTTCCTTCCACATATTTTTGTATGGCCTGTGAGCTAAGAATGGTTTAAGACAAATTTTTTTACTTGCGTTTAAAGAGATTTATTTTTCATTAATAGACTTGATTTTTAGACACTCTTAGGTTCACAACAAATTGAGCAGAAAGTACAGAGAGTCCCGTATACCTCCGGCCCCCACACTGCATCACCTCCCCCACTATCAAGATTCCCCACCAGAATGGTACATTTGTTACAATTGACGAACCTACATTAACACATTATGATCACCCAAAGTCCATAGTTTACCTTAGGGTTCACTCCTGGAATTGGGTTTGGATCTATGTATAAGATGTACCCATCATTATAGTATCATATAGAGGATTTTCACTGCCCTAAAACTCCTCTGTGCTCCACCTATTCATCCCATCCTCCCCTCAGCCCCTGGCAACCGCTTATCTTTTTACTATCATCTTTGCCAGGATGTCATATAGTTGGAATCCCAAAGTATGGAGACTTTTCAGATTGGCTCCTTTCACTTAGTGATAATATGCACGTAAGTTTCCTCCTTAAGTCTTTTCATGGTCTGATAGGTCATTTCTTTTTAGTGCTGAAAAATATCCCATTGTTTGGGTATACTACAGTTTATCCATTCACCTACTGAAGGACATCTTGGTTGCTTCCACGTTTTGGCAATTATGAATAAAACTGCTATAAACATACGTATGAATGCTTCTGTGTGAGTGTTATGTTTTCAACTCCTTTGGATAAATACCAGGGAGCACAACTGCTGGATCGTATGTAAGAACATGTTCAGTTTTGTAAGATGTGTCTTTTGTGAATATTTTCTCCCAATCTGTCTTGATTCTCATTCTCTTGATATTGATTCTTGCAGAGCAGTTTTTAATCTGAGTTAAATCTAGCTTATCAATTTTATTTTTTTGTGAGTTGTGCCTCTGGTGTTGTATCTAAAGAGTCATCTCCAAGGTTATCTAAGTGTTCTCCTGCTATCTTCTAAAAATTTTATAGTTTTGATTTAACATTTAGGTTTGTGGTCCATTTTGAGTTAATTTTTTATTACACTGTTAAGGTCTGTGTCTAGATTTTTTTTTTTTTTTTTTGCATGAGGCTATTCAGTTGTTCCAGCATCATTTGTTGAAAAGACTATCTTCACTCCATTGTACTGCTTTTGCTCCTTTTTCAAGGATCAGTTGACTACATTTACGTTGGGCCTATTTCTGGTCTCTATTCTGTTCCATTGATCTGTCTGCTCTTTCCAGCCAATACCACACTGTCTTGATCACTACAGCTTTATAGTAACTCTTGGAGTCAGGTAGTGCCAATCCTCCAACTTTGTTCTTTTTCACTATTATGTTGGCTCTTCTGGGTCTTTTGCCTCTCCACAGAACTTTCAGAAACAGTTTGTCAATATCCACAAAATAATTTACCAGGATTATGAATAGGATTACAGTGAGTCTACAGATCAAGGGAAGACTGACACATTAACAATACTGAGTCTTCCTATCTGTGAACGTGGACTATCTTTCCATTTTGTTAGTTCTTTGATTTCTTCTATTAGAATTTTCAAATTTTTGTCATATAGATCTTGTTCACATTTTGATAGATTTACTCCTGAGTATTTCATTTTGGGGTACTAATGTCTAAGAATGGTTTTAACCTTTAAAAATAGCTGAGAAAAACCCCAAAGATGAATAATATGCTCTGATATGTAAAAAAAAAAAAGATATGAAATTTAAATTTCAGTTTCCATAAATAAACTTTTTTTGGAAAATAACCAGATTTATTCTTTTACATACTTGTCTCTGGCCATTTTCATGCTACAACAGCAGAGCTGAGTAGTTACAATAGAGTTTTATATGGCCTGCAAAGACTAACTTATTTACTATCTGACCCTTTACAGAAAAAGCTTGCTGGAGTGTAGATAGGGACTGGCAATCAAGAGTATAAGATTGCACCAAGTAACATGGGTCTGGGTGACACTATCAAGCAAGCTGGTGAGACCAAACAGGACGGTCCTGACACATGCCAAATCCAGAGCCTATGGTGGAAAGAAGCAAGCAAAGACACCTGGAAAAAATGATGGCGAGCACCAAATAAGAACCCACAGAGTATGGTGCCAAGGAAGCCAAGAGACAAAGGGTTTCAATGGAGAGGCAGGTTGGCTGTGCTGAATGAAGCTGACAGTATCATCTAATTGGTTTGGCAATATCTGTGCCTGTCAAGGACAGCTTCAAAGGACACTGAGGATGGAAGTCTCCAGACTTCATAAATGGAAAAGTGACTACGTTAGTGCAACTCTTTTTGAAAGCTCTGCTGTGAAGGAAAGCAGAGGAATAAATGGTAGCTGAAGAAAAATACAAGGTCAAGAAAGGGATTTTGGAAGATGAACAAAAAAGCATGTTTATACACTGGTGGGAATGTCCTAGTGGAGAAGGAGAAACTGATGATGCAAGAGACAGAAATGAGGTTTACAGGAGTGATGTCTGACAGGATAAGAGGGAGTAGTATCCAGAGCTTAAGTGGAGAGATTAACCTTTGACAATACAAGGATGCCTCTTACACCGTAAAAGATGGGAAAACACCGAATAAGTGCACAGAAACAGGGAGGTTTGGAGATTCGATAGTGCAAAGATGAAGATCTCCCTGCCTACATCTACCTTCTCAATGGAAAGTGAGTTCCCTTATGGTATATGTACTGGAGGTAGGGTAATGAGAGGGGGTTAGGGTTTGAGAAGAGACTAAATGAAAAACTTCTCTGGGAGAGGAGGAAAGAAAATTTACTAGGACAACAAATTAGCATTGCCTGACAAGGATGAGTATTCATCTGAGATTTGGGATCATGGATTTGAAGTGAAAACAGTAATTTTTTCCAGCAACAGTCAGCAGAGTTGATACTTATCAGTCCACAATTCTCCAAAGTTGCCACAGGCTGGAATCAAGCTTGGTTCCTTCCAAGGTCAGTGGCTATAATCTTTGGTCTCTGCCAAACTGTTTCTACCCTGACAGATACATGCTAACATAAGGTTGCCCGGCTATAATCAGTTTTTCACGAGCTACATCTATTCAATCACCATATATCAAAGGGCTACCTTTTCTCCCTGTAAAGTAAAATGCAGGTAGGACTCTACAAAGAACTATAGCCTGATTATTCATCCTTCTATCTGAACTAGCACAACTTTTTTAAAAAAACTGAAGTATAGTCAATTTACAATGTTGTGTTCATTTCTAGTGCTCAGCATACCGATTCATATATATATATATATATATCTATATTCCTTTTCATATGCTTTTTCATGATAGGCTATCACAAGGTATTGAATATAATTCCCTATGCTGTACAGTAGGACCCTGTTGTCTATCTATTTTATACATAGTAGTTAGTCTCTGCAAATCCCAAACTCCTAGTGCAACTTTTGGAGCACTGAACATTCTCAGATACTTCACCATGCTCCACACAGAAATAATTCAGGCTACTTGGTAATTCATTTCTAATAAAGGCAATGGTATGCTGACTTGGTGTTTCCATTCACTGCTCAATCTGCTCTGCAAAAGCGTTCATTGCATTTTCTTCATCAATGCATTCCTAACATCTGGTAAGTCCTTAACACATAATAGGTGCTCATTAGGTATATTTAATGAATTAATGGGTCTCAGTTTGGGAATAAACCATATATAGATGGTTTTTATAAAGTATAAAAAGGAAATAAAATATTCACAAATGATCTTAGGACACTCAATGCACTTGAATTAGCCCTTCATTTGAAAGTTCACATCATTATTTTACTCAAATGCAATATTTGAATATCTACTTGCAATATAGATCTTCTCAAAAGTTTTATTCAGCAAGTTATATTTTTTATCTCGAAATTAACCACAAAGGCCATATATTTTTGCTATCAAGTTATTTTCTTTTTACAAATCTTACACTTGGAATGGTAAAACTCCCATATACTACCACTCCATACAAATACTACATGCTTCCAGCAGAGGGCTCAAGAATTCTTTTCTAGGGAAAGAAGTTTAAAAAGCTCATTGCCCAACAGCAGTTATTGCAAAACTCCTTCAGAAGGCCATCTCACAAAAAATATGTTCCTCCTCTTAATCAAGTAATCCCAGGCCTATGAATTTATTTAAAATAATACGAATGAAAGAAAAAATTATATTACAATAAGGCAGCATTATTTATATACTATACATTTATGGATAAAGGCACTTTTATCTAATTCCAGAAAAGACACTGAAGTAAATTATAATACCAAAAGTCTGTATAAAATTATATATATATATATAATTTTATTTTATTTATATATATATATATATATATATATATATATAAAATACAAGTATATGGGCAAAGGCCAGAGAAAAAAATAGAAAGATAATATATAATGTGTATGGAAGTGAGAGTTTGGGTGAATAATGCTTTTTACTTTTATTCTTCCTTATGTCTATGTAAACACTTGGGTGATTTTTTTTCATTTTCAAAAAGTGATAAATAATAGTCATTTATTTTTACAGAATTTGCATGCCTTTCAATTTTAGTTCTCAAAATAAGGATGTAAAAAATTAGGAAGCAAGTAGAATGACTTATTCACGGGACAACGTGGGATTGTGGAGACATCCATGTTTGCAGGCAGAACTAATGGGGTGCAGCACCACTTTATTCGTGCCTACAAATAACACTAAAGTACTGCTGGGAGTCCAAAAACTTTCAGACAGAGGTTCCAAATCTTTTTATTTATTTATTTACATATACACATTTTCAGAAGGATCTGAGGCATCAGTACAAGTATTGAAAAATTAGGAATATAAATAACTCGAGCTAGGAGAAAATAGGAAATAAAAAGTAATATGAGGTCAGCAGAGCAGATATATTATGTGGGTGTGTGTATATCCTCATAACTATTAAAAGTGAGCCACAAGTATGGCTTTAAGCTTCCCAGCATCAAAGCTAAAAAAGGAAATTTAGCCTAATACAAGATATAAAAATGAAAATACTAACATGAATTCTAGCTTCTCCAGGCTCTGAAATCTAATGAAGAATTTCCTGCAGACATTAAGAGTATCATTGAATGATTTACCTGGTGAGACTTTTAATACCATCATAAGTGTATTTTATAAAGCTTTGCGTAAAAGGTGGAATAATGAGACTCTTCAAAATTCAGACATTCAGTTTTCTGATTTTTCTACCTTGATACCTTGATCCAGGCATAAAATTTAGAGTTGTTGTGCAGTGGTTCTCACTGGAGGCAGGACAACCATTTGGGAGCAATTTGGAAATGCATGCAGGTATATTTGGTTGCCCCAAGAGGGGGGACACTATTGGTCTTTAATGGGCAGTGGCTAGGTAATGTGCAGGACAGCCACCAGCCACAAAAAATGGTCCTATCTCCTGAACATCTGAATGCCCTGCTGGACATGCACATAAGTGAAAAACGTGTTTATGAAACTCAAAGCCCAGAATTGAACTGTGTTTTACATATAAACACAATTTGTTGTTGATTTTGTGTTAAGATAACACTGAATTTTCAAGGAATGCTACCACAGTAGAAACCAAGAGAAGACTATTGTTTTGTACGGATTTTTACTAAGAGTTGTTCACTATTTCAGAAAATCATGTCACCTGGGGCATGCCCTTGTGGTATCTCAGGTGCCAGCAAAAGAGCCACGTGTCAGTCTGTGTCTGTATGCAGCTGTCCCAGCATAATGATTCTACCTGTGGCTGTGGACAGGCGACTCTTACATCTTCTGAAGAGTTGTGCTCTAGCCTGTACCTACTGAAATATGTATTATTTTCACTATACTTTCTTTCCTTCTGTTTGTTCTTTATATATGGTTAAGACACACTTACTGATGTTTAGAGTAATCTGTGTGTAAGTTATATTTTTAGGAATCTCATTTTAGGACAGTAAAGGTGGCCTTTCTATATTAAAGCCTGATAGATGAGGTTGAGAACCACCAAGCTAGATGGACAGGCTGCATATCTTCTGGGAATTCATTATGTATATAATTTCTCCCTATGAACTTTTTGTTTTGTTTTGTTTTGTTTTGGGAGGAGTAATTAGGTTTACTTATTTTTAGAGAAGGTACTGGGGATAGAACCCAAGACCTCGTGCATGCTAAGCATGCACTCTGCCACTTGAGCTATACCCTCCCCGCTCCCTATGAATTTTTAATGAGAGCTGTCTAGCAAACAGGCTGACGCTGGAGTGTGGTCATTCTCTTTTGCTGAGTAAGAGGAAAAGTTCATGTCCTTTAAAAAGCCATCAATAGACTGACATCTTCTTAGGAAAACTAAGGAGCTAATCAAGATTCTTCACTAAATAAACTGTTACCCTTCCTTCACTTGATGGAACACCTAAAGGAAGAGTCAGAATTTCTTTAGGGAATGATTCTGAGTGCAGCCAACCTTCAGAAATTCCAGTAACACAACTGTAATGATTTATGCTTAGAAATATTCCAAACAGGAGTTGCTACTCATCTACCACAGCAAAGGAAAACTTTCAGATGGATAAAATAAAAAATGTTTAGCAACGGAACTTTCTGCTGAAACAAAAGAGAAACAAGTGCACAGAAGCACAAAATCCACCCTGAGTTAACTAAGGGGCTGACCTCCTATTCTGAGTTGCTGGATATTAGCTGTTTCTAATGATGTCTTTGGAGGACGTCAAACAGAAAAGAGCTGATTGTTTATTGCCCCACTTATGACAATAAAACCATTCTCAAGAGCATACAGGAAATACTTCTCTTTTTATTCCCTACACTGGCAGTAGGATCAGGGTGGGAGGCAGAGTGTGAGAAGAACAAGGCAGAACTGCAGGGCAATAAATCCAGCTCATTTAAATGGAATCATATAATGAAGACAGGTGACAATATAGAAAGGCCCCGCTCAACCTTGTCATCTAACCTCCCCTCAGCTATCCAGAGCCCCTCAGAGTGTTATCAGTGTGCATGTTCTGTACACAGGAGCTCGAGCACCTTGGCCCACAATGGGCTCCTCGGCCCAGAATTAATGCCAAGAAAGATTATAAAGGCTGGACGCATACTGTTCAAACCCATTTTGTTTTCATTAAGTGACTCGAGTTTCACAATGTCCCAAAGGACAATGTTTGTGCCTAAAATGTGACTAACACTCAAGTAAAATGCTAGACTAATGTACTGGAGTCTGACTCCACTGATCATGTGTGACTGCTGACAGCTCTCAAGCCTCACCACTCCCTGTTCCCTGCCTGCTCTGCACCCAGGGGGAAATACAAGAAAGTCTGAGCGTTCTCTTCCTTGATGCTGGTGGGAAGTTCAAACCACCCTCCAGCCCCACCCCCAACACTAACAAAACTGAAGCCAATCGCCCCTACTTGCTCTCTCAAGCCATTTTTGGACCTCTTTGACCCACTCTTTTTTTTCCCCCCAGAAATCCTCATTATAAGAGTAATAAACCTTTTCCTATGCTCCTGGTGCATGTGTGGTGTTACCCAATTCAATATCTAAATCAAATGTTGGGTGGGTGAGGGGGCCTTTCTGTTTCTGCAGAGTGACTGTCAGACAACTAAGAAAACTCAAACTTGCAAATTATTAGGGAAAAACCAGGAAACACTTTTTAAAAAATCAAAACATCAGTTTTATTACCATATTGGAAAGCTGACCTCACAAGTGTGGCCACAGTTACACTTCCTCACACAGAGACATTTTTAAACATTGTTATGCTGAGCATACGGCTTTGTAATGCCCACAGTATAAAATGACACTCTGATCCTTTCTGATCAAACAGCACACATGGGTTTCAGGAGGGAGAACAGGCTGGCAGGAGGTGGAGACGGGCAGTTAGAACTGACCCTGCTCTACAGGTGAGAGGCCCTCCCGTATGACTTCGCTTTGTCTGGATCAACTGTTCTCCATGAGCAACAGACAGGCTTTGGTCCAGTGATGTTGTTCTTGGGTCCTCAGCTGAGAAAGGTAAGCTTCTGGGGGTCAGTCAGGACCTGGACTTTTAAAATCTCACTTTCATTTTTTCACAATAAACGTTTAGGTCTCCAACCTGTCCTTAACCATGTCAAGGATATGTTATTTTACTTGACTTCTTGAAAAGCTGTAAAAATTCCATTTGGCATATGGTTCTTGTCTGTCAAGTCGGTTGACATTGTCTAGAAAACCATGAATGGGAACATGTAACATTCACACCCCAAAACAGTAAGCAGATACACCTGCTTGTTTATTTCAATAATCCTCTGATAAAAGAGAAAATCTCTCCAAAAGGTAAGTGATACAGAGTTTCCAAAAGATCCAAGAAAGTAAAAATTCATTGATGGAGTTCAAACTTTTTCCCTTCATTTCACTCTTCTCAAACTTTCTATGTCAGCGATCCAGATATGGACTCTGGCACAGCTCTGACAAGAATTAACGTGAGAAGGAAATAATCACTTTCTGCACAATTCAAAATATCCTTCCTTACAATTTGGATGTCAGACTGTGTGCTCTAGAGCCTGGGGCACACAGCAGGTGCCTTGGGGGCCTCTTACTTGCCAGGCTTCCGTAGGCACTGCCAGGTGAAGAAACGATTCTGCAGCTAAAATATTAAAGCCTCTGAATAGTCTTAACATTGCTCCCGAGAAGCATTTAAGAAAAAATTCTCCCAGATTTGTTCCATGTGCTATTATTTAGCTCAACCAGGTTATGTTTATAAGTAAACCTCATGGGGACTTTTTCTCATGTAAAGTGACACATCTGTCCCTAAAGGGAGAGTGCACGGGAAAGCATTTCCAATTAAGACTCCTGTCACTCTGCTGCCACACCTGATGCTCAGGTCTCCAGGGGAAAGTATTCTGTTGTCCAGAATAAATACAGTTTCAATGATCATCAAAATGTAATGCTACTGTTGGGAATGTAGTTTGGTGCAGCCATTATGAATAACAGTGTGAAGATTCCTTTAAAAACTAAAAATAAACTTATCATATGATCCCAGCAATCACATTCCTGGGCACATATCAGGAGGAAACTCTAATTCGAAAAGATACATGCGCCCCAATGTATAGCAGCACTATTTACAATAGCCAAAACGTGGAAGTAACCTCAATGCCTATCGACAGATGAATGGATAAAAAAGAAGATGTGGGGTGTGTGTGTGTGTGTCTGGGTGTGTGTGTGTGTGTGTGTGTGTGTGTGTGTGTGTGTGTGTGTGTGTGTGTGTGTGTGTGTGTGTAATGGAATACTACTCAGCCATAAAAAATAATGCCATTTGCAGCAATGTTGATGGACCTAGAGATTGTCATACTAATTAAGCCAGAAAGAGAAAGAAAAATACCATATGCTATCACTTGCATGTGGAATCTAAAAAAAAAAAAAAATGACACAAATGAACTTATTTACAAAACAGGAAGAGACTCAATGACACAGAAAACAAGCTCATGGCTACCAGTGGGGGAAGAAGGGGTGGAGGGATAAATTGGGAGTTCAGGATACAAACTACTATATATAAAATAGGTCCTACTGTATAGCACAGGAACTATATTCAATATCTTGTAGTAACCAGTAATTAAAAAGAACAAGAAAAGGAAAATATATATATATATATATATATATATATATACATAACTGAATCACTATGCTGTACACCAGAAATGAACAAAACACTGTAAACCAACTATACTTCAATAAATTTTTAAAAATGTAATGCTATAGTGTCTGCCTTATCAGGGCTACATGAAAATGTCACATGAACATATTAGGGAATCAAATAAGAATCAGGAAGAAAATCTTTACTAAACAAGAGCATGGAAATTAAGGGGCAATTTCTTTTAGTTTTCAATTCCTGATTGCATGTGTATTTTTACATGACCACAATTATAGCTAAAAAAAGGTTTTATTCACTTAACAGAGTACCCTACTTTTCTAGATTTCCAAAGACTTCAAAATATTAATAGTTACACAAAATATTCTTGTGAAGACTGTACTAAAGCATCCTGTGGATCAGAGAAAGGTAATTAGGGTGTGTGTCCCCAAAGAGATGGGTTCTTCCATGATGCTGAGGAGCCAAAGGCTGGAGTTATTGGCTGTGAAGAGAAAAGCAGGGGAACAAAAGATACCAAAGAATCCTTTTTATCTGCCTAGACATGCTGTCGCTGGCTCATGGCTGACAAAGTTAGCAGCCCCTGGAGGGGCACTGCGGGAAATTTCAAAGGGGGCTGCGAATCTCACTATCACTTAGTGCATGGTTTCTCTCTTTACTGGATTCCTGGAATCTCTCCATCAGGCTACAAGGGACAGAACAGGTGGACGGTTCTCGGGAAAGTAAGAGGAAGCTAACTGGCTTTAACTCTTTGCTCCACTGTATGGAGGGTGTTAGCACAGCACGTGGCACGCAGTCTACCTTCCTCGACATCGCTGTAGCCAGAGTGCAAAAACAGTGAACTTTATTGTGGTTCTCAGTCCTAACTGCTTTCATTTTTGGTCCTTAGCTACTCAAATCCCTAGAGGCACATTCCAAGACCTTTGGGGATGCCAGTCCTTCAACCTTCTGAGCAGGGCTCTTCTCCCTGTGGAAGGATCTTGGTTTAAGTGCTCGTCACTGCCTGGCTGGGTTCTCCCAGCAATACCTGTTGCTTCTGCGTAACTGAACTCCTGTCCTGTTTGCACTGGGATTCCTCCCCTCAGGCAACATCTTCATTAGAATCCCTTTTTTCCCCCTTCTTTTCATATCTCTTCTACCCACGACTGGTCTGAAATACAAATGGATTCCTGGCCAGAGTTGGAAAGCAAGGAGATTGAGTGAGGCCAGGGTTACAGGGTCCTCTTGCTCACTGGAGTAAGTGAGAGTTGGTATTTTCTTAGGTTCACTTTGTCCTTTTCTGCCTAAGGCACTTCTGCCCAGTAACAGTTTACATCACATCCTTTGCTTCCAACCTAGCTCCCAGTGCCAGCCGGGAGCAGGGCCTGCAGAGCAGTCGGCTCCTCCGCCCTCTGGGGCCAGTTCCTCTGTGTATGGCTGCGCAAGGTTGCCCCCGAGGGCTGCGATGGCCCCGCTCAGGCTGTGCCCCATGCAGAGTGTGCCCACAGGAAGGGCATGCCTCTAATCAGTGTGAAGGCAGAGAGTGTGCTAGCCCAGCCCCGTGTGCTTTCCTTGATAGGAGAGTGCATGCATTTTCAGAGGATGTATCTGCATAAGGGGGAATTTCTGCTTTTTCTTTAAGATCTCCTGGATGAACCCTGTGACCAGTTTTAAGGAGGCTCTGCTTCAGAGCAGTGTGTAGGAGGAACACGCACACCTTGCTGCTCTGAGTGGTGCTCATTCATCACACCCACTCCATACTTTCAATTTCTTTCCCAAGACAGCAACAATTTTCAGACACTTAAAATACTTAACATTTTATACTATGCTTACTACAACAGACTAAAGATATAATCAACTGTCAGTAGAAATAGCTATAGGTAGAGAAATTCAACGTTAACCCTGATTTTTATAAATCTGCATACATATCATGGCTAAAGACTGTGTATCAGTAAATGTCCACAACAGTAAATAACAATTAAGAAATTGAAGAACAATGCTTTTATCCATGCTTCCATGTCCCAAACTTTTGGCTTTGAAATTCATTAATTTCATTTCCACAGTAAGAGAATGCAGCTTTTTTGCATTTCCCAAGTACACTACAGTTCTACTTTCTTGTCATCACCTGTGTTCATGTCTCAAAGGGAAAACAGATCTATGATAAAGTCATTTTGGTGTTTAAGAAACCAAAATACCATAAATGTTGTCCAAGAAAGGCTGCATCAACTTCCACTCTGCAGCCAAGAGCAATCACACACAGAGGACAAGTGCAGCGACTCAGAGCCCTCGTGAACTGAGTGTTGGAAAAGCAGCCCAGCTGAGAGGCCCATCAGAGAGTTCACTCTCCAAAAACAAGAGAGAGAGAGAGAGAGAAAAAAGCTCACTCTCTAAAGTGTCCAAACACTTCCTTGCCTCCTTCAAGTATAACAAGTATGACTTAACCCTTCCTTAATGACGCAGAACATTAAAACAATGGATTTGAGAGTAAGAGGTGGGTTTGACTCACTGGGTCAGTCACTGGGCAGACCGATCTTAGTCAACCACAGCTCCTTCCAGGGCTTGTCAGCTCTGGGACAGGATCACCGCCTTCCTCAGGGCTGTCTAGAAGATTAGCTTACACAGCACACAAGTGGTGCCTAGGGCAGTGCCCTGGCTTTTGCAGAGGGTGCTCCATGAAATGCCAGCCTACTTCCTGTCCCCTCAGTGCACAATCTGAACAGATGCGTTGCTGCTGTGTGTGCTGCAGGGCTGTCACCTCTGGGTGGATGCACACGTCAAGAACGGGTCACTGGGCAGAATAAATGCAGCTCCAGGATTTGCCTAGAACTTTTTTTTTAAGTACCTACACCAGATGTATATATATCTAAATCTCTCTATATGTAGATATATATGTATATATATCTATGTTTTTTGATATTTAAATTAAGTTTAACTTAATTCAAACGTCACATACTTCCACCTTCCAAGAAATGGTTGCTTCATCTTAGGGAAATAGAAACTATTGACTTAAGCTTTCATTATGTTTGGACAAGTTCAGGCAAACAGCAAAGATTCAGAAGTCCTACCATCAAACCTCCAGCATTGAGAAAGTGCTAAATCCAACTCAATCTATGCATGTATATATATAGATAGAGATAGAGGCAGAGATAGAGACAGAGATATACATTCTTATTTGACTTCCTTTTTCTTCATTAAAGTGGAATATGACTCCTAGGTAACAGGATACAGCTGCCTTCTGCAAATTTCTTCCCTCTTCCCAAGCAGTTTTCTTACCCTTCCAAAAGTCAGCTCCCCTTATGTCCTTATGTGACCTTCAGTTCATGCTTCATAAGTCCTCTGTGCCACAGGCACTGCACATATACACACGAAAGTTTTAGCAGCTTTATTCATCATCACCAAAACTGGAAGTAACCAAGATGCCCTTCATATATCCAAACAATGGAAAAGTACTCAACAATAAAAATGATCTACTGAGTCACAAAAAGACACAGAGGAACCTTAAATACATATTGCTAAGTAAAGAAAGTTTCACGTTTCAAATCAGTCTGTTGTGCACCTAAAAGTAATACAATGTATTATGTCCATTATATCCCAATTAAAAAAATAACTCTAAAAGGAAGGGCTTTGTATGTTCTAATAACTGTTTCACTAACATGAAACTAGATAAGAACCATGAGGCTTCAGACCTAGATTCAAACTGTCTTTATGCAGTTTTGTTTTGATTTGCTCAGACAGTCGTACACTGACATGGCTTTTGCATTCTATTAGTTGTCACTATTATTCTTTCATTAAAAAAAAAAAAAGAAAACAGGTTTATTCTGGAAATCCCCATAAGTACCGTAGCAATTTTAGTGATGAACAACTTTGGCTTTTAAACCATCACTTTCTAATCTATTACCTGAGGCCCTGACACTGAAATATATGTAAAGGACAGGTGTCAAGATGCTAGACACAGCTCTTTGAGGCCAAATTAAAAATAAATTTTTTTTGGTCTTGTTTTTAAGCCAATAGAGCCACAATAGAGTCACTGAGCTTCTGAGCATTCTCAGAACAACGAGAATTCAAGTTATCTTGCCAACTCTTTCCCATATAATTCTTTAGGATATTTTTAAATTACACCAGCAGGCCACTGAGCTAAGATTAAAATACTATGTTCCCTGAGTCATATTTAAAATCAAATTGCTTTACTTACATTTGCCTTATTTTGTTATAACATTAAGTAGATGTAAAACTATTTTTTAACATCAAAATAAATAACAAGAAAAATATCTAAATCTCATACCTCAAGGATATCTCCTCTGGTCAGGTGCAGTTAAAATGTTAAGCCTCTCAGATGACGTTTGGTACCATACCTGTCCTGTGTACGCGAACTCCAGGGCCTGCTTTAAGCCAAGGCTGGTCACCCCATGTAAATTCACCTCATCGGCCCCACTTTCCACCATACAAAGACTGAACATGGCCTAGGGGGGAGAGAAAGGAGGACAGACAGTTAAGGGACAAAGTCCTAGAGAAACTAAGAGAGAAAGGTTTTACAAGTTAAAGATTTGTTGTGGCTTCTGAAATGCTTCTTCAAGGCTTCCTTCACACAAGCCACGGTCACTTCGCTGTCTGACCAGTTGCAGTAACACACCAAGGGCTCTGCGTGGCTCACACACAGAGTCACACTGAATCCCACGGCTGTCCCCTGGGGGACTTGTGTTGGGTCTCACTCACCAAACTCATTCGCTCTCCCTTGGGGTCCCACAGCTAACCATGATCTGGGGGCCAGCCCCAAACTTTCTTGCCAACAGGACATGGAAAGCAGTACCTCCTGACATCTCTGCCTTTTCCTTCTGCCTCACCTCAGTGACACGTCTCCTTCCTCTCATCTGCCATTATCACACACGCCAGTCCAGTGGTTCTCAAAGTGTGGCACCTGGAGCAGCAACATCAGCATCCTCTGGGAACCTGTCGGAGCTCACATTTATGGGGCCCCAGCCCAGACCCAGAGTCAGCAGCTCAGAGCGTTGAATTTGAGAACCACAGTCTGAATTATTCAGTGAAAATTAATTTGCCCCCAAGCCTATTCTCAAAATAGTCAGCTTATTGAAAATCAGTTAGTCAAATGAAAACTTAACAATTAAATAAAGGAAACTTACCAAATTATAAACAAAGGCATGGGTCCTCCCACCTAAAAAAAAAACAACACCCAAAAAACAAAAAACCCCACTAATTTGTACACATTTAACAAGTTTAACTTAACAGGGAGTAAAGAGAACATTCAGTTTTGGGGTTACTGCTGGTGAAATGCACTAGCTAGAAATGTATACGTCTCTGTAGTGCTGAACTAACCTTCCCCAAAGGGAGGTCTGGCCTTTGCCTTTGGTTTCTGGAAAGTGACCTCTAGGCCTTTGGAATATCCTGCCTCAAAGGAGCATCTCTGTCTCCTGGGGCTTTGGCCACTGACAGTCTAGCAACATGATTTACGATGGGGGCTTTGGGCCACACTGCACCAGTTGTGAACTTCAGAGGAACTAGAGGCTAAAGGTATTAGTCTGACCTCAGGAGAGGCTGGTGACGAAAGGGCAGCCACATAGGCAGTGTGTGACTGAGCACCATTAAAAAACTCTGGACACCAAAGACTTGAGTGAGCTGCCCTGGTTGGCAGTCCTGTGTGCATTCTGCCGCAGAGCATGGGCAGGATGGGGTCACGCTATGACTCCACAGGCGGAGGATGGCCAGAAGCTTTGTATTTGGTCCCCTTCTGGACTCTGCCCTGTGCATCTCTTCCCTTGGCGAGTTCCGGGTTGTATCCTTCCCCTGCAATAAGCCACATCCAGGGGTGTACAAGCTTCTGTGAGTCTTTCCAGAGAACTACAGAACATGAGAGCAGTTTTAGGAATCCCCTCAAACATGCAGCTGGTGTTGGAAGTGAAAGAAGTCTTGACAGGACTGTCTCTTCAGATTTTGCAGTTTGGCTAACTTCTCAGAAGTAAAACAAGAATCAAAACGAACAAACTCACTCTCGCTGTTCTATGTGGTAATATTTCAGCACACAACAAATCTTTTTAATTTTAAAAAGTGATTTTTTTTGTTTTGCCAATGGATTAATATTCATCTTCTAGAAATTTTTTTCCTGATAAATGTATTTTGGATCCTCACAAGTCTACACATTTTAAATTAATATGTATGGGATGAGGGGTATTAACTGATGGTCCATTACTCTTTCTAGAGGTCCTCATTTCTAGCTTAAGCATTAGAGTTGTAAATTTCATAATGAATAGGATTCTCTTTGATAATTTAATATATAATTAAAATTCTAACTGTCAGAAATACAGAATTGTTGCTCTCTTGTCATTTGAGAAATTTTGTAAAGAATATTTTAAATGCTTACAATTTGAGAAAATAAAAAATAATATTCAAAATATCCTAAAGACATTGGGAGTATGTAACATGTAACACATGCAATTTTATTTGCTATATTAAATAGCAAAAATTTGGAATATATTTAACTTTCAAAAATTTACTTTATCATGAATAAATGAAATCTAACATTCCTTTAGAAGCTATTACAGGTGAATGGCCAATATAGTAAATTTGGTAACTTGGTTAGTGAGTTAATCTGGCTTCCCACTGATGCTAATGGCAGTTAAGGTACTGCATGTAGGTTAAGAATGGTAGATTTGAAGTCACATAATTCTTGGTTTGGTGAAGCACAGTGATAAAGGGAAAGCTTGTAACCAAAAAATTCTGGGTTTGAACACCGGCAAGTGACTAGGACAAACACGTTACTTCTCTGGACTTCAGGTTTCTTATCTGAAAAATGGGGATAAAATTTGTACTAACTTTATGAACTTGTCTGGAGATTATATGATAGAACATACGAAGTATTCAGTACAGTGCCTGGTATATGATGAGTTCTTAGTGAAATTTGTATTTTATGATAACAACCAAAAAGAATAAAGTTTCTCTTATGTATTCTCTGGTTAAAAGGATTGATAGAAGTACAAGTTCTGGGTTTTTTTTGTTTTTGTTTTTGAAATCAAGTATGACTATAGCTAAAAAAATACTAACAGGAAATTGACTTAATGCTAAATGGATTCTGCTTATGCATTTGTAGAAGCTCTAAAATTTCAAAATTAAAAAGCATAGGTTACAGTAAAAAAAAATTTTCAATTCGTACATTTCTAAATTTGCTTTTAGTTTTCTTATAGCTGTTTTTAAAAGAACTTGAAAGAAATTTCAGTTGTTTACAATGTCTCATTTTTATTATATGAGTGTTTCAGTTTTTAATATTCCCCACATTAATTTCTTTTTTCAGATTTCCCAAGTTGTAATTGCACATGATTTCGTGACCAGCTGCCCTCCATCACCCCATGTACAGTAAGCAGGACAGAAATTATTCAAACTGCAAAAAAATTATCTGGATTAATGAAATGGAAAAAGTTCCCGAGAGCAAAAGTTAAATGACAGAACAAGCTGCTAATTTTTGAATCTGCTTTCATAAGGGTCTTTCAAAAGCAAGCACGGCCATACTGGCATAGAACAGGTATCCATCCTCAAACAGAGACTTGTGAGCTACTGATCTTGAAACCAGGCTTGGCAGAGTGGGGAAAGAATACAACCCCTTCAAAAATGTGTGTATATATCTGTATAAGCAACAATGCGACACCAAATGGGTCACTGTGGTTCTATTAGAGGGGACGACTGCAGAGGGAAGGAAGAGACTGTTATTTTACTCCATTTACATACAGTATTATTTGGATCATTACTATGGACATGTGTTACCTGCGTACTTCTAACACCTACCTTTTGAAAACTTGGTTTTATTGTTAATGTTCAGGGTTGTGCAGGAAGACACATCTCATTCAGATCCTGGTTCTATAACCTACTGTGGGCAGTTTACCATGAACATGTGACCTTTGGATAATCTGTTAACTTCTCTGAACCTCAGGCCCTTTATCTGTACACGGGGATAATACCAAACTCACAGGGTTGTCTTGAGGTTTAGATACAATTATACTTAAAGTCAAGCACAACACTGGGCACCTACTAGACGCTTAATAAATAGAAACTGTTGTTCTAATCCAGGCTGATTGTCCTACTCTCCCTTGTCTCCCTTGGATCCCGACTGGAATGAGAGCTAAGAAACAGTCCCCTACCTCTGCCCTCTGCACAAATCCATTCCTTTCAAAGATTTTGCTGTTGAAAATCTCACTCAAAATTCCTATGTCTGGCTGCAGGACTTCACGTTCACTGCATACTACTACACCACACTTTTAGGACTGACCCCATCATAAAAACCATCACCTCCATTTCTAAAAACACTAACTTCCATTCTGATATCATATAGTCTTAGAAATTTAATGTTACAAATTTAACATATAATTTTTTTAAAATAGAAAAATGTGTTAATTAAAAGATTGGAAAAAAAAAAGGAAATATTAAATCAAAATCAGTGTCTTGAGTTTAACAAACTTAAAAGGCACCTCCATTAGGAAAAGCCCCACTGGATACCACTGAAGTAAGGAAGAACCCAGCCGTCTGACACACGAAACCCCAGCTGCCTAGGCTGCCTGAGCTTGTGCAACAGTGTCTAGAGACCTGCTAGGGCCCGTGGGAAGGGACACAGCCTTCTTTGGTAGCAGAAGAGGTGAAGACATCAAGGATGCTACCTTTCAGCATTAACTTATGAAAAGGTAAAATGTAACATGCGTGCAAGCGGGCACCGTATTTGCCTTCTTCACCACAGGGTCCCTGGACCCTAGCATTGCATTCATGCAATACACACAGGGCAACGAAGGAATGATTCAATCAGTGAACTGACAAACTCTTCACAAAGTCAGCTGCAGATGATGTCCAGCTGTTCTACACTGTAATAAACAAAAATAATTCAACACAAGAAAGAATTTTCTGGATGTAAGGTGTTTTAGACACTGGGATACAAAAAGTAGCTAAAGTTAAAGAGAAAGAATATTTTCAAAATGAGTTCGAAGCTAGACATTTAGAAAAAAGTAAGAACATATGGCAATGTCCTCTATCAAGCCACAACATTCTGCCAAAGCAGGGGAGGGTTCTGCTTAGAAACAGGAAAACATCGCACAGACTCCTTCTTGGTTCACACTGTTTGTCTTTGGGAGAGCCTCGGCCAGGCTGAGATTTACAGTCCTCACAGCTTACTCTTGGCTGATTATGTGCTGCAACCACCACAAATCTCTCTAATGGAAAACCCAGTTTGTGAGAATACAATCCACTTTAAGTGCCTACCACAGAGAGATCTGTGGATTTACAGTGCGTCATCCCCCCTGTATTTCACACAGAAATGACACAAATTGAGTCTTAACATCACAGTACATGAATTAAGTTTCCTTGGGTCCCATCAGTTGTCAAGCAGTCACAAGATGAGCAACAACCTGTTTTAGGTTGGCACATTATGCCACAAAACTGACCGAGGGAAATGCTACATCCTCAAGGAAGGTAGAATGACAGATGATAGACCTTTTTAAGCACTTAAAGTTGATGAAATATGATCTTCTTACCCGGTCAACTATGCGTAGCTTTGGGGTTGCACCGGATATGGGCAAGATATACAGTGAATTCTCATTTTATCAGGAACCTAAATGATTTTACAGATGAAATAACTGGATTGTTTTGGGCACATTCAACCCTTAGCTTTTACAAGAGAGTTAAATAAAAGTAAATAAACATGTTTAAGATAGTTATTGAAAACAGCAACTTAACAATGATTGTGGTGGATCCAGCCTGATCCCCTAAATCTTTTATAATGCCTTTTACATGTGATGTAATCAGTGGTGTTTACAGTGGCCATGAGGCATTACAGGGATTGGAGCTAACTTCTGAATCAACAAAGATTACATTTTGCTCAATTTAGTGTTAATGGTGATTATCCTTTATTGCATTTTGGTTATACCTCACATATAAAATGGGTAGTAAATCTCAGTTAATGAGACTGTTCAATTAACCACAATAGCCCATTTCCCTGACATTAAGGCGAGAAGAGTCCTGACCACAGTCGAGATGGCCGATTTACCTTCTTTATCTCATAGATGCAAAAGCAATCCAATCCATCTGAGGAGCTTAATGGCCTGAAAGACTGAGGCTGTTTGGTTGAAGGGGTATTTTCCCCTACACATTTATAGCTGTTTTAATTCTTCCGCGAACCGCATAATAATATTCTCAGAGAATAAGATGTCTGGACAAATGAAAACAATCAAATTATATTACTATGCACATAATTAGGTAGGAAAATTAATACTTCTGAAATACCTGTTCCCCCTCACCTTAACCACATAAAGAAAACTCTACCTTATATGCTAAAAACTGTGAAACATTGGTTTTCCCAACATCTTCAAATATGTAGCTTGTTTATTCAATGACTCTAACTGTATTTCACAGCTTTGCTCTTGGCACAGTTACTTCTTAAATTAACTACATGGTGATAATGAGCCCTTCAAAATCAGCGTGATTATAGTCTATCCTGTTTCTCCTTAGAATTCCCCCCGCTCCTAGACATGGCCATATTTCAGCTACTTGGGTCTTCTGGGGAGGGAGGGGGAGCAGGGAATGGAACAGAATGGAAAAAGGAAACAAATCTAGTTGTTTTATTTTCTTAGCTAAACATACAGTAAACTACTATATATAAAATAGATAAACAACAAGTTTCTACTGTACAGCACCGGGAACTATATTCAGTATCTTGTAGTAACCTACAATGAAAAAGAATATGAAAACAAATATATGTATGTATATGTATAACTGAAACATTATGCTGTACAACAGAAACTGATACAACATTGTAAACTGACTACACTTCAATAAAAAAAAAAAAAGAAAAAAACATAGTAAATGTGAAGGCCAGAAACTTCAGAAAGTGTTGCCCATCATGAAGTCAGGTTTGCCATGAATGGTATTTATCCTTGTCACCTGTTAGGTACTCGGGAAAATGACACCCACACATCTTGCTTTAGCCTTGGGTCCCCCTCTCAGATCCCTAGGCTTTTGTTCTGTCGTCTGATGTGTCTGTCATCTTCTAGTCTATGGTTCTACCCCATGGGTATGGGATTTCAATACTTCACTACCCACCATGTAAAGAAATCCATTCTTCTATCTTTAGATACTCAGGGATGGCACTTTGACTCTTCCTTACTGAATATACTTGATATTGAATATACTTCGGTAAATCTGTCCTCATATGGCAGCCAGCGGCACAGTCTTGCCTTTCAACATCTACTAAGGACACGTAAGACCAAACCTGGACTTCCCACATTATGACAGCTGTCCTAAGATAGAATCTGAGGTCTGCATGAGGGAGTGACGGAGAGCAGGTGTGATACAGAGTTTGCATGAATCAGGGGAAGTAGCTACGAAGACAGGAAATTTTTAGAAGGCAGTAATATCAGAAAAATTTGAAAGCCTCATGAGAAAAACAAGAGGTGGAGCAACTGAGGAGGCAAAGGGAGAGATTCTGTGTTGATTAAAATACAATAGGCATTCAGGGAGGATTCCATGAGTAAGACACAGAGGAGGCCCTTATGTGGCTTAGCAGGGCTGCCCAGGGTGTGTTTTTAAGTATCAAGAACAAAACTCTAGCTTTCTTCGGGAAATGGGATTTTAAAACTGGAAGGTAATTTAGAGACCACTGGCCCCTCACTACTCAGGCTATGGTTCCTGGGCCAGCAGCACTGATATCACTAGGGAACTGGTGAAATGTGCAATCTCAGGTCCACCCACATTTACTAGACGGGAAGCTGTGTTTCAGTAAGAGCCCCTGGTGACCCACATGCACGTCAGAGTCTGAGAGGCACGGCTATAGTCAGTCCTCCACCCTTGTAGCGTGGAAGGAGTAGGAAACGAAAAAACTAACAAGCTGGCTTCCCTGATGCTAAAACTGTCTGCTGATTCATTCTGACTGAGAAATCCTGCAACTTGCTTTTTCCTCCCTTACTGCATCTGTGCAAAACAACCACCAACTTTTCCTTTACGCTTTCCCCTCCCTATACATTCTTTACCGAGAACACCTTTAAACCCAGAGACTATGCTCCAGGAAGGAGGTAATGGGTCGATAATCTCAGAAGAACGGACAGACCCTCTGGAGGAATTCCTGGATGCCATGAAGATTCCTCAAGGGTAAGAGGAATGTAGCACCCTGTAAAATGCCCTGATTGTTATCACCTTCTCTGTTCCATCCAGTTTTTCTATAATCCTTAAGACCCCAACCCCAAGATGGAGTCACAGTTTCTAAGGCATTAGCCTGTTGTCACTCCCTTTTGCCTGGCAAAGCAATGAAGGTGTTCTTTTCTGATTCTCCCAGTACTCTGCCTCTGAGTCTCAATCTGGCTATTGGGGTGCAGAGGCCAGTTTTGTGACAACAGCACTCCATGAATACTTGAATATTTGAAGTGATAAGACACTCAATACTTCACATGAGAATGCCAAGTATTAGTAATGCTTTTAGAATACTGAATCGTGGTCACTCTCCTGGTAACTTTTTCCCCTTGTTCCTAGTAGGTCTATACATTCACTCCCTTTTCTTCTTAACAGCCTTTCCAATATGTGGTAAGAGCCCTTAAGTCTCCTGTTGGAAAGAGCAGCTACTCCAAATTCTTTGAGTGCTAACATTTTAGCAATCCAAGCCAATGCTAGAAATCCTGCAGTCCAGGCAGGAGACTGGAGTCCAAATCCCAGCAAGTGAGGACTGATCTCCAGATTCAGGGGGAAGGGAGGGGAGGTTACTACCTAGGAAATAAAAGTTAAAGAAAGACCCATGGTTCTAAGAATTAGGCCTTTGAAAAAGTAAACCATCTCATGTTCTTGAATGATGACAGTGGTAGGAACCTTCAGGCAAATACATCATACCACCTTTCTTTCCCCAATTACTTTGGTTGACTTTCTCTGGTCCATCTTCTTACATTTTCCTGAAAAGGAATTTGATGTGGCCACCTCAGAGTTGTTATTGACACAAATCCCTTTGACCCATTCCTATGGAATTCAAAAGTAGAGTTTTAAAGGATTTTCAACTTGCCATAAAGAATGGCAAGGCAACCCAATCAAAAAAAAAAAAATGGGCAGAAGATATGAATAGATATTTCTCCAAAGAAGACATACAGATAGCTAACACAAGATGCTCAATATCACTAATTATTAGAGAAATGTAAATCAAAATCATGAAGTTTTACCTCATACCTGTCAGAATGGCCATCATCAAAAAGTCTACAAATAACAAGCATTGGTGAAGATGTGGAGAAAAGTGAACCCTTGTACACTGTTGTGGGAATGTAAGTTGGTGCAGCCACTATGAAATACAGATGGAATTTCCTCAAAACTCAAAACAGAATTACCATATGATCCAGGAAGTCCACTCCTGGGTATATATCTGGAAAAAACAGAAACACTAATTTGAAAAGATACATGCACTGCAATGTTCACAGCAGCACTATTTACAATAGCCAAGACATGGTAGCAACCCAAGTGTCATCAACATAGGACTAGATTAAGAACATGTGATATATATAATGGAATATTACTCAGTCATAAAAAAGAATGAAATACTGCCATTGGCACTAATGTGGATGGACCTAGAGAATATTATGCTTAGTGAAATAAGTCAGACAGAGAAAGAAAAATGCTGTATGACATCACTTATATGTGGACTCTTACACAAATGAAGCAAATGAATGTATATGCAAAACAAAAACAGACTCACAGACATAGAAAACAAACTAGTGACTATCAAAGGGGAGAGAGAAGGGGGAAGGAACAAATTAGGGGTATGGGGTTAACAGATACAAATTGCTATATATAAAACAGATAAGCAACAAGGATATACTGTACAGCATAAGGAATTACAGCCATTATCTTATCATAAATAAAATGGAGTATAATCTACAAATATACTGACTCACTATGCTGTACACTTAAAACTAACATAATATTGTAAATCAACCATGCTTCAATTGAAAAAACAGTACGCAGGCAGTTTCTTGCTTGTCCAGTCTGATATTGGTAGTGGCTGCCTCGAGCCCTGTTGAGGGCTGAGAGGCCACATTCAGGCTCAAGTGAGAGTGGTCAGGATCTAGTTATTACGCCTGTCATGGGTATAAAAAGGGAGCAGGGGCAGATGTGCCAGCCCTGCATCATAAAGTGTACATATGTACAAGCAGGAAAACACAGTTTCTGTCCTAAAATTCATGACATCATTGTATAAAATGCTTTGCCTCTTTTCTATAGATAACTTTTTGGAAGAGTGTCGAAGATAATAGTGTGGAAACACCTCAATTACCACTTATTCTACTTTTTAAATACCTAATGTAAGTTAAAGATCACTCTTAAAACTTGAACCCCAAATTTCAACAGCTCCTCTTTTATTTTTAATGTCCTCCCTATATATATATCTTTTCCTTCAACATGCTAACATAAAATAAGATGCATAAGACCATAAATACAGGTGCCCAGTCCAGCTGTGACATCTCTTTTCAATCTCTTTTTATTCATCACTTTGGTTTGACAGCGGTGAGTCAGGTAACACACATCGGAGCCACTCTCCCCTTGTTAGGCGTTCACACAGAGGAGGGCAAGAGTCCTGGCTAACACAGGGCTTCCTCTAACTCCATTAGTTGCTAAGCAACCACTTCACTGGCACCTTCCTGATTCAAGGCAGAGCAGATCAGTTTAATATGAAGTGTTGGGTCATCCCATAAGCTCAAGTTCACTCCTTCTGCAAACACATTTGATTCTTTGTCCATGCAGGCTATGTGCAAAGTCTCCACATCTTACAAAATGGGGGGGGGGGGGTTAAGAATAACTCACAAGAGTTCAAATATCTTTGCAAAGTAACTAGATGAAGAACTTCTTTTAATCCTATGAAAATGTATATATGCATAGGTACATAATTTTAAAGTGATGTGAGTGATTGGATATGAAAATCTCTCTTATCACTTTAGAGTCACATCTCTCTAAATGAGAAGAATCCTGATAATTCAATCCTTCAGGAATCAAGACATGTAAGCCAAAACTCCAATCAACACCAGGTGAGCAAGGGGTATGGCTCAGTGGTAGAATGCAAGCCTAGCATGCATGAGGTCCTGGGTTCAATCCCCAGTCTCTCCACTAGAAACAAATAAATAAACCTAATTACCTCCCCCTCCAAAAAAAAAATCAGATGAGCTAATCAAAAGCAATTGATTCAAAAAGCAGCTGGATCATCCAACAGCTTGGACAATTCATTTTGAATCAGTTTTTTTTTAATAAAAATGATAAGCAGAATCAGGGCCTATCTATAGAGTCCAATAATTCTTTACACCAGTTCATCAGATTCACATGGTCAGCTGTCTTATTCTTCTTTTATAAAACATCTGTCTTTGTTCAATATTCAAAAGGTTTAAAATTTTCATCAGCTTTATTATCATTCAGATGTGTTCTTGTTCTTTCTGATGAAGTTAAGGTTGACTGCATTACTGAGATTAAATAAGCATGGGTAAATTTTTGGTTTTAAATAAAACAGCGTGAAAGTTATCATTTTAAAAGCATAAAAAGATATGGCAGAAAAAGTGAAATAATCTTTCAATACAAACTTAAATACATATAAAAAGCTTATCACAGTGACTGCAGAGAGTAAATGACAAAAAAGCTGTTATTATTACATTATAAGTATTTATCTGGCTTCACAGTATTTATATTCAGTAGAAATGAATCAGTTTAAATAGAGGAATAAAATGCAGACCAGAGGTCACCATTCTCCATTCACTATAATGAACATAGTGCACTAGGAGCACAACAATGAAATTAATAGTTATCCAATCTGAGATGTTAATGATTTCTCTGACACTGAGGCAAATAGCTTTAAAGGGGATATAACAGTGATTGTTTAGAGGTTCTCAGCTTTCTATGTAAAAAGGAAATAACATTTGACCCCCACTAGTACTAACTGGTACTCCACCTTGAACTAACAAAGGGAATACTATTTTTAATTGATGCGTTCAGTTTCAAAAGGAAATTATGAATCCATATTAATTTAAGAAAACAAAACAAAACCCCACACACCCTTTGGTGCTCACAAGATCCTACCCACAGCACATCTAAAATCAGCCTTCTTCTAGTTATTCAACCACTGCAGCTTCAATAATGGACAGATGTGCAGCTGTTCATTGTCAGCCAGGCAATTAATGCTTATCGAACATCCACCACGTGTGAGGCTCTGTAACAGACTGTCTATGAAATGTCAGATTGACTGCTTAATTTGGCTTTGCTGAATGTCTAGGCCATCATTAATGGTGCTATTTTTTTCTGGCTAAATTTAAAAGCTAGTTCACGAGGCCTCTTCTTGGTAGATGTTAACTAAATGACTCATCAGCAGATACAAGTTGCAGAATGTCAACATCTACTCACAGACAACAGGTGATTATGACTTAGGTGAGAAATTGAGCACATTTTCAACTGGGGGTGATTTTTGTCCATTTCTACAGCTCCTCGGAACTATGTTTGTGTGTAGGTTTTTTAAAGTCACAACTGCCTTAAGAAAAGAGAAGTCTATTGCAGCATTTTGGGTACCTCTTCTGAACTAGATTCTGGTATTTCTGGAGTTACAAGCTGAAGGGAAGCAAATGAATGCTACTACATTAGGTCCCCAGCTAATTAGACAAGGACTCTAAAACGTACGAGTAGCTAGCTGTCCAGTCTTTCCTGTTTCCTAATTCCCTGGTGGCTTCAGATGGTACCACACTAGGCCAGCTGGATCCAAGGAAACAGCAAGATGTCTGCTGGGCTACAAGTCTTTTGAACTCAGGACTTAAACTTCTCTCCAGGAGTACATACCCACTAAGACTCTAAGAAGTTCTATGTTGGGGAGTGGGACAATCATCACTTTCCTGGTTTGTAACTCAATCTTGGCATCAGTAAGGCCATATTTTCAACTGTAGGAAGAAAACAGAGTCAGTGCCCCAGTGCCTCTGAGCCATCCTTCTGCTCCCTAGCTCCACACCAGCTGTTAAACAGAGAGATCTACATGAATAAAAACAAAACTATTATTTAGTCTTAGTGAAAATCACCTTTACTTGTGAAAACTGAAACAGGTATTACTGATCAGTTTTGTATTTCAACTGTATCTATGGACTCAGGCATCCTGGCCACTGCTGAACAAATACGATCCAAATCCCAGAGAGGAAAGGCTTTTGCTGACTGGGCCTAATGACTCAAAAAGTTTAAAAAAACTAAATGGTGGCTTTTTGTCTTTACTATTTTTTATTTATGTAAGTAATACATAAATAAAGTTTTCTTTAAAAATAAGATTATCATAGATAAAAGTAAAGCCTTACTTTCTAGAAAGTAATATTTGAGCAAAGATCAGAAGGGAGCAAGGAAGCAAGTCCTGTAGAGTAATGCAGGTGGAGGAAACAGCTGTGCAAAGGCCCTGAGGTGACAGCATACCAAGCATACTTGAGAGAGGCCCATGTGATTGAAGCGGAAGGAGGGAGGGCAAGAGTCATAGGAGGGAGGCCTGATGAGGTAGAATCATGTGGACCACAAGATATTGGCTTTTACTCTGAATAAAAGTGGAAGTCATCACAGGGTGTTGAGCAGAAGTGAAATAATCTGTGCAGTTTCAGTTATATCACTGGGGCTGCAGCCCTGATATAGATGCCAATGGCTCAAGGATTAAAGTACAAAGATAAAGTAGAAGGTTACTGCAAAACTGCAGGGAAAAATGACCCTGGGCGCCAGGGCGGTAGTAGCAGAAGTGGTTAGAGTCTGTATATATTTTGAAAGTGGAGTCACAGAACTTGCTGGCAGTTTGCACGCAGGAGAAAGGAATCACTAATTACTCAGCAGTTTGGAAACTGCACTAACTATAGTCATTGTTAACTAAAATGGAGAACACCGTGCAATAAGCAGGCTTGTGGGAGGAAACTGGGAGTTTGCTTTGGACATGTTAGATTTATGATGCCTCTTAAACATCCAGGCAGAGGTGATGAGCAGGCAGCTGGGTATACAAGTTGTGGATTTTAGGGGAGCATCTATACTGGAGATCTAAATTTGGGGGTGGGTCATCATCTGTGATGCTTAAGTTGGTCAACTTGCTTGGGTCATGGGGATCCCAGACAGTTGGTCAAACATTATTCTGTGTTTCTGCGAAGGTGTTTCTGCATGATATGCACATTTGAATGGACTGCATAAAGCAGATTGCCCTCCCTAACACGGGTGGGCCTCATACAATCTGCTGAAGGTCTCAATAGAACAAAAGGCTGAATAAGAGTGGATTCTCTCTGGTGACTGCCTTCAAACTGAGATGCTGGCTTTTTCCTGCCTTTGGACACAAACTGAAACATGGGCTCTTCCTGGGCCTCGAGCCCACAGCTTTCAGACTGAAACTACATCACTGGCTCTCCTGGGTCTCCAGGCTGCTGACTGTGGAGATCTTGGCACTTGTCACCTTCATAATTGAGTGAGTCAATTCCTTATAATAAATCTCTCTCTGTATATAAAATCCCTTTGGCTCTGTTTCTATTAAGAACCCTAATTTATATATCATTTTATATTACTATATATATAAAGCCATGAGATAGTATAAAATTATCATGAAAGCTGGTGTAGACAGAGAGTCTAAGGACTGAGTCTGGGCCACTCCAGTTTTAAGAAGTTGGGGAGATGAGGCAAAACTAGCAAAGCATTTGAGAAGTAGCAGCCAGTAAGTGGGAGAAAAACCTGAAAAACTCAAAAGCAAAATGAATAAAGTATGTCAAGGAACAGGAAGTAATTGAGATGCTGATGAGCTGTGAAAAAGAGAGGACTGGAAATTGATCACTGGATTTGGCTGCATTTTGTTGACAATTCTTTTATCTATGTTCATAAGTGAGATTAGGTTCTCATTTCTTTTTGCTGCTCTTGTGTTTTGGTAAGAGAATTATGTTAGCCATATAAAACTAGCTGTGTGGCTTTCCATTTTCTTACAGACTTTAGACTTGGTTCATGGGAAATAGCTGTTAAGTAAAGAGTTGGTAGGACTAGCACATAAAAAATCTGGGCCCACAGCCTTTCTGAGGAGGTGTGTGGCTACTCTGACTACTACCCCAATTTCTTACATTTTTCCCTTTTGGTCCAATTTTGGTAACTTTTATTCTTCTAGAAATATGTTCACCAAGGTTTTAGTGTTTGTTGATATGAAATTTCTATGGTTTCTTTGATAATCGTTTTTCCTTACTTCATCTCTAAATGTCACCTTTTTTATTTTTATATACTTCTTTTTTTAATTTTTATATATTGCCTCTTCCTTTTTTAAATAATTCTTGAATAAATATGGTCAAAGTTTATCTTAATCCATATGATTAAACAATAGTTTAAGAATATTTAATATAAAAATATGTATTTTTTGCTATCTCATGAATACTTGCTTTTATCCTATTCCTTTCCAGCTATTTTATTAGCATTTATTTTATAATTCCAGTTTTTGTGGTTGAAAGCATAGTTCACTATTCTGGATCTTTCCTATTTTAAACAAATGCACCAAGGCTTGGAAAAGACGCTACTGATGTGGCCCCCAGATCCCTCTTTAATGAGGAATCTGTGGTCCCAGCTGCTGGGAGAACTGTGGGCAGACAGACTTCAGCTGTCAGCCTCTTCAGGGATTGCCCAGCTGCTGAGAGTGTCCTGTCTAAGGTCCCGCCCCTTCCTGGGAGGCCCAAATTCAATGAGTGATCAGGGCAAGAATATAAAAGTCCTAGCCACCAGGCCCAGCACTGAAGGGCATCTTAGCTCTGGAGTTCCCTGTGGAGTCAGCTGTGACTGTTGTTGGGCTGACATCAAAGATCAACTTCTCCTCCTAAGTCTTGCTTTTTTTCACCTCCCACCATGGGTGTTGATTCCAAAGGTTCTTCATGCTGAACTCTGTCTCAGAGTCTTCTTTCCAGGGAGTTCAAACTGCAAAGAAGGCTTTAATTGTCCTTCTTCAAATCCATGTTAAGAACAATGCTTTAATTACTATTCAGTTTAAATGTTGTGAAATTTTGACACTGATTTTCCTTTTAACTCATTGAGTGCTTTCTAGGAAAAAAATTGCAACTGTATGTGGGTAATTTACTTTGTTATTGATTTCTCTTTTTAATAAGTTCCTTATGACCAACTTACTGTGTGGTCAGAATGACCTACTTAACTACAGTTTTTACAGTTATTTTGAATGTGTTCTATCCAGATTCTCAATGTACATCTTTATTATTTTTTTATTATCTAAATGATCTGTCAGTTCAGAGAGAAGAGTGTTTAAAACCTCTCACTATGAGGATCTGTTGATTTATCCTTACGATCCTATTATTTTCCTAATATATTTTGAAGCTTTACTAAGTAGATATAGGTTTGTAACTGTTATCTTCCTGATAGATTGTTACTTTGGTCAGCACAGAATACCACTTTATGATCTTTCTACTTCTGTTAACCTTAAATTCTAGTATGTGCCATGTTAATATTATTACACATACTTTGTTAGTGTCTGACTAGTGTATTTTCCTGAGGTATGTTTCTTATAAACAAAATATACTTAGATTTATATTTTTAATCAATCCGAGTTTGTGCCTTTCAATGAATGACTTTGGACAGTTCACATATATTGTTATTACTAAATATTAATAAAATATTTGGTCTAACTTCTACCATCTTATGTTGTTATAATTTTTCATGCTTTTTATTTTTTTCTTTTTTCCCTTTGGATATATATAGCAATAAAAAAGGTTTCTTCATTCAATATTAATTATACTTACTGTAAAAACCTCTTTCTGATTGCATCAATAACCATTTTCCACATGTCATAGTTTCATCCATTTGTTGAGTCTCCTGATAATTCTGCATTAATTAAGGTAATATGACATTATAATCTTAGGTAATTTTATAACAGGTAAAACTCAAATTTCTATGGCCTCATTCGCTCAGGACACAGCTCAGTGTAATTGTTCCTAGTTAGGCCACCAACCACATGGTTGTTTAGGGCACAAGGTCCTTTCATCTTAGGGCTCTGCTCTCCTCCGAGTTCTTTCACTTTGGCTTGTAGACAGAGAAAACAACTGCAGAGAAGATGCATCTGATTATAACCACCTTCCTGCAAGTAACCCATATTTTCCCTTCATACTCCTTTAACGAGAACTAGTCCCACAGCCCCACCTAGAAGCAAGAAGCATTAGAAAACGGAGTCCCTGACTGAGTAGACACTTCCGAGCAACAACTCAAAACAAAAGAGGAGGGGTTAGCTGACTGTCTCTGCCACATTCTGGTTTCTACACTTTCCTAAATTATCTGGCTTGTCTATCACTACTTCAAGAATAGAAAGCCCTGGCCCCTGAGCATGGCACAATTCACTTCTCTATTCTCCATGCTCTTGTCTACTTAATCCTCGCATTAATCACATTAATCACTAGTGGAACGCTACTAGTGAACCTTCACCTACAGGTAAGCAGACCAGACACTCTCCCAATGATGAGGGCATTCCTTCTGTTGGCCTAAACCTTGGGTAAGAACCCTGGGAATCTAGAAACCTCCCAGGTGGAGTTAGCTTTGCCATCTGTCTCTATGCTTAAGTAGAATCTTTTAGATACAAGCAGCTTGGCTCTGCTTCTTAATCCCCTAAGTCCCAAACACACTTACTTACTTCTTGACAATTACATCTATTAGTCTTTACATTTTATTTTGCTATAGGTTTTCTTTGCCCTTGTGAAATGAGTTGGGGTTTTAGAAGAATTTATAGAGTTTTCGAAGTTTATGGGGAAGGAATTCAAAATTTTTATAATTTAAGTCTTCTTTGCCCTTTTAAAGTGACATTTTTCACTCATTATATAAAAAAGCACATGTTTCTTTTTATTATAGCTTTGAGATTAGCTCCCATCACACATATATTTTATAATGAGTAATTTATAATTGCCATGTCTATTAGAAAGCTTGTGTTGTTCCAACCATTAGGACATAATTCACTGGGTTCTTTTAGGTGATTTATCACAAAGCTCCTTGAAACTGACTTTGGCTACAATATTAAGATATGGTTAATGTCATTTTCAGCAATCATCTCTTGTGGCATTCAAAGAAGAACATGCCTACCATTCTAAAAACCAGAAATTGTATTATAAGACCTCAAATGCTGACCTAATGGAATTTAATTCGGACTTGGCTAGACAAGAGATGAATGACCGAGCAATGAAATCATGGCATATATGATAAGCACATCATGTTCCAACACTGACCCTCCTCCCACCCCCACCCCTGGCTACAATAATGTTCCACTGGGAATCTCTTGTTTACCAACTAAAAGCAGAATCTCGTTATAAGCAGACTGTAGAGTCTACCAGATATAAGAGTCAAGGCCCAGAAAATACTTCCACACATTCACAAATATTTTCTTTGCCTTGCTGGAAAATCTCCAGTAAAGAATAGTAACCTTGCTATGCCACACTTCTAAACTACTGTCCAAAAGACTAGTGACTAGGACTAAGACTAGTGACTGCTTAGAAAAAGAAAAAGAAAAAGAAGATGAATAAGAGATATAAAGGAATATACCTTTTATTCTTCTAGGTTACTTTTATTAGATTTAAAAAATTTCTGTTTCCTTCTCTTGGTGGCAAGGTTTGAAGTCATTTGGGTTTTTTTCAACATTAGAACCCAATATAACATACAGCTGAATATTAGATATTTTTTCTTTAAGAAAACACTTCTGTAGTACTTTTTTCACTCATGCACACACAAAATTGAGAAAAGATAATGGATAAATTTTTCTATATCTAAGATAACATGAAAATAATGACATACCAACAGAAATAATTCAGGGGAACAAAAAAGCACTTTATAGGAGTCTTAATTTATAAAATATTTTGTGACTATTGAATGACATTTGGAAATGTTTCAAAAAATATCCGCTGTGCTAATTAAGTGCAAAGCCAAGGACTGAGTATTCAGTGAGGGTCGGGGGATGAGGGAGGGACAGACATATGTACAAATCTTGACTCTCTTCCAGTACCATCAGCCCTGCTCCACCAGCTGTCCTAGAACCCACCACAGTTCCTTCTCTCCACCTGTTCCACAGCTGTGACCATTGCTTCTCCCATTCATTTACTGATAATTTTCAAAGAGCCAGGAGCATGACCCAGGTGTCCTACATTGTCCTACATGATCACTTTTTTTTTAAACCAGTCCCCAATTCTTTTCTTGCCCCAAAGTCAAGGGAGAAAAAAGCCAGTAGCTTGTTTGGGCCATCTCAGTTTGTTTATTTTGCCTTTTTCTGTACGAGCTGAATAGAAATCCTCACAGGCTGCAGGCTGGAGACACAGTAGCCTGTGTGTGAGGCTCCCTGACTGACAATGACCCTCAGTCCCCAGAGCCAGTATCAACACTCTTTCATGAGGAATGCAAATTAGCCCAAAGCACTAATCTCTGAAGACATTTTTTATGACACTAGGATTAATGTCAAGAAATGCCTTACACACTTTTAAAACTGTTCTTAAATGTGAAATCATATGATACTTTGGGTAGGTGTGAGCATGACATATAGGCGGCCTTCTTTTCTACCGTCCAGCGAGAGCTCATTGTACTTCCACCAAACAGGGAATTCAAAGTGCAAAACAGAGCCTATTCAAAATAGTAAACACACAACAGCAACAACAAAAGATACACACAGATTTCCCTTTCATAAAACATAAAGCAAAGGAACTCCTCACCTGCGCTCTTTTTAATCCCATAAATAACTTTTCAAATATTTAAAATTATGTTTACAATTATCTTGGACTGTAAATTACAGCAGAAGCAACTGCATGACCAGTAAATCCTAAAGAAGTAACAGCTAAGAAAATTTGGGGTGTCTGGAGAGTTTGGTACATTTCAAAAGATTAATTCATGTCTCAAAAGTAATGCCTTGGGGAAAACAATTTCAAAATAAAAGAAAACTGAAATGCAAAAAACAGACAAAATTGGCAAAAACTGTCTTTGCTGAGTAGCTTTAAAACAATGATTCTTCCTAACAGAACTTTGGTTTAAAAACCAAAACTCTGCTCTCTTCTGCATGGAAAATAAAAACCACCTGTAACACTAGCAAACTAACAATTTAGCATCCAGTGTGTTTCGAACTCTTGGTTTGTATCTGACATTTATTATTTCATTCAATTTCCACATTAGCCCCCTGAATTAAGTGACAATTCACCTACTTTTAAACTTGGAGGAAAAAACAATGAAACTTAGAGATAAAGCCATTCACCCAAAGATATACACAGGCAGAAAACATTTGAAAAAAGCGGTTATAAACCAGACTGGTCTCAGTCTAAAACTGTACTGGCTCTATAATTAATACTCTTATTAAAATGTGAGTTCTTTATTGGTATACAAAACATTTTCTCTTTCTCACTCTTAAGCTATATGACACATTTCTTTAAATTAAAATTTTTATGTGAAACTTTCAAAAGTGAAACTATCAGAGGCAACCAGGGCTACCCCAGAAGCATGTGAAGGAATTGAGAGCACACCAGCCTCAGCGTTCAGGCTCCCGGAGCCCTGGGGTGCTCGCAGGGGAACAGACAGAGATGGAGCTTGTGGCAGGACCGTCCCGTTTGCAGTGGAGGGACAGGGACAGGGCAGCATGTGCCACAGTGGACACAACATGATAAGCTGCAGCCTTGCCTCTGCGTTGCTGCTCCACAATTTAATAACCAAGGACCTTAGGACACTTCCCCAACCTCTTTCGGTCTTAATTTTCTTATAGGTTAGTGGGAATAGCTATTTCTTTGGTTGATGTCACAGTCAAATGAGACTGAATGAGTAACTCACGGGCACAATAAAGAGATAGTTGCCACAAGACAGAACGAGCTGTTGTGATCTCTTCTGCTTGCCCTCCACCTCCAGGGCGACCTTAATGCTCCCCCAGCCTGGAAAGCACTCCTGGGACTTCACTGTGTGGGAAAGGTCCTCCTATTCCAAGAAGCTTCCCAACTGCAGACCAATGTTTTCTCCATCCTTCAAAATCACTTATTTATTTACTCATTCATTCAGCAAAAACATTCACTGTGCTCAAGGCACTTTGCTAGATCCTATAGGAGACTGAAAAAAAATTCAGTTTTTTCCCCTAGGCAGCTGACACCCAAATATATGAAGCTATGTAGTTAGTTACTGTCAGGAGCCGGGGTGTTAACCAGAGATAAAAACATCTACCGCTGTTTTAAGAATCAAATGAGAGTGGTTTGATAAATACTGTGATTATGACTATTATGATTGCCACCACTCCACTGGTTTGGCACTCATTTTGCTGTTGAAGTCTACATGCGTGGTCCCTATCAGGCCAGAAGAGGCTTCCAGCCAGTGCTTTCAGACCAGCTCCTGGTCTGGCACAATGTTGTGGACATAAAAATACCGTTTGCTGGATGTTTCAGTCCCACAGAGACTTTGTATAATTTCATCATCAAGACAACACCCTATTCCAAGTCAATATGGCCACTGTCGACAAATCCATACAAAAACCACCACTGCTGGAGAAACACAACTCTAGGCTACTAGGGTCCAGAATGCAGTTAAACTTTATCTGCAGCAAAGTCTGTTTGTATGTTCATTCCTCAAATGCTCAGTGAGCATGTACCACGTGTGAGGCACTGCGCTAGGCAGAGGGTAACAAAGTGAACGGGATCCTATGACAGAGACCAAAACCTGTCCCCTCCAGAAAGTTCCGCCTGGTGGGGGAGATCACACGTGCACAACTACTAGATAATGTGAGGGAAAACCTATACTCTGTAGTCACCATGACCAAACAACTGCAAAACTAGTATTTCTACAATCTTCCTAATCTCAGTGAATGGTAACTACATTTGTCCAGTGCCTTAGGCAAATACCCTGGAGTCAGCCTTCACACCTCCCTTCCTCTCACACTCCAAGACCAGTTCACGGTCAAATTCCAGGGGCTCTTCCTTCAAAATGCATCCAACAGTCCTCACCACCTCCATCCCCATGGCCCCAGTGTAAACCATCATCTTGTTCCTGTCTTACTCTAATAGCCTCCCATTAGGCTCCCTGCTTCCACTCTCATCTCCTGACAGGAGAACAATCTTATGAGAATGCAGGGCATGTGATGTTATTTCTGTCAAAATTGTCTAAGCACTTACCATTTCACTGAAGTAAAAATCAAAACCCTAACAGCAACAGCCTGCAAGGTGGTCACCTGTGACCTGGCCTCACGTGTTCCTACCTGCTGACTCCTCTCCAGCCCCTGCCCTCCCTGCTGTGCACAAACATTGCTAGTACCTCACACCCCAGGCTTGGTCTTTGCTGTTCCCTCTGTCTGGGATGCTCCTTGCCAAGCAATACGTGGCCTGCTCCTTCACTTATGAGAGGGCCTTCCCAGACCATCTTATTAGAAGGAGGCAATTCCCACCGCCACTACGACCAGCACTGCCGACCCCACCCTCCTGTGGTCCTCCACGGCCTTTACCCCCGTTAGACAAACTCAATACTTACTTATCTGTTTAGAGTCATTCTTGTCCAACCAGAGTGGAAGTGTCATAAGGGAGGATTTTGTCTGTTTTATATATTACTGCATCTTCACAATCTAGAACAGCGCCTGGCATTTAGTGGGTAGTCAATACATAACTGTTGAATGAATGAATGATTAAAGAAATGAACTAATGAATGAAAGAGTAAATAAGTAAGTGAAACATGTATAGAATACTAAGGTATTGGAGAAGGGACTAGAAAGTTAGGAGGCAGGAAATTATAGGAGAAGAGTGATGTATGAGACACAACAGCAAAGGAAGCCCACATAGAAACCTGACTCCCTAAAAGGGAGAGATTCAGATTACATGCTCCTACATTATTCTGCCTTGAATTATAATTATGTGTATACGCTTTACCTTTTCTATGAATTAGAAGTTCTTTGAGGACACAGACGGTGTCTATGATGGTTAATTTTAAGGGTCACAGGGTTCTCAGATACTTGGTTAAGCACTATAAATGGGAGTGCTATGAGGATGCCTCAGGTGAGATTAACATTTGAATTGGTAGACTCACTAAAGCAGATGACCCTCCCCCATGATGGGGGCCTCACCCAATCAGTTGAAGGCCTGAATAGAATAAAAGGCTGAGTTAGAAAGAATTCTTTCCTTCTGCCTGACTGTCTTTGAGCTGAGACATCAGTCTTCTGCCTTTCCACTCGAACTCAGGCTGGTACCTGCACCGTCCTCCTGCAACAGAGTCAGTACAGTGTTCTGCACATACAGGTGCTCAGCACACTGTCCAGATGAATGGTGATGCCCTTTAATGGAAGAACAAGCCAGATCATCACCAGGGTGCTGCCCACTACCTTAACATATCCACTCCTGCTATTCTCAGAATCAGGACTTACTGTATTAAAGCTGTCTCTTCCCCAAAGCAGTATGTTCCACGGTTACAACCTAATTGCTCACTTGACGCTAAAAAAAAAAATTCGAAGGTCATCTTCTCTTAAAACAATTACGAGAAAGCAGTGAGGTACCTGCAGTATTTTTTTTTCTTTCATTAAAAAAACTAATAGATTTTATTTTTTAGATCAGTTTCAGGTTTACAGAAAAACTGAGTAGAAAGTACAGAGAGTTCCACATGTCCCCTTCCCATCAACATACTCCACTAGTGTGGGAAAACTGATGAACCAACGTTGACAGATTATTATCAGCCAAAGTCCACAGTTGACACTAAGGTTCACTCTTAGTGCTGTACAGTCTATGAATTTGACAAACACATAATGATGCACACCTACCATATAATGTATCATACAGATTAGTTCCACTGCCCCCCAAACTGCTTCATCTGTTTATCCCTCCCTCCCCTTGGCCACTGGCATGACTGATCTTTTTACTGTTTTCAAAGTTTTTCCTTTCCCAGAATGCTATATAGTTGGAATCACATAATTGTGTATCTTTCAGACTGGCTTCTTTCACTTAGTAATATGCATTTAGGGTTCATCCTTGTCTTTTCATGACTTGATAGTTCATTTCTTTTTATTACTGAATAATATTTCACTGTATGGAGGTACCATAGTTTATATAATCAGAAACACAAGAGGAGACATTATAACTGATACCACAAAATATGAAGGATCATAAGAGATTACTATAAACAATTACACACCAACAAATTGGATAAGCTAGAAGAAATGGATAAAATCCTAGAAATGCAGGCTACCAAGACTGAATTATGAAGAAACAGAATCTGAACTGACCAATAATGAACAAGGAGACAAAATCAGTCATCAAAACCTTCCAACAAAGAAAAGTCAGGACCAGATGGTTTCCCTGGTGAATTCTACCACACATTTAAAGAAGAATTAATGCCAATCCTTCTCAAACTCTTCCAAAAAACAGAAGAGGAAGAAATATTCCCAAACTGGTTTTATGAGGCAATTATTACCCTGACATCAAAGACAGATAAGGGCACTACAAGAAAAGAAGAATACAGCCTAATTTCCCTGATCAGTATGGATGCAAAAAGCCTCAACAAAATATTAGCAAATCATATTCAATAGCACATTAAAAGGATCGTCCACCATGATCAAATGGGATTTATCTCTGAGCTGCAAGGAGAGTTCACCATAAGCCAATTAAATATGACACACCACATTAACAGAATTAAAGACAAAAATATATAAACATATCAATGGATGCAGAAGAAGCATTTAACAAAATTCAAAATCCTTTCATGACAAAAACTCTCAACATCCTAGAAGAAAACATAAGCAATAAGCTCCTGGACATCAATCTTGGTGATAATTTTTTAAACTTGATACAGAAAGCAAAGGCAACAAAGGCAAAAATAAACAAATGGGACCATATCAAACTCAAAAGTTTCTGCATAGCAAAAGAAACCATCAACAAAATGAAAAGGCAAGATACAGAATGAGAGAAAATACCTGCAAATCATGTATCTGATAAGGGGTTAAAATGCAAACTAAATAAAGAACTCATACAATGTAACAGCAAAAATAAATAAACAAGCAACCTGAATTAAAAATGGACAGATGATCCGAATAGACATTTTTCCAAAGAAGACATACAGATGAACAACAGGTACATGAAAAGGTGCTCAACATCACTAGTCAGCAGAGAAATGCAAACCAAAACCACGGTGAGAAGTCATTTCACACTTGCTAGGATTATTATTATCAAAAATGTAAGAAATAAGTATTGGTGGGGATGCAGAGAAAAGAGAACCCTTGAGCACTGTTGGTGTGAATATAAATGGGTGTAGCCACTATGGAAAACAGTATGAACATTCCCCCCAAAATTAAAAATAGAATATGAGCCAGCAATCCCACTTTTGGGTATATTCAAAGGAAATGAAATCAGGATCTTGAAGAGATGTCTACACTCCCATGTTCAGTGCAGCTTTATTTACAATAGTCAAGGTATGGAAACAAACTAAATGCCTTTTTTACAGATAAATGGACGAAGATGATGTGGTATACATACACAAGGGAATATTATTCACCTGTGAGAAAGAAGTCAGTCCTGCCATTTGTGACATGGATAAAACTTACTAACATTATGCTAAGTGAAATACATCAGACAGAGAAAGACAAATACTGTATGATCTCCCTTGTAAGTGGAATCTTAAAATCATAGAAACAGTAGAACACTGGTTGCCAGAGGCTAGGGAATGGGGGCAATGAGGAGATGTTGGCCAAAGAGTATAAACTTCCATTTAAAAGATAAATAAGTTCTGGGGATCTAATTACAGCATGGTGACTATATTAACAACACAGTATTATAGACAGAAGTTGCTAAGAGAGTAGATCTTAATAGTTACCACACACACAAAAGGTAACTACGTGAGATGATGAATGTGTTGACTAACCTTACGATGGCAATCATTTCACAACATACACGTGGATCAAATCATCACGTTATATACCTTAAGTTTATACAATATTATATGACAATTATATCTCAACAAAACTGGATAAAAAATAAAAGTAAAAATGAAATGGTATACTTATCTACATTGCTATTATTTGTATATTATGGTATACTTATCTACATTGCTAATAATTTGTATCTACATTATTATTATTTGTAATGCTTTTCAAAACAGGCTGACTTCAAACTGCTCCTTATCCATCCGACACAAGGTAAGAAAACGCAAATAAGCTCACTACTTGCTCTCTTGAGAAAGACTTCCTGTGAAAAAATGCCAGTTGAACTACTGCAGTGTTTCATAATATAGCTGATTTATATTCAGAAGCTCATAAGCCTAGACAGTTAACAATCATTTCACAGACTGCCCCTGGTCCATGGACCTCAAGTAGCACTGATCAATATTTTTATACACCACCCCTTAGATGCTGGCTTCCTTTCTCACACTGCTGAGTCCAATTTCTTTAAGAACAGTGAATTTTTCTGCATCTTCCTTGATCTTCTGCAGAATATGTCAATATTCTTTTGGAGCTTTGATTAAAATGTACATGCTGATTGTATATCTTTGACTTTTTCTGTCCCCTTGGCCATCTTCTCATACTCTTTCTGCCACCTAAATAAAAGGCATCCTTTAGGGTCTAACCACAGACATTTTTTCTGCTTTCTCTTTTCCCTCCTGATGTGCAGTCTCTTATGTTCCCAAGCTCTGTCTCAACCTTTACTTCTTGCACAGAAGCTGCAGTGGTGATATTTTGTGTACCCCTTGCAACATCGAGACAAACTTCTTTTGTACATAGTAGATGCTCAGTAAATATCTATGGAACTGAGAAAATAGTGAATTATGTGGATCATTTGGCATTATTATCAACCACAGAGTTAATCTGTTCTTACCATGTTAAAGAAGCACATTGATTTGTGAAGTAGTAATAGCTACCATATTAAAAATATTAAATAAAATTAAATACTAACTACTAAGTACAATCTAAGAAAATTTAAATGGAAATGTTTTAAAATATTAAAAATAAAAAAAATTAGAGACAAATTATTTCACTGTTGCATAGAGTGAAATAAGTTTACCATCAGAAAAAGAATATAGTAGGGATAATTTTAAAATTATTTTAAATTATTTCTACTTTTAAATTATTTCTGTAAACAGATGTGATAACATTGAATGTTAAAGCAAGTATTCATTTGATAGAATACAATAATCAGTTTACCATATAATGTATAAATCAAATGTACTACAAGAATGATACTCTGGTGCCTCTGTCATTGATACATGAAATGCAGATGTTAGGAAAAGGAAACACACAGTAGTGTGCAAATGTGCAAGAATTAGCCAGGCTGCATTTCAGCATAAACCCCAACAACCACTGAACTCAGTAGTGCTTGGGTCTGGCCTCAAGCAAAGTAATTAATCACAGGCCAGGCCAGTGTGAAACTGATTATGGAAAATATTGAACTTTGTGGGATTTAATTTTAGTGATATTCATGCACCAATTAAGTAACTGCAGAGTAATGCTTTGTTCTTTAGGACAGTAGTAATTTATATACTTACAGTAACCAGCAAGAAGGTAAACTAAAAACGATTACTATAGGTATTGAAGGATGTGACGGTTATTTTACTACAATTTTTATTTATTTATTTTTTTTAAGGAAGTTAGTTTTAAGTCACTTTCAGCTAAAGTTTAATTTTTCAGGGCTGTACTAACCAGACTGTGACAACAGTCCTGCAGATTAGATGAGTGACTCCTCATTACAGCACTGAGCCCAATGACCGCCCAGAAGGTGCCCGGGACGAAGCTGTGGCAGGTATGAGTGAACAAGAGACAAAGAAGGACTATTAAAAGTCCTATGATATTTATACAGGTAGCATTCGGCAGTATACAATGTACAATGTATTTTTAGTCTTAATTTTATTTGTTTAAGCAGAAAGATAGTTTATTGGAAGCATGTTGGGAGCTCATAGAATCAGTGGAGGCTCAGGAACAGGCAGGGAGTAAAGGCAGGAGGCTGCAGGCTTGGCGGCTGGAAGTAAAATAACAGTCGGTGGTATGTTGCTGTTTATCCTCAATGTGATGAACACAGCATGTCTTACGTATGATTTCTGAACATCAGAAATGTCAACGAGGAGTCTATAAATCCACCAAATGGGAGGTAGCATGAACCCAACAATGGTCGCATTTACACGTCTTAACGTCAGCAGTGCCATCACCTTCAAGTCTTTACAGGAAACTTGCTTAAGAAATAAGACAAACTAATGTGTTAAACAAATAGCACATATAATGTGTGCTCTGAAGGAGAACATTCTGAGAAGGAGACTGGTCAGGCCCCACCCACAGGACAGTAGGCAACTGTTCCTGTCAGACCCCCGACAGGGGAGAAGCAAGACTGAGGGTGTGAGGGGTGCCAGAAGCTGTAGCGGGCACTGGGGATGCAACGATCAGAAAAGAAAAGACGGCGCTGGCTCTGCCCCTCACACCCAGCCTTCCCCGCTTCCTCCCTCAATGGTACAGCTTCCTTCAAAATGCCTTGCAGCTGCTCCTTTCCCAACCACCTCCACACCTCAGGTCTGCAGTGAGTGT
Organism: Camelus dromedarius; assembly: GCF_036321535.1. Classification (NCBI taxonomy): domain Eukaryota; kingdom Metazoa; phylum Chordata; class Mammalia; order Artiodactyla; family Camelidae; genus Camelus; species Camelus dromedarius. The sequence goes on from NC_087441.1 coordinate 53,935,678, forward strand.
GAGCGTCCCCTGCTCCCAACATCCCTGATCCTCCAGCCAGGACCTCACTCATTCTTAAGTGCTTCCTCTCCCTCATCGCCCACTACAGTGTCCTGTGGATTCCACCCACTACGCCCAGCCCATCCACCTCCTCCACAGCACTCCCCACACACCCCTCCTCTCCCGCATCTGCTCCCTACTCAGGTCAGGCCTCCACCAGTTCTCACTTACCTGTTCTCCATGCCCCTAACGTGAGTTATTTAAATTTAAATCTCCTTTTCTCTATTTTTAAAACGGAGATGATGATGATGGTGATGGTGAAGGTGATGGTGATGGCAATACCATTCATCTTACGTTTCTTTACAAAATAAAATAAATTGATACACATAAAAAACTTAGAATTAAGTGTCTGTAGCACAATAAATACTCAATTAATAGTTGTTATTATTACTGTTGTTATTGACTGAGAGTGCCAGAGAGAGGAAGAGGGATAAAAACAAGGTTCAAGCCCCACCCCCAACACCCCCCAAACCCTTAACATAATTACACTACACTGTAGTTATTTGTTCACTTGTCTGTATCTCCTACCAGACCATGAATTCATTTTGTGTCTAGAAAATAGGAGGTAGGTAACAAATGCTTATTGAATCAAAAAAAACATTTATTTGTAATTATACATTATGTACTCATTTGATAGCCTTTAATGCCATTTTAATCAAATAGTGACTGGAGAGTATGATTATAAAAATACATGGAACATGGATTTTTTAAAAATTATTGTGGGCTTTATCCTCTTCTCTCAAAACTAAACATTACATAGGCAGAGCACACTCAGGCTCTAATGGAAAATGATGCTTAAATATTTAACTTTGCAAAATGTCATATTTGAATCACTTTACCATCACATATGTGAAGTGATGTTAGACAGTCAAGGCATCTGCTTCCTTGGCCAGAAAGTGTAGGCATTCATGGAGACTGAAGCTGGAGACAGCAAATGTCAAACAACAGCCTCCAGAAGACACGGGGTGGCCCACAGCCCAGGGCTGCTGCAGGGAAGTGGGTAGGAGGCTGACACTCGTCCCCATCTCTCACATACACTCCAGATCACAGGGCCCCTAATTTCTCCTGCTACCTCTGGGTCAATACTTCCTCATTCAGTTTTGTTCAACAGTACTTTGATGGACTTCACTAGTCCTCAGCTAGTCACAGTCACGCTCAGAGAGGTTACTGGTGAAAGAGATGGTAATACATGATACATAATCTTCAATTCATTTTCTTAAAAAAAAATTTCCAGTTGTATTGAGATATAATTGACATATAACATTATATAAGTGCACGGTATACAATGTGATAATTTGATACACGTATGTATTGTGAAAAGATTGCCACAATAGCCACAATAAGGTTAGTTACTACATTCATCACCTCACATAGTTATCCTTTCTTACATGTGTGCACTAAGAGCTTCTAAGATCTACTCTTTCAGGAACTTTCTGAAAGTCTACAATACAACATTGTTAACTATAGTCACCCTGCTGCTGCACATTAGATTCCCCAGAAACTTACTCATCTTACACCTGGAAGTTTGTGCCCAGCCCCTGACAACCACCATTCACTTCTGTTTCTCCAAGTAAGATCATACAATATTTGTCATTCTCTGTCTGACTTATTTCACGTAGTGTAACGTTCTCATGGTTCATCCATGTTGTTGCAAATGGCAGAATTCCTTCTTCCTCATGGGTAAATAATATTCTAGCACACACACCACATACTCTTTCTCCATTCACCCATGGACATACAGGTTGTTTCCATATCTCAGCCATTACGAATAATTCTGCAATGAATAGGAGAGTGCAGATATCTCTTTGAGATCCTGATTTCATTTCCTTTCGATACATACCCAGATGTGAGACTGCTGGATCATATGGTAGTTCTATTTTTAACTTTTTGAGAAACCTTTACAATGGTTCCCATAGTGGCTGCACCAATTCACGTTCCCACCAACAGTGTACTAGGGTTCCCTTTTCTCTGCATCCTCACCAACAGTTTTTACCTCTCGCCTTAGTAATAGCCATCCTAACAGGTGTGAGGTCGTTTTCCCTGATTAGTGATGTTGAACATGTGCCTGTTCATGCCCATGTGCCTGCTGGTCATTTGTATCTCTTCTTTGGAAAGTGGATACTAATATCCTTCGCCTATTTTTACATCATAGTATTTGGGTTTTTTGCTATTGAGTTGTATGAAGTCCTTACAGATTTTGGCTAGTAACTCATCATCAGAAAGATAGTTTGCAAATATCTTCCCCCATTCTGTAGGTTACTCTTTCATTCTGTTGATCTTTTATTCCTTGAGGGATACAAGCTACAGTTTAAAGGCCTTAGAAAACAGGGACCTTGCATATGAATTCAGAGAGGCAGCAGAGGGTGGACTTCACACTTGTTGGTTGTGATGAACCTTGGAAGCTGGACAAGGTAGACTAAGAGGTGAGCAGCAGGAATGGTCGTTAGTGAGGCTGAGAAGTAGAAAGGCCCTCAGGTGGAATAGAGTGTGTGGAGAACAGTTATGACCATAACATTAAGTGAACAGATGGGAGAACACAGACGAAGATGAATGATAATGACACAGCATGAAGGCACACTCCAGACATGCAGTGAGGAGCCCAAAGGACCTGAGCAGGGGAGTAAAAGTTAATCACACAGTCATAAGCACAATTGTGTGCCAAGGGACAACTAGAGGAGGAGAAAGTTAAATGGCTACTGGAATGTTCTAAGCAAAAAGAAAGGAGACGTCAGCTTCAGCCATGAAAAAGAATAAAATAATGAGATTTGCAGCAACATGAATAGACCTGGAGATCGTCATGCTTAATTTTTACAGAAGGTCTGCTGTGTATCAGACACAGTGCTTAGTGCAGTCTATACCTTATCTCACTTAAATCTGTTTCAACCTATTCTGAGAGTTGTGATTGATGATCACCAATTGACAGATAAAAACACAGGTCCACAGAAGCAAGATGGCTTGCCTATGCTCAAAGAATAAACAGTGAAGATGGTGAATAACCCAACAAAAATTAATTAGATAAGCATCCACTACTTGTCAGGAAGTATGGGAAACGGAGAGAAACAGTCCCTACTGCTGTATTCAAACTCAGATCTGACTCCTAAGCTCTTCCCTTTCTTCTTTCACTACTACTGTTCACTCTTACAAAAGTCCCTCGTCTGACACAGTTATAGCATTTGACTATTGCCATGCTGTGCTGATATTAAGCCTAAATTTAATTTTTTTTAAAAAAATCATTACTTGGCTAAAGAATGTGTTTTCACCCTCTCATTTAAAATGTTGATAATCATAGGGAGCCATAGTACTTTGTGCTCAGCTGTTCATTATTCATATTTTAAGTAAGAAACCTGACACCAACTCTCAGATCAACGTAAAGGAACAGTTTACATCAAAACTGAGGCCTTCTCCTCACTCTCACTGTCCCACGTTTCCTGAAGCATAACAATTACTTTAGCTTTGAAATAATATGCCAGGTATCTGAATACAGAGTATAAAAATCTGTTTAGGTCAAAGTACCTAAATTAATTTAAACAGATCACTAGAAAGAAAAAAATCCATGAAAAATTTGCATATTTTTATATGCAGGATGTTAAACACTGAAATATACATGAAATTCTCTGAGAATTAAAAAACATTTTTTTATTCACTTAATAAATATTAATTAAGCACTCATTAAGTCTGAGGCAACATTATAAGCATTATGAGAGATATAGAAATTGCTGAAACAGGATACTGTTTCCAGGTGTTTCACTGTGACAGAGCATAAGACACAAGGAAGACAAACATTATTCTAGTTAAACTAGCATGTGGTTTGGAGAGACTATTCCCATGGGTCTCTTACATTTCTGCATGTATTGTGAGTGAGGCACCGACTGTCCCAGGCTCTGAGCTCTCTTTTCAAGGATGTTTCTATAGCAAACAACCTTGGATGACAGACCAGTATCTCCCTTCAAGGCAAATAGCAGTTTTGCTTACAATCCTGGGAGATGCCATGTGACTTGCAGAGCCAAGGGTAGGCATGCTTACTGTCCTGTACAGTAATGTTTGCCTCCAGAGCAAATGACAGACATGCTTCCTACCCATTATAAAAGATTTGAGTTCCATATGCTCAATGATCCTCTCCTACAAGGCAACCTACTTTGTGTGACTTACGAGTTTCATGTCTTCTAGCAGCAACTCTGAACCTATGATAGACTAACATGCTAGTTTCAAACTTGGGGAAATCACAGATCTTTCACAGTTCTTGACAGTGGTACGTTGCAACAATGGCTACAAGTTCTTCCCCTGCCTGCATCCGTGTCCTTTGGTATACCTTCTTACACCGACTCGGCTCAGCCATGTGACTTGCTTGACTAATGGGACCTTACTAAAGAGGACACAAACAGAAGTTTGAAAGGTATCTGTGCATTGAATCTAGCCCTCTTGCTGTTTTGAGAATTTAGATGTCACATGAAAAGGTCCAAACAGGTTGTCTGTGAAAAATACATGCCCAGTGTCCCCTACAACCCCAGCCACAAGCCAGCCATTCACCATATAGGTGAACAGGGCAAGCTCAGACCATCCAGCCTCCAGCCAACTCTCCAGTTAACTGCCGATGTGTGAGTGAATCCAGCATAGATCAGGGAAGTGGGCAGACCAGAGGAACTACCCAGCTTCTAAGCTTTGGGGCGGTTTGTTATGCAACAAAAGTCAACAAAGATACAGGGTATAAGGCAAAAATGACTTCCAGTATAATAACTACATTACAAGTTCCAGAGGGTTCAGTCTATGTCTGGTTAAATATTGTGTAACTACAATACTTAGAACCGTGCCTAGAAAAGAGTTAAGTGCCAGTGGTTCCAAGTTTGTCTTCGTTTCTCTATCTGAACAGTCAATACAGATATCACTGAAATTTCACCTCACAAGCAGGTCATGAGACTGAAGGAACTGTGTCTGAATCCAGCAGGGTACATAGTTAAGTACGAAAAGCACAACTTGGTCCTCAAGGAGACAAATGCTCCAGTGTGTGAAAATCAGCTCTCCTACTTAATATCTGGCAGTCCTTGAGCAAGTTATTTAAACATACTGCACTTTAGTTTCCTTACCTGCAGAATGGGAATAATAAAGCTTTCTTCACAGACTTTATAACATTGGTGTTATAAAGGAGGCACTCTGTGCATGACATACTACAGTACGAGGGGGACTGTGGTAAAAGATGAAAAACTTGGAGGAGCAGCCAACACTGTTAAATGCCAGCAACAAGGGAAGTGCTCTCTGGTACTCACACAGGTGCACTTGCCTGCACATTCTCTCTCTCTCTCATATACACACATGCGCAAAACCAAACCTCAGATTCAATCCAAAAGCCAACCCACAGAGACCTAAGAGGAGAGAAGCTAGGTACCAAGAGGGCTGTATTATGGTCTACAAGAAGACAAAACTCAATTACATAATGTGCACGGGTTACATATAACAAGCCAAACTACGTTGTTTCAAGAGCCCTTCAAGTAATATAAGCTTCCTGGAAAACTAATGCCTGACAATGTGAGAGTGTATAAAACGTACATTGTATTAATGAAACTAGAAGATAATTTTACAGATATTCTGCTTCATTTCTGCAGTTTAGAATTCAATCCCTACTTTTAATTTTAGAGAGATATTTTAAGTAATTACTTCCTTATTCTCTATATTACCAGGTTTCATCACATTTAAAACACTTTTTAAAAAATCTTTCTTTTATGATTTGGCATCTTGGAACATTCTCTTTAACTGCTAGATGGCAATTGAGTACAGTTAATATTGTCTCTTAAACATCAAAACACAAGATTACTGTTGAAAATTTCTAAATAAAACCAACAAATCACCCCAGGCTGGAGTTAGTTTCTGTATCATTTTGAAAACATCGGGAAGGAAAATTTTTTAAATTTACAATTAAATTTATACTGTCATTTATACAGAGATTGTATGCTATTATGTTCTGAATCACCAATTAACTGAAATAACATTGAAAAGCAAATTAAATAAGAATTAAATAATACATATTTAGAAATTTATATATCAAAAATTTCTGGTTAATAATTGTTAAGATTTTCATTCTTATACCCATATAAGAGGTAGAACAAGATGCTGGTTAAGTGTCAGACATGGATTTCAATGGAAAATCTGCCACTTTGGAATTAGGTGACTTATTATTTAACCTCTGAGTTACCTCAAATCACTTAACTTCTGAGATTCAGTTTCCTTGCACATAAAATGGGGATTTTTATAGTACGTGTATATGTTTATAAAATGGATTGTTGTGAGGATTAAATGAGATATGCATATAAAGTCCTTTGTCCACCACCTGAATCACAGGAAATACTAAATAAATTACATCAAATTTAGATATGACCATACTATACACTTTCACCTTCAACAACAACAACAAACATCATTACATAGTGTTGGCCACTGGAAACCAAACTCCAGAGTTCTACTAAACAAGACTACAGTCTTCAGCTATACGAACGCCCACGTGTTGACTATTAAGATCCTTTAGGCAATTCCATCTCTGTCCCTAGGGCAGAGAGTTGGAAAGCACTAAGACAAGAACATGCATAGAAAACTAAAAAATCAGAAACACCACATATATTTAGGGACTTTTCAAAAAATAAATTGTTTTATGGATTGTCCTTTTGATCTGGAATCCAGAAACACCCTGCCCCCAGCCTGCACCCTTTTATGGAGTACTACATGCCACACTTAAGGTGGTAAAGTGTCAAAGACCTCTCGGCTCCAGTGCACAGGAGTGGTCTGCTCTCCACTGAAGGGACATCCAGTGTCCAGCCCAGGAAGGATCCCAATGGGGCCCCAGTCTCAGCGTGGCCTGGAAAGCTCCCCAGTATTCACAACTCTGGGGGCTATTATCTAATTGGCTGATGGCTGTGCGACAGTTCAGGAAACTCTGTCATCCTCTGTTTATTGACTATCTTAAGAGAAACAAATAAACTACCTCGACTTACCCGGAAATAGTCACTGCAGGCTGCTAGGACTGCCTTGTGAGCGTGGAATTTCTGTTCCTCAGCAATCAGGGTGACATCGCAGAGGATGCCATCACTTCTCTGCTGATTCAGTGCCGCCAGGACGCTATCATTGTGAGATTCCGAGTGGCAGAGCCTCTGGCCCGTCAGCATTTCTTGAATACTGCGAAAGAGAGGGATCAAGTCAACATTCTAGCTCTCACCAGCCCTGGCCACCCGACACGCCCTCACTCCTTCAACAGCAACTCAGGGAATGTGGACTCCAGCACCTACAGTAGTGTGATCTTTCTAGTCCCTCATTCCCTTCTCTCCACCATCCTCTTGCTTTCCTTTTCTCTAATTCTCTCTTTTCCTCACCCCTACGTGATCTTTCTCTTTCCTACTACTCCCTCTCCTTCAGAATTTGTGTTTGTGTGTGTGTGTCCATCTCTGTCTGTGTATTGGCCCATGTCTACAGGCCTGTGAGCACCTGCTTCTGGGCCCCTGTCCCCTTGGTAAGTATATATCTCTGAGTGTAAAGCTTTCTCTGGATGTGTGTCTGGATGTGTGTACATGTGTGCATGACTCCTTCCATTCTGGGACCCCCTCCCTAGCTCCCTGATTCCTTTTCTAGCTTTGTACCACCTATGTGGGGTCAGCACAAGTTCAGATCATGATCACTGCCATGCACTGATCCAACACAGAACCCACTGGACCTGTGTGGCTCACCAGAGATACAGGAAGCTAGTTACCAAGTCTCCCAAAAGACACAATACTCTATTAATAAATAAAACAAAACTGAGCAAATATTGGGTAGGGAAGACAGGACTGCTAATGACCATTTCATTTAAAAAGCCATTAATTAAACCATAACAGCTCATTATCAAATTTTGGAAATTATGCACCACTAAGAGAACATCAAAAGAAATGCCATTGTAAATGAAAAAACTTAAGGCTGAAAGTAAAATATATCTATATGATCAGCCTGCAATACCAGTGCGATATCATTGTACTAGACTTACGAATGACTATGCAATCTATTTTCTGTTCTATTTTGTGAAATTGTGAAACTTACCCTTTCACTCCATACCCCAACCTAAAATATTCATTCCATGTCCTTTCAAAATTCCTGGGTGAAACCCCAAATCTTCCTAAAACAATGCAGAAGTCACACTATAAATTCCAAATACAAACTGAACTTATTGACAGTTTGAACAATTTCAGCTTAGATACATGAAAACCTTCACTGCATCCAGAATCTCAGGACCAGCGCTGGACTAAGACGAGTGAGCTGCACAGTTGTAAGTTACTCCCAGAATGAAAATGAGGATCATCCAACCCAATCATCATTTCTGGCCTGTGGACTCTTCTTAAAACTGAGTAAAGATACCAAAGGGATGAGTGCGCTTTCTCTCTCCCGTCCTGACAACTGCTGTACCCAGTCCCACCCTCCGAGTGAGAAAGAGCCCCTCAGGGGAACCAGGGAGCCGCCACCATCCTAGTCTGCACGGCTGCTTTACTGACAGGGCTCTGCCCAGCCTGTGGTGCCAGCTGGCTGGTAAATGACAGTTCCGCACGAATCACCACCTTAAGGTAAACCAAATGCTTCCTGTGAAATGCCAGAGTGCAGCCAGTAGGATTTATCGGACATTTTTGAGTGGGGAGCCTCAGAAATGTCAGAACTATTGGGGAAAAAAAAAAAAACTTGACAGGAGGTGATGACATAGGAAGTTCTCGTGGGAAGATGGGAGGATTATTTTCAGCTGAAATGCAGCAGTGAGTTTTGAAATGGTGACTGTCATCGAATATTCATCTAGTGGCTCTAGCTATAGGCAGACTTTTAAAGTCAGGAATTGAAAACCACACTCAGAAGCATAAATAATACGTATACAAATTGCAGTGCAAAGCCTAGAATGGAGAATAATTAGCATGGCTCAATTAAAGAAATGAAGGAATAGAATAGTAATAGAAATATGGTATCAGCTAAGTAAGCTTTAGGCTAGTCTTTGAAAAATACTTCCTAAAAGAATAACATTTTTATATATTTTATAAACGCAAAGCTCTTATTATGTTCCATGAATTATTCTTAGTGATTTAAAATCATTACTTCATGTAAACTTCATAACAATCCTATGAGGCAGGTATTATCTCTATTTCACAGATTAAAAAAAACTGAATGTCCAAGATCAGAAATTTTGAGACCCTATCACCATGAACATAACAATGTAATTCATCTTCTTGCTTAAAAAAATAAAAGAAACAAAACAAAACCAAAAAATGATAATCTCTAAAGAAGATCTCAAAAATCTATGCTAGAGGGGAAAAAACCCCACTATGTCCATATTAATTTTATACTTATATTATGCACAGTTAATCTCAAAATCAAAGTTACCATTGAAAAATAATACACATTAACATAATAACATGAGATAGTAATAAGACATGTTTGAAATCATGCTTCAAACACATTTATCTTTGCACTTTGGGGATAGAAAATAGATTTTAATTATTATAATCTTAGAACATTTATCTGAAACTCTCATAACTTTTCTCCCTTTTAATATCACGTTAAATGCTAAATAAATGTATTTTGAAATTTCATTTGTAATGGAACAGAAGAATACATTAAAATAATTGCCTTATAATGTTTCCTTACTCATTTTCCAAATATAGAGCCGCAATGCATGTCCTTATTATTGAGACTGAATCAGTATTTGCATTTCAGAGATCTATTAACATTGAATAAATCTTGCCAGGGAAAGAGCAGCTGTAAACTGAAATTTGGCAAAGGATTAAGGGCTCAGCTCTGAAACAATTGTGATGCCCAATTTCACAGAAGCATTCAGTTGGGCTTGAAATATTCAAGCTTAAAGAAAACAGCATGCTAAATATTTAAGGCAACACTTGGCACAAGATTCCAAATATTTTGGAACCAATATGTTACAAATCCTTAAAAGCAGAAACAAATACTCCAACATTTGGCAAGAAGTAAAAGCCTATTAGTCAACAAGTCATTATTGTATTCTGAAAGTAACTTCCCACTCAACTCTCAGATGTGAACCTGCAAAAGATCTCAATCCTCTGCATGCTAATGCACAAGCAGCCAAGGCACACAGCTGGAAGGGCACCGGCCCATGTCACAGCGCCCACAGTTGTAAACCGGGGGGGAGGTGATTCAAAGACGACCACGAACTATGTCTAAATTAGGGTGGGGAGCAGACACATGCTTGCAAACGGCTCCTTGGCATCAAAAACTTATATACAAATTAGCAAACAAAACCTCCCAACGTACATTAATGTCCCTCCATTATTTGGGAAGCAGAGAAGATGGAAGAAAAAGCATATTTCTAAAACTTCCAAAATTACTGGAAAAAAAACAAACAAAGAAACAAACAAATAAGACCCCATAAAACAGGAGCCGCACTTCCCAAGGGTATACAGATTTGAGTGTCACCCTAAAATTGGGAAAGGTCTTTCATGGAAGCAATAATGCCACCTCAAAATTCACAAGTGAGTTCAGAGGCTAACTTGGCTTCTTCAAGACAACCCAATCCCCCTTCCTCCAAGGAATCGCTTAGAACTGCACTGTGTCCAACACAATAGCCAGTAGCTACATGTCGCTATTGAGGACTTAAAATGTGCGGAGTCCAAACTGCAGCGTGCTGTTAAGTGGAAAATGCACACTGGATGTCAAAGACCTAGTGTGCAAAAAGAAATCCAAAAGCATCTCATTAATATTTTTATATTGATTACATGCTGAAATGATAATATTTGGGGCACACTGGATTAAAATATATTGTTAAAATTCTTTTTATCTATTTCTTTTTAATTTAAAAAAAAATATGTCTACTTGAAAAGCTTTAATTATATACACGCCTCACATTATGGTTCTATTGGACAGTCTACAAGTTTCCTGGGGCTATGTTCCTCATTTCTTTCCACCTCAACCCATCAGGCTGCTGATGCATGACTGTTCCTGAATCTCACAGGGCCCAGCCTCTGCCAGGTACAAAAGGGAAGCCCCAGGCTCCCTGAGCAAGAAATTGCTTTTTAGTGATGCCAGGGAGCAATGATTTGATTGGCCAAATGTCAGCATCCAGTAACAGGGAGATAAATAAATGAGGTCTCAGGAGACAGGACTATTCATGACTTCAAGTCTTTAAGTTTCATTCTGGAATTGATGGTAAAAACTAAAAAATCAAATGCAGAGCATGATGTCCATAACATGGTGCACCTTCCAGTGAAGGTCCGTGCTAGTGCAAATCGCTGCTTCAAGTTCGTAGTTAACATTTTTGATCACAGAAATCTCTCAGGGTCTCATTTTCGTAGCATACATTTTGACTGAGTTCAGTCAGTTTGTAAGATGTAAATTCCAAAACAGCTGTCAGATTTTTAAACATCTGCATTTCAAATTTAAAAATTCAAGTCAATTTCTATATTGATGTTTCTTTAGTATTTAGATATACAAAATATATGCAAATGGTTTTCAAGTAAGGTCGCCAATAAGGGATTACATACTTAAATATCAAAAACAGTCAAGTAGCATAAAGATCCTCACTTCCTAAATAGACTACACAACAAAGAAAAGGACTGGACAATACTTTACACACTAAAGAAAAGGGCTGGACAAAAAACCTGATAATACTGGAATTCTACATGATTGTATCAGTTCAGTCTATTGATAAACTGTACCTTAATCACTTCAATTCCATAGTCAAAATATTTTACTACAAATTAAATCTATTAATATTAAAACAACCCTATTTATTTAAGTGGACAGGCTGTTAAAAAAAAAAACCCAGCATGGAACTTAATTTTATTCTTTACAGAACACTTTATAATATTTAAATGCTTTCAAATTAATGCTAACAATAGCAATGATCAAAATAATAAGCAAAGAGAATACAATACGTTTAGCGAATGATCAAGTAATAATGAAGACTAAGCAGAAAGGATCTTAAATATGATAGTCTTGTTTCATTCCTTCCTACATTCACACAACAAACACTTACTCATCGTGTGCCAGGTATTGTACCAAGTACTGGAGATAAAATGGTGAACAAACCAAACTCTGTAGCAGCCCTCACGGAACCTTCAGTTTAGTGAGGTGGTCACACTCTAATCAAATAATCTGGTCTCCCTGAAGAAGCCATGCTGCAGCTGCAGGGTGAGAACAAGTTACCATGGCAGAAAGGGAGGAGTTTTCCACACAGGGAACAGTAGGTGCTCTGATCCTGTGGTAGGAGGGAGCATGGCCCTTACACAGAGTCTACAGAATGTTCATGGCCAGAACCCTGAGGACAAGCGTGGGCCTGGTTGCAGGATCTGGAGCTCAGAAACAGGTCTTGGATAGAGGTGTAAAACCAATCTGCAGAGAGAGGCTAATGGAAGCACAGCTGTGTCTCTAGAACACAGCAGAGAGATAACCAACTGTCAAAGGTTGCTGAGAAGATAAGAAAGATTGGATTCAAAACATGGAAGCAGGGCTGGGCTCCGTTGTGGGAAAGCACTGCCTTTTGCATAGCAGGAGGGAGGGAAGTGGAACAGAAACACGTGTTAAAACTCTGGGTATTTTTTGGGCTTGTTGAATCTAGATTTATGGGAACCAATCTCCAGTGGACAATGTAGGCACAGAAACATGGATATGTGGGTTCATCTGGGTTGGGATTTTGTCAGGTAAATGCATCAAAAATGCAGAGAGCAAGAGATTAAGGATTTAAGGATTACTATTAAAGATTTTAAAGAATGATAGGATCTAAACTGGATAAGAAGGGAAATGAAGGAAGGAAAGGGTAGATGGATTGGTAGAACCTGGCAGGGCCAGTGGGTGAGGCATTATGACAAGATCAAAGTACAACCACCATGGGGGTAGGCAAACTGACAGGCTAGAAGGGGAGGAGGTCCTGGTAGCAGTAAAGTGGCTGGTGTAGGAGAAATAGAGCAACTGCTGGGGATGGAAGACCCATGGTGCGGCCATGGGAATAGGTGGCTCAGTGAGGGATAAGGTTTTTGGAGTTGAGCAGGTTGAAGATCTAAGGTCACAAAGTCAGACAGATCTTCTATGCAAGCACTGAAGGCACTGGAACGTTGTAAAGGGTTTGTGGTGAGGAAGAAGACTGTCAGCCAGGTGCCATGTGCTCAGTGAATGAGGGGAAACCACCCTGCCAGCCGTGGAGAGGAGGAGGGGCTGGAGAGAGCTGAAGAGCACCACCCTCAGAAGAACCTGTCCTTGTTGTTTTGCTGTTGTGTAATAGGGAAGAACAAAATCTGACTCCATATCGGATCTGTTTCCTTTACATTAGCCTTTGTAGCTATTGCTTGTTAATCACTAAAGGAATGTTGCCTATAAGCTTAAATTATACATAATGGCCCATCTCTAGGAACCCTGCCTCCCAGGTAATGAGCATTAAGCTAAAATACCTTTGTTTAGCTCCCAGGAACCATCCTGACCAGGCCCACCTGTGAATGACTGCAGGCAGGCAGAAATTAACACATCCCCTCTGGAGGGTGATTGGAACCAGGAAATGTTTGACTTTACGCCCTCCCCTTTTAGTATAAAAGAAGCCTGAAGTCTAACTCAGGCAAGATGGTTCTTTGGGAAACTAGTCCACCATCTTCTTGGTCTACTGGCTTTCTGATTAAAGTTGTTAATAGTTGCCCCAGCACCTCGTCTCCCGAATTACTGGCCTGTCGCATGGTGAGTAGAAATGATCCAGAAGCAAAACTATTTCCCAGGGTGACAACAATTTATCTACCCCTGCCTAAAACACAGGAGATGTGAAGAAATCATGTCAGCACTTGAAAAGGCAAAAAGAAGTGGTGTCTCAGAGGAAGACAGGTCTGAGTGAAGACAGGAGGTGCTCGGAGCTTTTCAGAGTGAGGTCGATGATGCAGCAGGGCACATACGTGGTCCTGGTGCAACAGTTCCACGGGGCACAGAGGGTTGAGAGGTGGGCAAGGGAGGGTCTATGTCGCGGCAGAGAAAGAAAATCCATCACAGAGACGATGGTGCTGGGGAGGACAGAGTGGGATCGCAATTCATCAGTAAAAGCAGAGATGGAAGATTTAAAGTAAAAAATCATCTGGGGAAGAATGCAAGTGGATCTTGGTAGCTAGACTTAGATCTCCTGGCTGAGGTGGTGGCAGACAGATAGCACGGTCTCTATGTGCTAACCCAGCTGGACGCTAGGTCCTGAGCAGGTTTTCTCAACCTCAGCGAAACAGACATTAGGACATTTTTTGCTATTGTGTGGGTGTGGTGGTGTCCTGTTTATTGTAAGATGTTTAGCAGGATCCCTGGCCTCTATCACTAGATGCCAATAGCACCCCGAATCCTGGTGACAACCAAAAATGATGCCAGATTTTGCACAATGTACCCTGAGGGCAAAATCATCCCCCTTCTAGGGCAAAAACATCACTTGGGGAGCACAGAGGCGCTATACTAGTGGGAGCAATGCCTCCATTTCTGAACACATTTTTGGAACTAGTCACCTCTATAGCTTCAGAATCATGGAAAAGAGCTGGTCTCATTATTTCACAGACATACCCAATTCTTCATATTTAAAAAGAAGGTATTTCTCAGGCTTATCACCTCTCTCATTCCTTGATTTGAAGATCCTTTTGACTGTTTCCTCAGAGGATGATGAAGACTTGCCTCCACAGAGAATATTCAAAGGAATGCCCTGCATTTTCTTATTGATTGCCCCTGAGTTTGGGGAATGTGCCAAGCTCCTTCCTGCCCCAGGGCATTGCCCCATGTCATTGCTCTGTTAAGATCTCAGATTACAGAGCACTTCATCAGGAAGTTACTGCCTCATTCTATCATCCTTCAAAGCACTTTTCGCAATTACATTTGTATTGTTACTGGTATGATTTGTTTAATATCTGTTTCCCCCCCTAGAATATACATTTTATGAGGGCAGGAGCCGTATCTGTTTTATTCACTGCTGGATCATCTGCACCAAGTAGTTTTCTTGGCTCCATAGATATCTGTTAAATAAGTACTAAAAGAAAATCTTACGAGTATTTTGAGGATATGTATTATACTCCCTAAAGTGATTGCTTTAAAGGGGACAATAGTCATATACATGCAGAGTTTTCTGGTTATTTTTTAAATCATATACCTTTATAGCAGTATATCTTTTGTTTGAGGGAAATTAGTATCCTAAATTAAACCAAAAAAACATAAAAAGAAGTATCATTCAAAGAATCATAAAACATACCTAGGTTTGGCCAGTAATTAGATCTCAGCGGCTGGTCCTTAGGCTAACATACTAAACTCACACAAACTCGGACTGGTTTGCTTAATTACTTCAAATACACGTTGAGCCCCTGCTCTGTACTTGGTTTGGAATGTGCAGTGTGACTATTTCAGGGCTCACAACACCAAGCAAAGACGAATCCTACAGGGCCGACCTGAGGAAGCGTTCAGACGGCATTCTCCAGCTGGGTTCCTCAGGATCTCAGCCTTAGAAGTTTGCAGAGGAATCAGCAAGCATTCCAGCTGAATAAAAAAGACAAGAAAGAAGAGCACAGTAAGCTAAATGCAAAAAAAGCACACTCCGGGCCTTCGGGATGGTAATACTTTAGAATCCCAAGGAGGCACCTTGGAGAGTTTTATAATCAACATATAACAAGCATTCTGCCTGCATGCTCTCTTAATAAGCAATGGTTCAGAATGTTTTTAAGTTTTAAAGTGTTTTCACCTTATCGGAACTTCAGGGATTAAGAAGTAAAATGTGTTTGAGAACTGATAATAGCTAAATTAAGAGTTACAGTAAAAATTAATGCATCAGATGACCAAAGGGAAAAATTAAGATTTGATCAAATAAAGGTGCAAAAGCTAAACCACGCATACTAGTTGACTTCTCCTTTATAACGATTTTACTTTCTTTCCAAAGATGCATATTAGTGAAATTAAGTTAAAATCAAGTATGTCTTGCTAAGTGCCTACAGAAAGATGATTTTCTATTCAAAGGAGCAGATTTCTAAAAACTAGATAAAAAATAACAGAGAGAGGATGAAAATTAGTAGGAAATGGAAAACAGATTCTTATAGGAGCTTTGAACTTAGCATAATTGGAAATATGTCATAGGATGACGCTGTCAGGCTTGAAATCGCTCCTTGGCTACGTATTCATTCAATCCCACCCCGGGCTTTGGTTTCAATCACTGATGTAATTCTAACCAGAAAAGTAAATTATCTGAATAGTCTGGGTCGTGGTCTAGGACTATGCTCTACAACCCTCATTAGAGGATCTAGCTCCCATTCTTTAATACATCCAAGTGGCAAAATTTATTCCAATTTGGACAGTCTCTCTATTGTCTAAGTTTTCTTTTGAAAAGTGGTAACAGGGTGAAACATTTATGAAAGGAATATGTTAAGCTGTGCCTATTTCTGCTGATTTATGTAAAAGAGAGAGCTATGATTTCCAATCTAACTAAAATATAGTATTTGTTATATTTTATTCAAACCCTCATTGGTATGACTATAGTAATTGATGTTGATATATAATAATTTGCTTAAGATTCCACTGTTATTAAAATCACATTATTTCAAACATTTTTTCATACAATTATATTTATTTCTTATTTTCTTTAATTATTGAAAATAGGATGTCTACACTATACTATACATTTATTTCTAATCTGACAAACCTAAAAATGAGCATCATTTTTAATTGATCCATTACGACCGAGCAGGAAAGAGGCTCAGAGAAATTAAAGCACATTGTCTAATCAGCTAAGAGACTTTCTTAGCAACCTACCACTGCCACAGAGTCCTTGCAGAAACTGGGTTATAAACTCCAGGCTCTTACAGCCTAACACAAACAGTAACAGACACAGACACTTGAGATTTAACATGGCAAAAAAGGCTGCCTCTCTCTCCCTCTTCAGAGATGGCCCGCACTCTGTCTATGGAGTGTGTATCTACTTTTAGTCTGAGCACCCAACCCCGACACCTCATGGCCTTTCTCTTGCCTTTCAGTGTGTCTCTCTGAATAAATCTACCTTTACTCAAAATAATAAAAAATTTAAAAATTAAATAAATAAGTAAAATAAAATGGCAAAAGAATATTTATTATTACAGAGAGGTAAAAAAAAAAAAAACCCTTACTCTTTCTAAAGGTCTAATATTTTTAAATGTTTTCAATAACTCGGTGAATGTAGAACAAGAATCCTGAAAGCTAAAATAATCTAAAATTAAAGGACACATTTAACTTGATATTTTTCAGACATTCCAAACATGACAATTAAAAAAACATAAAATAAATTAAATTCCTGTATTATCTGAAGCCCAACTCACTACATTAGTTCTCCTCAGAAATTATCTAATTATAATCTGCTCCATTCTGCCAAATTTAGTGAAATGAACATCATTTTAAAGGTGAGTTACAACGAGTTAAAGGATGAATCAATCATCCCTGAAAATTATTGTCATTTATTATTTACCATTTTTGGTACATATTATTGACTATTTACTATATGTTTTTATATAAATTATATCATTGGATTATAATTTTATTATTATATAAGTAATATTTGTTTTTACATTTTGTTTATTAATATTAATACTTTATATTTTAAGGTTCCTTTACATAAAGCGTGTCTCGTAGCCAGTCAGACCTCTTCCTTCTCCTCCTCCCGTCTCCTTACACTTTTTCCTGGGCCTGGGATGTGGATTCTTTCCTACCCCAAGGCTCTCACCTCTCCCCATGAGCCCAGGGAGCTCCAGGCCAGCCTCCTGCCTTTTCCCTCCCCAGAAAACAGAAGTGGATTCAGGGCTGGGCCATTTTGGTGGGACCATAGAAAACAGAATGATAGGGGAAAAGGCTAGAGTTGCTCCCTAGGCATCCAGCTTTTAGGGCTGCTCACTCCCCAGTAGAGATATAATCACATTTAGTGCAAATCCTAAGGGTAGTGTTATGTGGGACTGAACGCATATGAGGTGGTCAGATGGTGGAGCATCTACAATTTTCTGAGCCTGCTGGCATCACAGAACTAAATCATCCTGTGAGTACTAGAATGTATTCATCTCAGCCCCCCACATCCACAGACCTAAAACTACAATATATTCTCCACCAAGTTAGCCTGTGTGGTCACTGTGCAAAGAACATCAGACCAGTCTGTCTACTTCCATTTGGGGTCAATGCTACTCCCAGCTTTGCCTCACTTTAGGGACCAGGGCTCCTGAAGGCTGAGATCTGTTCCCTTGGCCCACTTGTTCCCGAATCAGGGTCCACACAGGTGTCCCCTCTAGTCCTGAGCATCCATTATTTAGCCCAAGCTCAAATGAAATCACTAGGGACTGGCCCCCACCGTCAAAGTTGTAGACTTAGGGCAGAATTCAGATGTAGCTTGATCAAAAACACCTCCAAAATTGTGGAGATGTTTTTCACTGATTCATAAAATAAATATTTCTGGAGGAACCACTTTATGCAAGACCCAGAGCTGTGTTCCTAAGATACAGTAATTAATACATGAGTTCCTCCTTTCATAAGGCTTGTCATGGGCCATAATGGACAGCAAGGAGTGGCTTGAGAATATTTTAGCCTTCACAATCAGCATTAATTTTTCTCAAAGCCATCTCAAATAAGCATACTGCCCAGAGCACAGCATGCTCTGCTCTGCAAACACATCCTCAAGACCAGTTTCGAGCCCTTCCCTTCTAAACAAGCTGCCCTCAAGCTCCATCCTGGCCAATGCCATGGCCTGTATAATTCATTTTTTAATCATATTGGGATAAGTGCAAGGGGCTTTAAGCACAGTTCCCTCATCTTAAAAATAGTCATATCCACCTCATAGGGATGTTGTGAACCACAAGGATGGTTTAACATATGCAAATCAATCAATATCAACAAAAGAAAAGACAAAAGCCACATTATCATCATAAAAGATGCAGAAAAAGCATTTGATAAAATTCAACATCCATTCATGATTAATAACTCTCACAAAAGTGGGTATAGAGGGAACATATCTCAATAAAAGCCATTTATGACAAACCCACAGCCAACATAATAATCAATGGTGAAAAGCTGAAAGCCTTCTTACTAAATTCTAGAACGAGACAAAGATGCCCACTCTCACCACTTCTATTCAACATAATATTGGAAGTCCTAGCCACAGCAGTCAGACCAAAAAAGAAACAAAAGGCATCCAAATTGGAAAGGAAGAGGTAAAATTGTCATCATATGCAGATGACATGATACTCTACAAAGAAAACTGTAAGAACTCCACACAAAAACTATTAAACAAATTCACAATTCAGCAAGATACCAGGATACAACATTAACACATGGAAATCTTTTGTTTTTTTTACACTAATGATGAAATAACAGAAAGTGAAAAAAAATCCCCTTTAAAATTGCATCAAAAAAATACCTAGGAATAAACATCCCCAAGGAGGTAAAAGACTAATATATTGAGAACTATAAAACATTAATTAAGGAAACTAAAGACAATTCAAAGAACTGGAAAGATTTCCCTGCTCTTGGCTTGGAAGAATTAATATTATTAAAATGGCCATACCATCCAAAGCAATCTACACATTTATCGCAATCCCTATCAAATTATCCATGACATAGTATGGAGGTTGTTGGAAAGGTACCAGAATTCCCAAAGGAACAAAAGGCAACCTTGTACTCTTTGGCTCATTGTACAAGGGTACTCACCAGTTTACACAATCAACCTCTCCCCAACATCAAAACCCCTCTGGCTTTCCATCTGAGGGCTGGCATCTGCTTTCCCTCGTCAGACATTAACCTGACCAACCATGCCAAGTACTTTTCTCCTGGGCTTTGTACATGTCTGGCACTAACTCGTTGGTTGGCTCAAATTAAATATCCCATTCAAAAGAACTAAACTCTCCCCTTCAGGGCTTGGTAAGTTTAGTGCTGGTGTCTAAGGAGAAATCTTAAGGTGTAGAGAAGATGAGACCAAGTGTCAGAGATTCCCTGGCTTACTTGACCCTGACCAGTCTCCTCACGTTCATGAACTTGGTACTCTGGTAGAGTGAACACCTGTTCTTGCACCTGCCTGGCCTCCAACAAGGTTCTGTTGGTATCAAGCACCTCCCACCACCTAGCCTTGGCTGATGGGTCTAAGAGTATGGCCTAACCCAAGCTGAGCCAATCGGAGCTCTTCTCTGGGATTTGGAATTGGAACCACCAGCCTGCAGATCAGTTGGGCCGTTCAGCTGCAAGTAGAGAACAATACAGGAACTGATGGAGGTGGCTCCCTTTATACCAATCCTATCTTTATTATAAATGTTTATATTTTGTTCATCATTATCGTTGAAATTTACATTAAAATAGTATTTATCTTGATCACCTAATTTTTTGGTGCCCTCTAAAATTCTACACCTTTCTCATTTCATCCTAGATTCAGCTGTTTTCTGCCATATGGATTAGGAAACCAAGAAAGCAATTATGCAGGAAAAGAAATAGAAAAAGAAACAAGCATACAAAGAAGAAGTTAGAAGAGATGGAAAGAGAATATTCTGGATTTTTCACGCATTCCTGCCTCTGAGGGTATATGAAATTACCTAGATTTTTATAATAAATTCTTTGTTTTATTTAGGCTAACTCAACTGAGGGTTAAAAGATGCCCAAGAAATTCAATTAGGGTCCTACAAAAGATTTTACTTGTGAAAAAAGGGGGACTCTGCTGCTTCATAAACACAGAGAGACACATATATTCATTTATTTTGAGCTTATCTGAAAGCCTAACCACCATTTAAATTTTAAATATTGCTTCTATGAGAAAATACACTCCAAGAACTCCCCAGAAAACATGTTTAGATAACTAATATTCACATTTTTGTGACACTTAATGCTGTCTCCACTACATTCTTTAAAAGGCCAAAGACCTGTAGATTCAATTTTAACTGCTTTTTCACACAAATTCATTATATGAAGAGGCAAAATAAAAGGTTTATGCCCATGTCTCAGTGGTCAACTACTGAATGTATAAAATATTATTTTGGTAAACAGAGAATTTATTGACTTCACTATACATCATTTAAAGGCAAGAAACATATTTATTAAAATCGTTAAGAAAAAAACTTTAAAATTTTAAGTATCTTTTGATCAGATTTTCAGCTCACCTTAACGAACTTGAGAAGGGAATAGGGGATTTTCCTCCATAGCACGACTACTGTACAAGAACAAGGTGGGCAGAATTCTTTACATTTATTGGTGCAGAGTTTGGCTGTGGTAATTCTCAAAATATGTCATGTCCCCCAAAAGACTAGTAATACAAATATCAGTCCTTGTGGTTAAAAGTCCAACCAAATAAATTTAGTCTGCAAACACAAAATAAAGCAAATATTTTATAAAACAGAGCTGGGTTCCCTTATCAACCTGCTGTCATGACAGCTGACCCATCCTGGGCAACCACTCTGGGCTAGTTATTTACCTTTTTCAAGTCTGTTTTTTCATTTTCTGAAAATACAAATACTAGCACCTGGTCACAGAGCTGTACAATACATGGAACATACCCAGCTCAAAGACTGATATGTCGCAGGGCCTCGTTATATATATAATTAGGAATCACATGGTGATATGCTTAGGTGATAGGTATATAGGGGAATCTTTACTTTTGCTTCACTTTTTGCTAATGCAATTCACATGCTAAGAACTAATTTTTTTAATGCCAAAAATGTGTATATCAGCAATCCTCTTGGGGCTGTTCTCAGGACCCCTGCAGCCTGGGATGATTCAGGACCCCACTCCAAGCTCTCCAGCAGAAACGAGCACTCACCTTGGGAAATGAGGCAAGCTTTTCTCGAAACTACAGCAATTCTTTCACATAATAGAAATTATTCACTGGCCTCACCCTTAGGGAATGTTCATCAGTGGAATCGCTGCTTTTACTGGTGAGTTTCTTTTCAAATATAGTCTGACTGGTAAGTAGCATTGATGGGGGTTGTACCTTTATAGTTTTTATTTTTACTTAAATGTTTCAAGGTTGTCAGAGCTTCACTTAGACAAATTTTTTAAAGTGAACATTAAAAATACGATATTCTTAAAGAAAAAAATATCTTATTAAGCCATAATAAAGTGAAAGGGAAAAGAAACAAAAGTAAGTGTCATATAGGTCTGACTTGATTACATGGAAAGAAGACCAGCTAGACTAACCTAGGTTAACATGATCAACAAACATAAAATACTAAAAAATTAATTACTGGAAGCACACCCATTCTACTGATATATAAGAAATTGATTAATTCTCACTATTATAATATATTTGTTTAATAATGTTTTAGTATTACACTCCTTTTAAAAATACTTGATTTTTTAAATTATTAGTTATTTGGATCTCAGTAATTTATAGTAATTACAGGGAAATATCACCACTTTTTAAGCAGGCAAAAGTAAAATGCAAGAGATATAGGGTAGTTTACAGTAAGAAAGCCTAGAGATTAAAAAAATATGAATTATAAATCTTGACCATGAATAACTTGTTACATTAAATGATTCTTCGGTATACTCAAGGGCTTGTTGATTCTAGTCAACGAATTACACCAAATTAGTAAGTCTTGAAAGGAAATGTTGCTTCTAAGCATAAAAGAATTAGGACGCATACAATGGGCCCCATCATTATTTATTTATATATTATATATGGTGATAATTTATCTTTAATTCTGATTATTTCATAAATTGTTATATTTTCAACACCAATAAATTGGTATATTTTATCAATAGTACATCATCCTGTGGTGTGTAATAAATGATATTAGCTACCCCTGTAGTCTGAAAGGCAAACATCAAGGGTACCCCACTGGCATCCTTTCCTGTTTGGAACATTCATTCCTGAAGGTTGACAAGGATGCTTGCTCTTTCAGAGAGTGAAGACACCTACGCTCTCCCACCAAATAAAAAAGACGTGAGATGACTTAACTCTAACAGGAAAGGTCCAATGTATGATTAAAGCAGTTTTCTACCTGAATAGAAATTCAGGCCAAAAGAACACAATTGTCCCCTTCTTACAAAACCTTACTCCCTTTTAATATGTAAAATAAAAGGCATAATCATTCAGAACATATTCCTGAGATCATAACCTTAAAGCCTTTCTATTAAGCAGCTGCTATTCTAAGTTTTAATTTAAAATAATTATCAATAATAACCACTTCACCTACTACCAGAGCCAAAAGCTTTCTGTGACTGCTGTTGTATTAAGAGGCACTTCACATGCATGACCACATTTAATCCTCACAATAACCAGCTGTGGAAGACATTATTACTTTCATTTTATTGATAAAGAACCTAAAGGTAAGTAATTCACACAAGGCACAGGACTAGGAATTGGTAGCGTCAGGGATCAGAACGTAGTCTGTTTGACTCCAAACCTTATACTCTTAATAATTCTGCTCTAATCCCAAATTTTATAATAAGTCATAAAACTACTACTTTTGAAGAAATACCTAAAATCAAAATATATCAATTATATGAAAATTATAGAAGAAAGGTAGTAAGTTCTCCTTAACAATATAAGCCACAAATAGGTATATAATGATACACTGAGGATTTCTTATAATTCTATAGTAGGGCAAAAAATCAAGAGGCAAAAGGCTATCTTTTTGCAGGTGGATTTCACCAAAGGTCACCAGGATACATACCAGTATAAGTTGGCCCAGCACAATAATCCCAGATAAATAGATACTTATAATACGAAGAGAGTAAATTCTTTTTTACATTCTGGAACACACTGAATCATCCATTGTCTTGGACAGGGCAACGTGAAGCCACATCTCACGTAGTTAGGAAAGGAGAGCCAACATCCATGCAGTCTATGAGAGTCCACGCAGTACAGCTTCAGAGTCTTCCACACTATTCAGTGCAACACTTGACATATTTGAAAGCATCTAGTTTAGTGCTTGGTACACAGTGGTGCTCAGTAAACATAAGTTTGACTCTTATTCCTCATCTCTTGGATGGAAAGATAGAGGGCACACTGTGCAAAAGTGTGGATAAGAGCAGAGCTGGAAGAGAAACCAAATGTGTTGGAAGACAGTCAGCCTCAGACAGACTCTAACAAGATGAGGTTAATAGGGCCCGAAAATGTTCTGTAATGAAGTGTAGCTTAAGAGTCACGTGAGAGTAAAAAAAATTTTGCTGCTATGAATAGTTCTCAGAAGAGCATGAGATACAAGACAATTCATTAATGTTTTCAATAAATAATTTACACATCAATAAGAAAAAGATGACTATATCCATAGGAAATAATGGACAAAGAGCATAAATAGGCAAATTACCAAAGCAGAGAAATAAAGGAAAACTAAACATACAAAAACATTCACTCCGTTCACTATAAAAATGTTAGTCATAAAAATGCAAATAAATTAACAACCACTTCCTTCCAATCACATTGGCAAAGAACGATGATGGCTAATGGGATCAAGGAAAATGATGCTCACATACGCCAGCAGGTATTTAAATTGGTACAATTATTCCAGAAGGCAATTTGTAATTACGTACCAAAGGCCTTAAAATGGGCAAATCCTTTGATCTAGGAACTCCACATCTAAAAATCTACCCTATGGAAATAATCAGATAAATGTTCAAAGGTATATGTACAAGGGGGTTCACTGCAGTGTTGTTTATACAAGCAGAACATAGAAGCAAACTGTACGCTCAGGGATGAGTTAAATAGCATATATCTGTCAGCGGAGAAACAAGCAGAAATTTTAAATGACAGTGGAGAAATTTACTTTTAACATAAATAATACTTACATATTTAAGAGAAAAGTAATAAATCACTACTTATCATATTACTTGAAACCACTTTTGTAAGAACATGTATTTTAAGTGTCAGTAATGATTATTGCCATGTGAAAGGTTTTTCATAAACATTGCTTATCCGTATTTTCTAATGTTTCTACAATAAATTTGTTCTTTGTATGTATGTAATTAAAAACAAGGGTAACAAAAAAAGGAGGTTTCCATTTGTGTCCTAAATCCAGCACTTACCAACCATATAACTTGAGGCAACTCAGTTAATTCCAAGACTCTTGTTTCTTCATATATAAAATTGGTATAAACTATACCTCTCAGGGCCAGTAGGAGAATAAAACTAAAAGCAAAGGCACTTTGAAGCTATAAAGTACTTACTTGATAAACATTGGTGTTATTACTTGCTGACAGAAAGTCCAATAAAAGACAACCCCATAAAGAAGCTGGGAAAATAAAAACTGACTGCCTCTCGGGTGACATTAACAGACACATGGGGAAATGCCAGTCCTCCCCCACCTGCACAGGTCATCACGTGTGTGGAGTGCAGCGCTTCTCACTGTCGTGTTAAAGGGAAGGGCGGGTGATGATGTAGACGACAGGAAAACCTTTATTAAGCACTTGAGAAGTGTCCAGCACAGGAACACTTTCCATATCTTATTTAATCCATTAGGCACTTTACTATCTCTTTTTATGGGTTAAAATATTAAGGCATAAAAAAGTCAGTTTGTTAAGAGCCACACAACCAGTAGATGGTGAAACCAAGCTTCAAACCCAGCAGACTGATTCAAGTCCACCCTTTCAGCACACCTAACACGAATACAGGAAATGTATTCCAGGACACAGTCACATCCTCAAGTGCTGAAGAGATCAGGACCAACAGCCACAGGCACTGAGTACCAGGACCAGAGAGTGAAGGCAACATCGACTTCCTCTGACTCAATACGAAGTTTCCAAAGATCTAAGATGCACAACGACTGAATAAGTAACTACGCACGGTAATATCTCCCTCAACGGAAGTGAAAACATGGGCCCATAGCATATTCAAGGCTGTTCTGAAGGGAACTCAAATGGCCCTGGGCCTGCCTGACCCATAGAAGCTGACAGCTGGGGATTAGGACCTGCAACCACCAGGGGCAGGTGTCTCCCATGGAGGCCCCCGCTATGGGCCGAACTGGGTCCCCCAAGTTTCCATGTTCAAGTCCTAACCCTCAGTCCCTTAGAATGTGACTGTACTTGGAGATAGACCCTTTAAAGCAGTAATTAAGATAAAATGAGATTATATCGGTGAGCTCTAACCCAGTATGAATGGTGTCCTTTTAGGACGAGATTGGCACACATGCAGAGGAAGGACCATGTGACGACACAGCAAGAAGGCTAAAGAGGGAGGCCTTAGAAGAAAGTAATCCTGCCTACACCATGATCTGGGACTTCTAACTTCCAGAACCAAGAGAAACTAAGTTTCTGTTGTTTAAACCCAGTCTGCGGGACTTTGTTGTGGCAGCAAGGCGGGCCACGGCCCAGCACCAGCAGGTCCTTGCCCCGGCTGCTCTCGGGCCATCACTCTGCTCCAAAGTGGAAATCAGTCTTTTCTAGCCACTGCTGACATAGTCTGCCAGTCTCCTCCAAGGTTCTAAAGCTCACAGGCTGTCCCACTGACCACCTTACCTCCAGGTCTGGGATGACTGGTGCTCCCCTCGGAGCTGGATCACAGGTGACTCTCAGAAATGTCAGCCTCGGGGGACCCTTGGAGCCTGAGACAGCTGCCTCTCCACCACTGCTTGCTTGAGTAGCTAGCTCCTGGCTTTCACTTATTCAGTCAGTGCTCACCTTTCTCCAGGTGCTAAACCTACCACTCTGAGAGGACATTCCCTCTGGGAAGTGGCTCACACTCTGAGGGGTATCGTTTGTTTGTTTTACAGGAGCCCTTCCCTCCCCAAGTTGCATGAGTGCTGCAGGGGCCCAAGCAGAGAGGGATGAGGGTGCAGAGTGTGGATGCACAGCCTGGTCACACACTGAAGCACCTGCCACCGCCCTGAACAATGTCTCCAAGGTCAAGCTGTGGGCACCTGTAAGCCTTCCGCACAACTTCAGGTGATTATTTTCCTCAGGTGTTCTCCAAAGCTTCCTCCCAGCAGTAACCCCACCAGTTTGTCACTTATGACTGCAAATGTCTGCACCCTTTCCAATGCAGTCCTCTTCTGTGATCTACCCACAGAAGGGAAGGGGACACTGCCCAGCTCCACATGCTGGGGGATGTGGAAATGCAGCCCCAGCCAAAGTACCCAGGCACATGGCAGTCAAACAAATGTAGGCAAAAGCCTTTATCCATCCAATCATTTCAATGCTCTGCTTCAAATTATTGCAATAAAAGTCAAATTCCTTAAAAATGGTACCCTCACCAACATTTCCTGCCTTCTGTCCTACCACTCGACATCTTGTTTTCTGGTCACAGTCATGCAGATCTACTCATCCATACTGAGCTATTCTCTCCCTTCAGGACACTGGTACTTTTTATGCTCCTCTTCACCTGATTAGCTCCTATTCATCCTGCAATTCCCAGATGTCACCTCCTCTGGGAAGCCTTCCCTGAAGCCCCCTCTCCCCCAGGTCTGAGTTCATTAATCTCCTACAAGCTCCAATAACATCTATGCCTCCACATTCACAGCATAAGCAGCACTCTAAATAATTACTTGTTTGGGGAAAGGGAGGCAGAAGCTATTGGTTCAGCCTCCTTTCCACCTCTAACCTCACCCCAAGGTCTTTTAAGTGGGATTACCATTCATCTAGGGATCGTCACAGTTTTGTCTGTTGTCCTACTGTAATTACTAATTGTAGCCCTCATTTGTTCTCTTTGGTTTCCCAGTTTGGCTTATAAATTATTTGGTCACCCTGTTGACACAGGCAGGATCCACATCTATCTTGCTCGCTGTCTTGAATCCCCGGGGACTACCATTATTCTCACAAAATTCCCCAACGTAGAAAACGTAGAAGTATAATACATCTCTGTTTTAGAATGAAGAGCATGAGCTCCTAATGCCAGCTTATTTGCATATATTGAATCACAATGTTTTAGTTTATATTATCAAAATTCATGCCCTAAAAAGAATAAAATGCTTCACTGAATATCAAAAATTCCTCTAGCAAGAACAAGGGTGAAGTATCTAGTCACCGTCATGAATATAGCTGGAGACTTTGGGAACCAAACTAAAATATAATGTTTAAGTCAGTTCTTCCAGTCACATTAACATGCCCCTTTTTCAGCTCTTACTTTAATTTAATTTTTAGCTCCGTCACTCCTCTATGAATAGAAACATAAAATGCTTGGATCAGTTACACCACCTTGTCAAAATAACCTAACCTGCAATTATAACATCCTAAGGTGCTTTTAAAAAATGTTACCATGAAAACTTTTTTATTAAAGAATTTCTTATAGTTCTCACACCACTGAAAATTAAACCATCCATTTGCATCTTTACAGATGGCAAAATGTAGACCTTGAGTGTTTTACTATATAAAAATTATTTGTATGATGAAAACATTATTATATGGAACAAACAATGTGCTACATTTATGTAATTATTTCATTAGAAAATTCTGTATTAAAAAGTTATTAATCAGT
Source organism: Camelus dromedarius (assembly GCF_036321535.1). Lineage (NCBI taxonomy): Eukaryota > Metazoa > Chordata > Mammalia > Artiodactyla > Camelidae > Camelus > Camelus dromedarius. Next base: position 53,964,041 of record NC_087441.1, read on the forward strand.
GAATGAGCATTCTTCTCTGATTAATGATTGCCTTCTAACAAATAGAAAATATACAGTTTACAGTTCTCTAGCCTATGACCTAGATGCAATCCAAACTCCACTGTCAAACAGAGAAACATTCTTACTGTTAAATTTTAAAACATGAACTCTTCATTCAAATATTTACTAAAGGCTTAATATATTTCCAATAATCACTAAACAAGAGGTGGCGACAGACACAAAAGATTTAAAAATAGTCTCTGCCCTTCAAATAGCTTATAATCTACAAAGTGCGGCATAACATCCACATTTGCATCACCCTAGTAGTATAAGACATTACGCATTTTATTCAACTGAGAGATGTACAATTTCTTCTCATTTTAAAACTTCTAAAATTGAGGTTGTACCTCAAATTGATTTATTAATTAACATGCTGATGTACTGAAAAGCTGATGTGTATCTTACATCTGCAAGAAGTATTAGAACTGGGGAAGTGGGGGAAGGGTGTTGCTCAGTGGCAGGTAGAGTGTGTGCTTAGCATGCATGGGTTCAATCCCCAGTACCACCGTACCACCATTAAAAAAATTAATAAACCTAATTACCTCCCCCAGCAAAAAAAAAAAAAAAAAATGTAGTAAAGTAAGAAAAAAAAAAGAACTGGGGAAGCACTATAGTTCAAGTATCTAAAGCAGGAGGCAAGGGGTACATGCACTATTGCATTTAATTCTTACATTGATCTAACATTATGAGAATTAAATGGATTCATTTTTTTCAGAAGAAAAAGCAGAGGCCCAGCAAGCTGAAATGCTCGAGGTAAAAAAACAGGGAACAGTGAAGCTGAGACTCAAGTCCGGCTCTGTTACGCTCTGCTGCACCACACTGTCCTACCAAAGGCAAGATGGTTGTCAGTCAGAATAGTAGGGGAAGGTGAAATGGAGGAGCACCGAAGGATGCAGAGAGAAAGCAGGAGGCTTTCCAGATGAAAACCACAGCATGCTGAAAGATACAGAGGCTTCCAAGTTATGCTTTTATATAATAAGAACCCTGTACCAGCTAGAGACACAATATAGACATGTGTTCAGTCTGCCATCTTTAACAGGAAGCCCATTCGGTAAGTTCCATTTTGATATCCATTTTACTAATTAGGAAATTGAGGTTTAGAAAAATTAAGTAACTTCACAAAGGTCACACAACCAGTATGGGAGCTGGGGTGAAAACTTAGGCAGTCTATCTCCAGACCCACCCTTTCTAACCAGTAAGCTACTCTGCATCTTCAGCTAGTACAGGGTTCTGATTTTACAAAAGTATAACTCAGAAGCCTCCGTATCTTTGAGTGTGTTGCACCTCTCATCTGGAATGCCTGTTATAAACATGCTAATTCTCTCAGACAAAATATTTGGTTTTCCATAAACACACAGATCTGACCAGGCTAAGTAATAAACCATTCACTAACCATCTTCTCACTCACTCATTCAACATTTAAATAGCATTCGACATACGTAAGGAATGCACATAAAGAGTAAGATTAAAATGACTTTGTAAAACAAAATGTTTTTTTTTAACATGCAAGTGATAAAAGCTACCACTTCTTAAAGCATAATTTTCTTTCAAAAAAAGAGATATAAGGTAGAAAAAAGTACGTGGGAATGAGGTTAAGTTCCTTCAGCCACGGTGAGCTATGCATTAAAGGATATCATAACTGTGAATTACCAGTAGGGACCATGTCCTGCTCATCTCTGAGTTAGGAGGAGCTTTGTTTCCAGAAGACTTGCTAATAAATGAATTGTTTATAAGTCATTCTTGTTGAGGGGGTTAATGGACTTTGACCACAAATGCAGACGTTCCAGACCCCTCCAAGAACACTACTCTCTGTCGTTAATATGCACTCCAAGTCTTTTACAGAATATACACATAATGTTAACCACTTCAAGATATTAAAACCAAAAAGAAATCCAAATTTCATTTTCATTAAAAAACTAATGTCACTTTAAAACTTTGGTGCAACATTGAACAAAACAACGAGATGTGACAGAGTCAAGGGGCATTTAGTCTGAGTGGTCGTGGAGAGCCTCTGAAGACATGAAGTGCATCTGAAGCATCAATTTTACAAAGGTCAAAATACCGAAGAATATTCCCAAGTCAGAGGCCAGAAAGTTTTCTACATTTTGTTTTGCGATTTGAGACATGTTTTGAATCGGGACATGACTTTTCGGCATGAGTCAGAAGAGGAGGAGGCGAGTGGAGCCTGTTTTCTTGCCTCAGTCAATAGGCCTGGGTGGGCTCAACAAGTGGGAGGATGAATCTCGGAGAGAAGAGTGTGGAGGAGGTCGAGGGGAAAAAGGGCTGTCAAATCCGTCATGTTTGATATTTCACAATGACTGAAGTAGAATTGTTCCTTTATCAATCCTCATTTTCCCAATGCACAAAATCTAAAATGACACAATTTTAAGTGTATTTCTTTTCATTAGTAGCTGCTTATTGATCCATGGTTTGATATAAAGTTATTTCAGGTCTTATGGAATCACAAGCGTTACAAAGTTTTTTTTCATAAAAAAAAAAAAGGCGGAGGTAGGGGCAGGTTGGGAGGGACCAATCTAGCAGTAGTGGTATTTGAGAATAAATTAACAACAAAAAAAAATTTAGTATTACCATTTATTGATGACAAACACTAAGTTTTACTTACATTCTTTGGGGAGAAAAAATTCCAGCGTCAACAATGAATGGAAGTAGTACTTAACTCGCAAGGCCACTGTGCTTTTTACCTGGACCACATATAGATCTCAGTGCACACATTTCTGTGCAGAGCAACACATTTAAGTGCACTTTCTAATGAAGACATCATTGCTCTTTGGTGATATCCAATGTATTTCTAGGATATACAGTATGTAGTACTATATACTCTTAATAAAAACACCACCACCATGTTCATTTCATGAAGAAAGCACACTAGAATTACATTCCATGGGTTCAATAACTGTGTGTAACAGAAAAAGACTTGCCCACCTACATCACAAAAATCTTAAGCTTCAAGAACTATCTAATGGCTTAGCTAAATATTTTTTACCCATGCCATTAAAAACAACAACTTTTGGTCTCTCTGGGGAAATTGCTAGGAATGCCACCTAGAGTAATCTACCAAGCAGAGAATATGAATCCAACACCAAGTCTGAGGGAAAGGTGAAGTAACTTTCCCAAGGTCACTGGGCTAGAAAGTGACAGAGCCGGGTTGAAATCCAGGAAGTCTGACTAGGGTTCACACCCTCTCATCATAGACTATGTTGCCTCCAGAATTAGCAACACGGAATAGGTGGACTCCACAGATTTCCAGAAAGCAAAATCTCTTCCATAATTGCTCAGTAATTTCCAAGATGTCAGCTATCACAGATGATTTTCTGGAAAATATTCAGCATAACCATTTCTCTTGTGGACCCTCTAAAATCTGGCCATGGGTTCCAGTAAGGCACTTAGCATGAGAATAACTGTCTGGTTTCAACTCCAGGCCCACTAGCTTGGGCAAACATGTAACCCCTCTGTGCCTAAGTTTCTACTTTCTGTAAAATGGTGTTACTAACACTACCTACTTCACAGCTTAGCAACAAGGGTTTAAAGAGTCAATATAAGTAAAGTACTAAGAACAGTGCTGAGAATATTAAATTAACAAAAGCTTTAGCTGTCGTCATTGTACTGCCAGAGTAAAAAGGCTACAGACTTCAACCCTATGATCCCTCCTCACCTGTACTCCCAAATTACTGCCACTCTACATACTAAGGCACCTTAGAGAAGGTGCTGTGATGACTCTGTAAAGATACCTGGGAGACACTGCTCACAGCAACCATTAGGAAGCGTCCTTTTCGATGAGAATCTTGAGAGGGATTTCTTTCTGGTCCTGGTATAAAGAAATGAATTGTACTGATGCTCCTGAACAACTGGTTTTGTTTTACTCACAAAGGCTTTAAATCAAGTAACTAACCAAGCTTCATATTTTACCATGACTGCCAAGAACATTTAGCACGAAACACATTTCTACTTTTTTAAGTATCTATGCACTTTTTTATGATTGTTCATGGTTCTTTTTATGGTCATTCTCTTTCTTTTTCCTTGGCCAGCCACTTCTCATTTAAATTTTTTTCTTTTATAATAACCAACGTATGAAACAAAATGTCAGGAGGAATAGGAAAAGAAAAAAAAGGAAGAGTGATGATCTCCTCAGGATCTACTTCCAAGTCTATGGGAGCAGGGTTGGCATCTGTTTCTGAGCTAAAGGTCTAAGAAGGGCAAAAATATAACATGAAAATCACAGATTTGGAAGTGGCCTGCCCCAACCATGCCCTCACCCATACGTTAATCTGTCCAGTGATCGATATCATAAAATAATGTTCCAGGCCCCTATTTCTCACTGTCTCCTCCTCACAAACAAAGCACATATAATTCCAAGTTCATGGGCAGTGAAATGACAGATTCTTGACTTACTAATGAACAAGTCTGCTGAATGCCCAGTACATTTCAGGCAGGTATCTGGAATATATGAGCAAGCAGAACAGATAAAACACCTGCCCCCTCAAGCTTACCTTCTCTAGGAGGAGACAGGTAAACAATAAACATAGCAAATAAGCAAACTGTAGGTGTGCCTGGGAGTGGTAAGTGCTATGAAAAAACTCAAGCGAGGTAAATGGGATCTGGGTGAAGGACTCACGTAAAAAAGTTTTTTTTACCAGGAACTGAAACCAAGAACTATAATAATTCTGAATGGTTATATTGGTTAGAATGATAAATACCAATTTTTTAAAAAATATTTTTTGTCCTAAATAAACTCACATTTTAAACATCTGAAAGTACTGATTCTGTTGATGTTTCTTTAGTACAGTTAACACTTTTTCATAAAACAAAATAAATCATCTCATCACTTGTATAAACCCTATATTTCCCAGTCCCTTCAGTAAAACCTCGGATTCCAGATAGTCTTATATAACATTCCCTTTCTGGTCTTGCACCCACACCCATAACTTTGGAAACTCCAAATGCACAGGGATGACAGGTCATCAGTTTCAGGGTTTGTCTCATGGGCTCTCAAAAACACAACCATCCTCTTGGCCCCCATATTCTCTCTTGTCCACTGTGCAAAGATGCCCACTGCTGAATCTACAAATGGAACCCAGAGGGGTACCACTCACGCCAAAATCACTGATGATGGCAGTAATCTGTGATAGCCCCTAGATGCCGTGAAGACACTTTTCTGAAGGAGTCTCTGCCCAAAAGTGTCCTTTTGTACAAAAACCATAATTCTAAGTGTCAGAATTGCCCACCTCACCAAGGCCACGGTGCACTTAGAATCCCACAGGGGTTTCAGTCAAACAATGCATTTTTATCTTCCGTGCTCTTTGTATAGAATCCCTCTCTTTCTAGGACTTGGGCTTGGGTCCAAGTGGACTTGGGCCAGGGGACAATCTGGTGGCAGATACTGTGCTGTACTTGGATTCAAGCTTTTGCTCTGACATGGCCCACTGGGCTGGAACTAAGTTTATAAGCTTGTATTCTCTCCACAAGGTCTGTGATCTCCAGAAGAGCTTGCCCCACAAGTTCTCCAGACATGTTTCAACCTTAGGGTACATCCAGGGATTTCTGATGTAAGGGAGCTGGATGTGGGCTTCCAGCTCTTTGGGAGAGAAGCGTTGTTACAGATTAAACAGCATCATAAATGGCACAGTGGCCCTGCTATGCACTGCCTATCACAAGCACAAAGGGCCGCACAGCAATGTGCTGAGATAGGGGGTGATGATTAAAAACAACAAATAAAAATGACGTACAGGAAGCTACATCAAATTTCTGAAGGAAGTGGGTTCCAAATTAAAATTAAAATATTTGGGGATAGTTCATTGTAAGAGAGCTACAAATTCAGCACAAAAATATTAGAACTCTCCGATATAGGGCAGTCATATCCTAGATGTGAACAGAGTGATCCAAGTAGTGTTACATTCTAGAGTTATAAATTTAAGAGTAAAGACGATCATTCTGCCAATGGAAAAACGTCCATGTCTATCAAAAACATTCTTTTCCTCTCTGTACTTTTTATTTTTCTGATAAAGAGTAGATCCGGAAGATTCCACCAAAGAAGACAGCATTTCCTATATTTTCCCCTGAATATAAGAAATATAGCAAGGATATATTATACAGCTTTCTGCCACATCACAGATTTAGAAAGTGTTATGAAATCATGAACAAATCTTACATTCTAACCCAACCTCACAACATATTACTTGTGTAACTTGGGCAAATCACTTAGTCATTCTCAGCCAACATTTACTTCTTCATAAGGCAGGGGGGAATCTACCTCGTCCACAAATACTTTCATTGACACTAAATGAAATGACGAGTTTGAACGTACTTTCTGCACAACAACGTACAATATAAGCAAACAGCCTCATCAAACTCATTCTGCTACTGTAGCAGACAGGGCATTTCTCCCATGATTACCTGAGAAATCTACAAAAACTGACTTGTTCATCCAAAACAGCATTCCTCCAGATTTTACTACATAATTCTGTTTTGTAAAGAAGGTAAAGACAACTGGTTAAACTTGAAGTTCATTATCTACACAAAGCACTTTTAGCCAGCATATCTGAATAAAATAAGAATGAAAGCATTTTCTTATTGCCTGGGCTACTCCACATAATGCCTTTTTTCTGACATCTTGCCTCATAGGTAACACTTTCAATTATTCAAGCACTAGTTAATATTGCTGGTGTCGGCATGATCAGTAATTACTGTCTCAGTAAATCACAGGCGTCTGATTCCAGCTGCTCCCATCTTTGATATAACCACAAGCAACAGTCTGGAGGACAGGAATTGACAGGCAAAGAATACAGCCGGGGGTCAAATTCATGCTGGTGGCTGTACTAACTTTCAGTGAGCTACCAAAGTCAGAGACACATGCTGAAAGGTGAGACCACAGATTAAGAAAGAATCAATGTCCTAAGAGTTCCGTACAAAATAAAATCTTTTCTGAACATGAGAATGGCTTTTGAATCCAGATCTGAAGAAGATGGCTAAATAAATCACACCTTCAACAACCTTCTTCTGAGTAATTATAAAAAGAATTCATCTGCATACTCACTCCTCTGCCAGATATGATTTTTCCCTTCCCCAGATGGCTGGGGTGAGTGTCTGTGCATATGGCAAGGGAAAAACAGCAGGAGCTCAAAGTACTTAACTGTAAAAAGAAGTGAAGGCTTCTGAAACATGTACTGCATATGACACCAAAGGGACCATAAAACCAAAGACCAACCAGTGAATGCAAGGCCTGGGAGACCGTGTCCTGTCCCAGCTCTGTTCCTAATGGTCTCCGTTGAGCAAGGCAGTTTGTATCACCAGGCTTCTGCTTTCTCACGTGGACAGAAGTGTGATCCAACTCAGTCTGGAGAGTTCTTTATAGACTGAGTGAAATTATCCAACGCTAAGGATCAATAAAATAGGTAAAACAGCATCCCTCAATATCCACAGGGGATTGGTTCCAGGACCCGCCGCAGAGACCAAAACCCGCAGACACTCAAGTCCCACTGTCAGCCCTCTGTATATGTAGATGCAGGACCCATGGATACAGGCAGCTGGCCACAGAATTAAAAATACTACCGCAGGGATCCTGTGTGAACACCATCAAGAGACACACAGCCCTTCAAGAGCTGGTTCTAGGGGAATAAGGAATCTGCATCTACCATCAATCAAATATACTTTCAGGAGAAAATTAATGGGAGAATGAGAATGTGTGTATATGTGTGTACAAGTGTAGGGATGCCTATGTGTGTATGCGCAGGTAGATTGTGTGTGCTGCGGCGAGGGCATAGACCATACACTTCATTTCTCTGTTTCCCCGTTTTGTCTACTGCCCCTCCTCTAAATCTCCAGCACTGGGTGCTTAATTTAATTTTTAAGTAAGTATATGGGCAAGGAAGAGGTGAAACAGATTGCCTACTTATGCCCAGGCTAGCTCAGAAGCTATTCTGCATTGGTGAGAGATTCTCTGCAGAATGGGGACACTAAAGGACTAGTGATGGTGGCGGACAGGGAGGTAGTGGCATCAGAATCACCTAAGAAAAGGCTTTTTCAATCTCTCTATGCTTTCTCCTTTCTTCCTCCCTCCTTGAGATTCTCATTTGACCCTGAAAGGACAGTCTTAATCTACCCACACATGCACGCACACACACACACACACACACCCCTCATCACAGTTGCGAGTTACTACTACTGGTTTGCTGCAATGGAATGAAAGATTAAGGACTTCACTGCTACTGTCCTTTCCTACTCTAACACTTTCGGACATTGCTCTTACCATTGATATACTTTCTAATTGAGGAAACACTTGAGATGACCAGAAAACCACAGAAGGCAACACTACACGACTATGGAGAAAACTGAGTGGCAAGCAGATGAGGACTTGTGAAATAAGGAAAATGACTGTACGGCAGGGCTAATCAGGAGTGGCTTTATGGAGGAAGTAGGTATCGAGCTAAATCTTGGTGCACGATCTTAGAACGAGAGGGAAGTGAAGACGCATGCCGGGGGTTGAGGCATGTACAGGATCAAGCCTGTGCAGGATGGCACGAGCCAGGAAGACAGCAGTGGGGACAGTGGCAGTGCTGGCAGTAGTGCCAGGTCAGAATGACCAGGAGAAGTGGGACCAGCTGACCTTGGGCTGCAAACTGCACGGCGCCAGGACTTCAAGCAGTGACTATGGAGTCACCACTGGCTCTGAAGCGGGACACTGCTACAATAAAGCATGCATCTGAGGAAGCTCCCGCAGATCCCGAGGACTGGGATGGGTCAGAGCAGGAGCTTCTAACCTGGGATCCACGAACAGACTTCAAGTACATGACAGCCCCTGCTGTTCTTCGCCACTCTTTTTCTGAATCCACAGGTAAACGTGCATTTTGTAGAGGAAAGAGGAATTTATTAAATTCTCAGAAAGGTATGTGACAGCCACTTCTCCCATCCAACCCTCATCCCACCCACACACAACACAGGAAAACTGAGAGTTTAGTAGAAGAAAGTGTTTGCAAATTTTCCTTGTGGGTGGGGGAGGGTCTTCTGGTGCAGGTGAGACAAATCAGTAAAGGGTAAGACTCCGAAAAACAGCCGCTTAATGGCAGCATCCTCAGCGATCCTTGTGCAGCAGGGACTGCGCAGAGGCTCCAGAGGGGAAGATGGACCACGTGCTTTCCCAGGCTCGCTTTTCAGGGAGGTGCTGGTGAAAGGGGCTTCCATGGATTATACAAAGTTCACTGCAACATCAGTCTTATCCTGAGTTGCTTTATTATTATCACCTCGTAGCAAACCTCTTTTGCATAATAAAATCATGTTTCCCAGAGCTATAGTTTCACATAAAATGTGTCTAAGTCATTTAGGAAATTAATTTAAGGAATTAAATCAAATTAAGTATGGCCAATTCTTAATGCAGATACAAACAGACTTCCCCCCAAAAAGAAAGCTAGAATCAATGTATTTCTTAAATATTGAAATCCACATTTGACCACTTCCTAAATAGAGATAAACAGTTATTTAGCAGGGCTATTTCTCAAAATTAATATTTTAAAAACCAGCGTCAACCCCAGTTGAAAGAAGAAAACATACCTTTTTCACTCTTTATTTTCCACCCAAAGCAGTGCTGACTTTCAGTTAAATTTAGTTTGTTATTGGAACATATGAATCATAAATACTGTACTTTTAAAAGCATTTTCAGAAAAATTTCTTTTTTGAAATTTCAACCTGGTAAGCAAACCTTTGAAAAAGACTTGAGAAATTTGTTTGCAAAAGTACAAAGGAAGAAGCGACGCCTGAGAAAGTCTAACAAGCTACTGGTGACACTTGAGAGTAAACCCTAAGGTGTTAATTATCTCAGATTTCCAGAAGGCTTCTTCCCCTGAAATATGCTCAGCTTTTGATTGTGCACTTCATGTTTCTATTTTTTGATTGTGCATTCCACATCTTCTATTAAGCTTTCCCTTCTCTGAATTCCAACAATTTGTGCCTGTGTTAGGGACATTGCCATTAGGCCTACATGACGGTTACAGATGTATTACAGTTACATCCTTCTTCTCTGCTGCTCTGTGAGTGTATCAGGACCCGGAGCACCTCTCACCCAGCTTCCATGAAAGTCTCCAATAAAGTCTGATAAATGACCACATAGACATCACTTAAAGAGCAGATATGAGCCTTACTGCAAACTCTGCTGTGCAAGAAAATGAAAAGCTCATCTCCCTGTCTTCTACGACTCAAATTTAATTTCTGTTCAACCAGTTGGGAAGCTCTGCCTTCCTGAGGTTGTTCAAGAAGAATTATGGCATGGTTCTGGGATTTACCTGGTGGCAAAGTGACGAGGGCTGGGCCACCAGGTACCTCTGGTCTCCAAGTCACCATGCACACCTTAGCCTGACTGTCACTAAATCCAATTGTCATCTTTGGTCCTTGACTAACTGGACTTTGGCAGTGTTCAGACCGATAAGTGCTCTCGCCTTCTTGAATCTTGCTACTTCCTTGGCTTCTATGATTCCATCTTCTCCTGGTTTCCCCCTTCCTTTCTGCCTACATTTTTTTTTTTTTGCTTCTTCCTCTCTACTTAATCATTATGTGCTATAGTTCCATGAGATTCAGAATTCAATGATCTACTTTAACTCTAAGCAATTCCAACCCCAATTAAAAATTATATCACAGGCCCACAGTCTTCTGTGATGTCCAAACATACAATAACCTCCTATTTGACATCTTCATTTGCACATCTTAAAGACAGCTCAAATTTAATATTGCCATAGCCACACCAGTCATTTCCTTTACCCATCCCACTCCTTGCCCAAACAGTTCCTCTTTTAGAATCCCTTTCTGGATGAACTGTACCAACAGACACCCAGTTGCATGGAACGTGACCACCATGCAGTGGTATCGATTAGTATCACCACGCGTGCAAATGGTGCCCCCACCCACACAGTTATGTGGAATGACACCACCACCCACGTGGATGTGGGACTCATTAGGGTTCTCTCTCCCTCTTTCCCAATATCCAATCCAGCACTAAAACCTGAAAATGTTACCTCTTAAATAGCCCTTAAATGGTCTCCTTTATCTCCACTTCCCTAGGTCAAGACTCTACTATAATCTCTGATCTGAGCCAGAGCAACAGACGGCAGCACCTTCCTATACTGATGAGAGCTCTCCTCCAACCAGAAGCCATTGTTAGGCTTCCAGGCCCTGTCACTCTTTGATTAAAACCCTTCCTCAGTGGCCACCCACTGTTCTTAGGATAAAGATCCAGGTGTGGTCCTGCCCCACCCACCCTCAGCATCATCTCCTCCTACAGTCTCCCTGGCTCTCAGCACCCCACTCCACCTTTTTGTCAACATTGTTTCCTTCCAACACTGCACTGGGTTTCTGCACATGATTTTTTTCTCCTTTATTTGAAGCATCCTCCACCCCCTGGCATTTACCTCATTAACTCATCACATCCTTCAGACCCCTAAACCCACTTTCTCAGGGAAGGCGTCCTCACCACCTGCTCAGAGCAGGTCAAAACTCCTTTGACACTTGTCATAACACCATGAACCTCCTATTCTCAGTGTTCATTTCAATCGTAATTTTACTCTTATTTGTGAAATCATTTGATGAATGCCCATCCCTTCCACTATAGGGTGTCCACTCCAAGATGACAAAGCTCTGATCTGTTTTCCTCACCATTGAATCATCAGCACTTGGCAGAGAGCCTGACATCTAACAGATGCCCAGAAACTATGTGCCGAATGAGCATTCTTGACAGAAGAGAATAATATTAATGAGAAAACTGGCGGTGCTTTTATAAGCAAAAACACCAACGGTGGCATATTTAAGAAGCAACAACAACACAGAATCCTTTAAAGCTTTCATCCTGAAATGAAGGCATAAGGGTCACCAGGCACACCAGGTGCGACCCATGAGTCACAGCTGTCCTTCAGCATTAGACAGTGAGTGCCAGAAAACACAGGTGGTCATGGTAAGTCTGCCTACATTCTCATGACCCCTACACCCAGGGAGAGGTGATAACAGGAAGAAAGACCTGCTCTCCCCAATGACAGGGGAGCAACCTCAGCTCCCAGGCCCTCCTGCCTCTAATAATCATGGTAGCAGATAGCAAAAATTCACTGAGTGCCCACTTCCTGCTGGACAAGGAGACTTATATACATTATTGCACAGGATTATATGGCAGAGTAGGTGGAACTGTCTCCAGAATACAAATGAGGCCACCCAAGTTCAAAGAGACGACTTTCCCAAGACCAAAGAGCTAGTAAATGAAAGAAACAGGATTCAGCCTTAAGGCTGTCTCTAAAGCCATCCCATTGATGCACCCACGGCTGCTGCTACACAAAGAAAGAAAGGCAGCTACAAGCAGCCAAAGGCCTGCTGGCTGTGGAGGAGGTAAATGGCTGGTGGACAGCATAGTCCAAAAGCAGCTTTAACATCACTGGTCATCAAGGAGGGGCAGAGCAGCCAGAAGCAGTAACAACAGCACGGAGAAGGCTGGATGTGGCATCTGCAGCACATGAGAAGCACCTGAGAAGACTGGATCCGGGAAGAAAAGGTCCCTCCTAGGGAACCCAGCCCTGCCCAGCACCCTCTGGCAGGGAACAACGTGAACACAGAACACAGAACAATGAAATAGAGCTGAGGTATGCTCCTGATGCTGGAGGCCCTTAGCCAGACACCTGCTGTTTTGTTTCCACTATAGAATTAATCCTGTAACTTTCCTTCACTACACTAGTGGCCAGAGAAATACCTGATTTAAAAAAAAAAAAAACCTTCATATAAAGCAAATTTGGAAGTATTGTTTTGAGAATACCCAATTTGGGGAAGCGTAAAAGAGATAAATTACTGGATTCCAATAGCCAACTCCCAGAAGCTTTAAAGATATTTTGTTTGTTTTCTATTGAATCACACATTACTTGACAAAGAAGCTTAGGAATCAGACATACATAACTCTAGAGGTTGCAGAGAAATCAGTACCCCCTGATAGCATATTTATTTACAGAGCCTGAGAAAGAGAGATGGCTCCACTGAGAAGAATTAGAAGGCAGGTGGGAAATGCTTTTTGAGACTAATTTAGCCACGGGTCTTAGAATCAGGGGAGGTTTTGGGGAAGAAGAGTGAGATAATGAAAGCCAAGTTTCTAAAGATTTTAGTCTGACAGCAGTCTATAGGAGGGGACGGAGGAAAAAGAAAGTCGCACAGAGAGACCAGTTAAGAAGCTATAGTGCTGAGGACTGAATCAGGAAGCAGCCCGGAGAACAGAGGGGCGAAGTGGGCATGCAAGATGCCAGGAAGGAGAAACTGAGAGGCCCCGGTGACTGGATGTTGAGATGACCCCCTAGTTACCTGCAGGCAAGGTCAGACACACACGAATAGGCAACGACTTAATTTTACACAAACACGCAGCTTCTTGAACCCACACTTTCTGAGCTCCGTGCTAAGCGACTGGTGGTACAAAGTCAGAGAAGACCAAGATTGAAATGTCTAGAAAAGGCAAGTTTATTGATAGAGAAGATCAGAGGTTACCTAGGATGCAGTGGGAGTGGGAATTACTGTAAATAGGCACAAGGGAAGTTCTGGGGTTAACAGAAATATTCCAAAAGTGGAGTGAGGTGATGGCTGCATAACTCTGTATACATTTACTAAAAATGATGGAACTGTACACTTACAATGGGTGTACTTTATAGTCCATAGATGAACTCTCAGTAAAGCTGCTCTCAAAAAATGATGAGAACTGTGGAAAAGGAACAGTAATATAGCGTATGAAGAATTGAGAGGGAAGCAGTGGAGGTGGTGGGGAGTTTGCCTTTTAGATGGGTGATCACAGTGGGCCTCACTGAAAAGGTAACATTTGAGCAAAGACCTAAAGGAGGTGAGGAAGGGAGCCTGGGGACAGCCAGGAGGAGGACCATCCCAAGCAGAGGAAACCAGGAATGATGTGCACAGGTTCTAAAGCAGAAAAGGAGGCAGTGAGACCAGGGCAGCAGTGGGCAGGAAAGAGCAGAAGGTGAGGGCAGCGGATAAGGGGGAGAGATGGTACACACTGTGTTGGTTCATGGGTTAGAATCTACTGCAGTTTTGAGCAAAAGAGTAAGGTGATCTAACTCAGGTTTTCAAAGGATCACTCTGACTGTGATATTGGGAAGAGTCTATGGAAGGCAAAGGAGACCAGCTGGGAACCTGTTGCAGCAGTTTACACAAGTGATGCTGACTGGGGCAATGGCGGCAGTGGGAAGGTGGTGAGAAACGGTCAGATTCCAGGTATACTTTGAAGGTAAAGCCAACAGAATTTCCTGACTGCTTGGATGTGAGCTGTGAGAGAAAGAAGCAAGGATGACTCTACAGCTCTGGGTCTGAGCATCTAACGATGGGGAAGCTCTGGATGAGGCAGGTTTGGAGGGAAAAAATTAAAAAGTATGTATTGGGCAATTGGCTACTCAACTGTATTATCTATGTCAGTCACTTCACATAATTTTGGTAACTTTCTTTTAAAGGCCAATTTCACTATATGGTGAGTTTACCTATTCTTTAGTTGAGGTATTTTAGAGGAATAAATTGGTCATGCAAAATGCAGTAACATTTATTTAAAATCCTGCTTCTTGGCCTTCTTTTTATCCTTAGAACTCCTGAGCAGCTTATTTTCTTATAACTTCTTAATTATACTTCTAAGGACATTAGATCTAACTTGCTTGGAAAGGTCTTGCTGTTGGTCCAAGTGAACCATCAGAAAAGTGCAGGGACACCAAATGGTGGTCACTCATCTCTCAGTAATTCTTCTTAAACACCCACTGAGCTGGGAAAAGGCCCAATTAATGAATGTCAGGGTATGTTCATGAAATCCACCTCCTATAAAAATATCAACGTTAGGGTAAAATTCATGAAGCGTCACAAAGAAATGACAAAATTCAAGGTCAATCCCTCTTGTGGGTTTTTTCTCTTTAGGAGAAAGCCACTGTAAAGAGATGAAGGTAGAAGATGGGAAGGTTGAATTCCCAACTGTAGATTTAGACAATACCAACTCTCATTTCCCAGTGTAAAATACAGATTTTTTTCTTTCTTGCACTTCTAAATTCACATGTGTGTGTCCGGGTCTCTCTTTTTATTCTGCACATTTGGCCACCGGACTTCTCCATGTGATCATTGTCATTAATACACAAGTTAGAAATACACATTAGACTCAGCAGCTGTGCCCAAGGCCATTACTTCCTCTAATTTGGCACAGATGGCCAAAAAGATGATTTTGGCAGAATAACCAAGTGCTAACCACCTAATGAAGCTGTAGCCTCAAAACCAACTGATGGTAAATGCAATTTTACAGTTATCTTCCCTTCTCCCTCTCCCCCTCCCTCTCATCTTTTGTCCTTCACATACAAGGCAGAAGAAAGAGCACACCTAACTCTAAGTTGGCAAAGCTCTAAACGTGGCATTTCATCTGATTTTCTGATGAGGAAAAGGTAAGTCAATAAATTCTGAAATGGTCATTCTTTAGGTCAAAAGACTTTTTCTCCAACTCAAAAATATTCCTGCAATAGGGACTAAGCTGGTTTGTACCTAACAGTATCAGAGAAACCATCACAATAGTCAAAACAATGATTAAATGACCATGGACAAATTAATACAAGTGTGGTATCTGCCCTTCTTTCACACACTCACACACCTCAAAATGACTTCTCTTAAAATTATAAGTAGGCATAACTTATGCAGAACTCTGATCATCTTCATAGATGTCTACAATTCATTTATAATTTCACAGGCTGTCTAATGGCAAGGTTTCTTTTTCTCTTTATCTATATGCCAGTGCTTAACAGTTGCATATCTCTTCAGAATGCCTGATAGTCAAATCATCTGATGCTCTAAGATCATGACAGGTAAGAAAGTCATGAAATTCCCCTCAGACAAAAAAGATGTGCATACACACAGTCACACTCTGTTTCAGCCAGTCTCTAAGGACAGAATATTAAATTTAAAAGCCATTAAAAACCTGCAAAGCACCCTCTAAAACTTCCCTAAAATGAAGAGCAAATGACAATTCAAAATTATAGTTTCTCTGCTCCCAAAATCCCACTGTAAAACTCTATACTATTCTGCCACAGTTCACTACAGACCTGTTAATCAATGACTCACAGGATTTCATCCTCAGTAGAAACTGTACTCTCCAGTTGGCTTATATAATGCCACGTAATCACCATCAATGCTCTAAGTCTAAAAAGGTATAAAATAGAAAGCAACTGATTTTATCCTGTGCAGAAATGTCCATCTTTTAATTAATCAAACTACTTCAATGTTGGGTAAAACTGCAATAAGGATATTTATAAAGATGTTCTCTGCAGTCATCCACCTGATTAGTTGTACACAGATCTGAGCGGAAAATCCTAACTTCTGTTTCAGCAGTGAAGATGTTACTCACACATCACGATTCCTATCCAGATGGGGCGCTTGGTTAATAGAGCATTGCCTGCAGTGTTTAAACGTCCACTGAGTATCCAGAGGGCTGTGTGACATCAGAGCTGATTTATCTTGCTGTTTTTCGTTAAGTGTGAATGATGAGGAAGCTGAGGCCCAGATACAGGTGGCCTGGCGGAGGGTCCTTGGGAGGGAGAAGTAAGAACCAGAGTGTGAGCAGGTCACTGTTCTCGTCCTGCAGCTCCGGGACTAGCCCTACCATCAGAATCACTCAGGGAAGGTGGTTTAATACACAGGGGCTCAGCACCAATACAGATTCCAATACAATAAACACAGAGACTCCAAGAATCTATATTTTAAAACAACTCTGAGGATCAGCCTGTCTGCAACCGCTGGGCTGTGTTTATTTGTAGAACAGTGATCATTAATGATTTTTTAAAGCAAGGTTCTAGAACGGCCAAAGAAAGCAATAATAGAGTTCTTTTAGTATAAAAAGAGTTTTTGAAAAATGTGTCTAATTTTGCTCTCATGATTCTTACCATTACCCCAGTTTATAAAAAAGGAGACTCCCCCCACCACCCCTGCAGAGCTAGAAACAGCCACTCTGACCTCATGGGCAGGCCCTTGCTCTCCCGATCTGCCTCACTGCTCCTGTCCCCAGTCTCCCCTCACTCCACAGAAATATGACCAGTGAGGAATATTCAGTTCTGCTCTGGGACCTAAGCAGCCACAGGTAGAAAAAGCCTTAAGAAAAGGCCTTGTCAGCCCTGGCACTGCCCTTAGGAAGCCTGGAAGTGGCCTGGGAGGGGAACGTGCTGGCTCCCCACTGATGGGTGCTGTGCCACCACACTGAAAGATCCTCTCCTGAAAGTCTCAGTCTGCTCCCATCCCTGAGGTCAACCACGAGAGTCCAGGTAAGAAGAGGAGAGAACTAAAAAAGTTCTTGAGTCAGTGATACCTGGGCTTCTTAAATATCTTGATCCACGGTTGCTTACTGTCCAACTTAATGGGCTCCCTTAACGTTGAGATGCAAGAGGTCCCTTTTCGTCTTGCGTCCTGTCTCTCCATCCATCAGCACATAAATAAATAAATAAAAGGAACAGCATACCAACAGCTGCTGACTGAGGCACTGCACGTTTGCACATGAGCAAAGAAGGCTGGCAACAATAGTCTGAAGCCATCACAGGATATGGTTTTCCAAAAAGACATCAATATAGAGGAAGCAGAAGAACTCCAAGAATACAGTGCCCTGAGAGAAAAACACAGTAATCAAGGCACATATTTAGGGGGTCTGGGAATTTCATGCCCCATTAGGTCCAGGGGTAAAGTATGTGCTCATTTACAAAGGCGATACATAGGGCTGATGCTACCACAAAGTTAAACCATATAACTGACTCTTGTACCAATTCTGTGCTTATCAAACCCTTAGCCACAGAGAGAGGTGCTGGCCAATGAGTTTCACCCACATCTGCAAACTCCTTTGAAGTTACATACATCAAATATATTAATATTCCAGCTTAAAGCAACTAATAATACATAGTGACAACTAACTACAGACTTCTGGAGAGCAACACTGATAGAACAATGTGGAACACAGAAATCAAAAGTTGACAACTGATGCAGTCAGAAAAGGGAAATTCACCAGAAAACCCCACAGATGACACCAAGATTCACAAATTAGAGTTTCAGTGAAAAGCTGCATGTGCGTAGAAGGGCCTTAGGGCTGAGCATGAGTTTCTCAAATGACGTCTGATCAATTAGGAAGCCTTATCTGTAGGTGATAGTCAATACCTTCAGAAATGATAAACAGATTTAACCCAAAGCCAAAGAAGATAAGCTGTGCCCAAATTAAATCAGATTGTAGGTAATTAATGTTTCCATAGAAGAAGAAAACAAAACCTTCATTCTATATTCCTTTAGGCTTTGAATTCTTAGGAAAAAAACCCAAAAAACCCAATCAGCCATATCAGCTCAAGGACATCAGCCTGAGAAAGACTAGTGAGTCTTTGCAGCTGAAGGGTTACTGGATTATATCTACACTACTGCCTATCACAAAAACAGCATTTTTTTTAAGGTCTCCTTTCAGGGAATGTCAAACCAGAATAGATGAGGAAGCAAGTCAAAGAGAGACTCTATCAAAATAAATCTCTTCCATTCAGTTATCTACCTCAATTATGAACCTAAATTTCCAAAATAATAACCATAGCTGTCACTTGGGAAGTGATTGAGAATGTGCTTATATTTAGAGGCCTTTTCCTCCTTTATCCTAATACAGGATTTTGTAACTTTGCTGGTCTGTGAACTGGATGTAAACACAAGATCGGGCACTGATGTCATCTGGCCTGCCAAATTCTTCACCCTGGAATTCACACTTCACTATAATTAATATCTACTACATACTGAATCTTCTTTCAAATATTACTATATTCTCTTCTGGATTCATAGAGAGTAAAGAAATGAGTAAAGGATATTCTGTCTTTGATAAACAATCACAAATTTAGCACCAGCAATTCTCTAAGCCTTTCTTATTTTAGGTATCTAAATTAACATTATTTACCAACTACTGAACTTACATTTGAATTATTAAATTGAAAAACATTTAAAGAAACACTGCAATAAATAAACACACACATATATACACACACACATGAATACATACATACCAGAGCACATTTAGCACAAGAAATAGTCTTTTCTGTAATGATGTGCTTTGTAGTTCAATGCATGATAGAAACAGAATTTAGTTTGGAATATAGGTTCCTAAAGTTTACTGTTCAAGCTACCTTCCTATAAATGTTCTTTGTTATCACTACTACAAAAGTCACCAGTTTGGTAAGCAGCTAGTAGTTTCCACTGCTGTCTGGGTTACCCCAAGCCTGTGAGCTGGGGGGTGACCTGAAGAAAGTCAGGATACACTAACCTCATCTGCACTCCTAGGTCATCAGAAAACCAATGAGAGCAAAAAAGCAGAAAGATTACTCTGCCATTTGTGAGGGTGAGGAGGTAGCTGGCTGGGGCGGGACAGGGGACAGATAGTGGTAGAGAAAAAAGAAAAAAAAAAGATTTAACTAGAGAATATTCTCTTCGGGAAGACTTTAATCCCATCTGACTTGAAAGTGACTTTGAGGACTTTTTTTTCCCTAGAGCCCGTGGAGCTCGTGACCTTTTCATAAATTTACATAATTCAGCTTGAAGGGAAACCCCTAGGTGAATGGAAAGATGTTGGCAACTAGAGCATGAGCTCAAAGAAAGACTAGGTCTGTACCCACTAGATACTAGGTGCTGCTTTTATTAATCCACAGGGGACACAAGGGGCAGCTTCGTGCTTTTTACAGATGGGGGCCCCTAAAGAGAACTTATAACAGAGGAAACTGACATTCCTCCCTTTTCCCTGTGGCTAGGCTGGGGCTCCAGGCTCTGCAGAAAAGGGGGAAGGCTTGCCAGGGCTGCCAACAGACATTAACCCCAGCATACACATCCCTCTCCCCAGGAGAGCCACTCAAGTGGTCCACTGCTCACACAAAGCTCCATCACACAGAGGCCAGCTCCTCTCTAAGGCTGCCAGACTGGATTAAGACATTTTATATGGTACATACAATTTAAGTGAATTCTATCCTCATTATAAGGACAGCAAAGGTAGGAGGGGAAGGAATTTCTAAGTACTGAGGTTTTATTATGCACAGGCATTGTGCTAGATGTTTTCTATGTATATCTTACTGAATCACAGACTAGCCTTGTCATCAAGGTAACAGAATTCCCATTTTACAGATGAAGAAAATGAGACTGAGAGGGGATATGTAGCTGCACTCTGGACCACAGAGCCAAGAAGCGTCAGGATCAGCACTCAATCCAGGCACCGAGACTCTCATTCCTTCGGCTGGGCCATGCCACCTTGCATGTACAATGTGCAAGAACCGGAAGAACTAAACTCATAAATGAGAAGGCTTCTGAGGAACAATTTAAAATGAGGTACCAGAATTTGTGTTATAAAAAATTGCAGAATGCCTCCTCCACTGCTCTTGGCGTCTGTCCCATTAGCATTGACTGTGTTCCCACTGAAGCAATCAGCCTGGATGGGACTACCTATTTGAACAGTATCCTGTATGCCAAACAGGCTGTGCTTGGGAAGTGGGGGTGAGGGAGAGAAAAGTTCTACTTCTAAGTAACTGGAACTAGCTCATCTGGCATAGAAAGTAGAATATATTATACCTCAAATAAACATGTGGGAGAAAGTCAAGGGTCTATGAAAACTGCCAAAGATTTTCTTTCTTCATTTAAAAATCATCTTATCAGTTAGTAATTTCAACCTTGCAAAACTCATTTAAATGAATTTATAGCTTTCAGTGCTTTCGCCATATGTAGAACTAATCTGACTCCAAGTCAGGTTTGCAAAGCTAGTTTTTATACACAGTTCTTTTTAAAATCTCACCAAAATTTATAGTGCCATATGTCTAACTAAAGTTAAACTAAAGGCATTAAGGCATCACAATGTACATATGAAACAAGGCAAGAAAGTTGAGTGCTTCTTCCACCTCTGAGGTCATGAAAGATCTCGGCATGAAAGACCCTATCAGAAATGACAGAACAGGGAAAAGATGAACTAAATGAATTTCATCTACTAATTCCTTATCAAATTACCCAGGACATTCTTCAAAGAACTAAAATAAATAATCCTAAAATTTATATGGAATCACAAAAGACCCAGAATTGCCAAAGCAATACTGAAGAAAAAGAACAAGGCTGGAGGAATAACCCTCCCAGAATTCAGACAATACTACAGAGCTACAGTAATCAAAACAGCATATTGGTACAAAAACAGACATATGGATCAATAGAACAGAATAGAGAGCCCAGAAATAAACCCACAAACTTTTGGTCAATTAATCTTCAACAAAGGAATTCAGAATATACAATGGAGAAAAGACAGTATCTTTAGCAAGTGGTGTTGGGAGAACTGGACAGCTGCATATAAATCAACGAAGTTAGAACACTCTCTCACACCTTACACAAAAATAAACTCAAAATGGCTTAAAGACTTAAATGTAAGACAAGACACTATAAAACTCCTAGAAGAAAACATAGGCAAAGCATTCTCTGACATAAACCTTATCAATGTTCTCCTAGGCAATCTACCCAGGCAATAGAAATAAAAGCAAAATAAACAAATGGGGCCTAATGAAACTTTTAAGCTTTTGCACAGCAAGGGAAAGTATAAAGCAAAAAAAAAGACAGCCTGGAGAATGAAAAGAAAATATTTGCAAATGATGCAACTGATAAGGGCTTAATTTCCACAATATCCAAACAACTCATACAACTTAACAACAAAAAACAAACAATCCAAAAATGGGCAGGAGACATAAACAAGTAATTCTTCAGTGAAGACATACAAATGACCAATAGGCATATGAAAAAATCATCAGCATTGCTAATCATCAGAGAAATACAAATCAAAACTACAATGAGGTAATCACCTGTCGCCAGTCAGAATGGCCATCATTAAAAAGTCCACAAACAATAAATGCCGGAGAGGGTGTGGAGAAAAGGGAAACCTCCTACACTGCTGGTGAGAATGTAGTTTGATGCAGCCATTATGGAAAACAGTATGGAGATTACTCACAAAATTAAAAATAGACTTACCATATGATCCAGCAATCCCACTCCTGGGCATATATACAGAGGAAGCTCTTAATTCAAAAAGATACATGCACCCCAATGTTCACAGCAGCACTACTTACAATAGCCAAGACATGGAAACAACCTAAATGTCCATTGACAGATGACTGGATAGAGAAGTTGTGGTATATTTATACAATGGAAAGAATAAAATAATGCCATTTGCAGCAACATGAATGGAACTAGAGACTATCATACTAAGTGAAGTAAGCCAGAAAGAAAAAGAAAAATACCACATATCACTTATGTGTGGAATCTAAAAAAAATGACACATACGAACTTACATACAAAACAGAAACAGACTCACAGGTATAGAAAACAAACTTATGATTACTAAGGGGAAAAGGAAGTAAGTTGGGAGTTCCACATTTGCATATACTAACTATTATGTATAAAATAGATAAACAACAAGTTTCTATTATATAGCACAAGGAACTGTGTTCGATATTTTGTAGTAACCTATAACAAAAAAGAATATGAAAAGGAATATATGTATTTCCACATATGACTGAAACACTATGCTGTATGCCAGAAATTGACACAAC
The DNA here is from genome assembly GCF_036321535.1 of Camelus dromedarius. Taxonomy (NCBI): domain Eukaryota; kingdom Metazoa; phylum Chordata; class Mammalia; order Artiodactyla; family Camelidae; genus Camelus; species Camelus dromedarius. The sequence goes on from NC_087441.1 coordinate 53,986,678, forward strand.
ATTATAAACTGACTATACTTCAATTTTTTAAAAACTTCCCAATAAGAGGGAAAGTAAGATGTTCTAGTGTAAATTCTCAAGCTCTACTGCCCAAACTGGAAGAAATTCTGAAATAATGCTAACCAATTACGGAAGGAGGGAAGGGGAGTAAGACACTGCCTGACAGAGACATATCCAAGTCTACCTCCACCAAAACCAAAAGCCCCATTTAATAAGAAAGATGGGCTCCTAACACCATTTGTTCATAATACTTTCTATTACTTGCCAAATATATCTGTGAAAAGCAAATTACCACATTGGCTTATCTTGCACTTGATGGGAATTAAAATCCCTCTAACTTCAAAGTGAACTCCTATCATGCCAAACGTCCTCAGCGCTAGACTCTTGCCAGCTATGCCATGTCTTCTATTTCCTTTCATCCTGTTAGCCTGCGGCCATGATTCCAACAGGAAGTCGCCCCACCCCACCCCCGTCACTGCAGATCCAGTACTTAATCCAAGTCTAACCTCCACTTACCTGTCACATTTTCTTTTCATATTTCCACTCAGGTAACAAATAACAAGTTGGCCCAATCAGGATCAAGAGCAGAGCACATTTATCTGTCACTGAAGGCTTCCCTCTGAGTTTGAGTATAGATTTCCAAACATCTAACACACAGCTTACATTTCTCCTCACTTGTCCCACAGGTATGAGACTTCATCAAAGGTGTATCTAACATTAAAATCTCTATCTGAAAGAGCCTCCCTAACTGCTCAGTCTATGACCCTGCTAAAAGAAAATGTCTACATTGGTATGTTCTTTTCTCATCTAGTTTTCACAGTCTGCTTCCCATTTTTGAAAATCCAGATACTTGTCCACTCTAGTTGCATTCATGTAAAATATCTATATATGCTTTCTTTCTATAAAAAAGTGATAACATGAGAAGAAATTATGTGCCAGATGTTAGATGCTAAGGGTACAGACACACCATAGTAGTTAATGGGTATTTACTGTATACCAGACTCTGCCGAGAGAGTATAATGCTTGGTTTATCCTTTGCCCTTATGCTCAGTACCATTCTCTCTGGATTCTCCTCTGTCTGCAGCTCTCCCCTTAGTCTCCTTCACCCAGTTGTCTTCCTCTACCTCCTCCCAACCTCCCCAGTTCCTTCTTCTTGCTGTACTCCAACTGGAGACCATAGTTCTTCCCACAGCTTGTGTCATCCCTTCAGCTACAATGAGTTCATCAGCGTCAGAGATCATGTACGTTATCCTCTCAACTCACAATTCCAACTGACTGTCTGGCAGAGCCTTCCATCTTTTGACAGCTAAGGGATCTTCATTTACTATAATCAGACCCAGTCATCAAGGTCCAGCACTAATCCTCCTCCTACACAGGACTTATCTGACCTCCACAATCAGAGTATTTTTTTTTTCTTGTATCTGTGCTTCGATGGAACCTGAATCTCTATTGCAGTATTTAACAGACAACTGCCTCAAAATCACAACAATGTACATGTCTATAACCTCCATCAGGGAACTGGCAGAGAAGGGTGGGTGTGAAGTAAGGAGAGCTGTTGAGGTTTACTTTTCTCTCATTGGTCCAGTTTAACTTCACATAATCTTGGATTCTTCATCTGTCAAATGGAAATAAGATGCTCACTTTATAGAGATGTCGTGAAGACAACAGGGAAAATAGCTTGCATGTACAAGGGGCTAGAAAAAGTAGAGGCTGCCAGGAGCACTACGTTTGTTTAGTCTGAATCCTTGAGGGCAGAGATGTCTCCACAGCACCCAGCCAGGACTTTGCTATATTAGTATTACTTGACATCTGCGTGGCTCTTTACTAGAGGTGCAACACATTTCCAAGAACTGGAAACTGAAATGCATTTACTTATTACTGAAGCCGCCTTCCAGAGGGTGATTTTAGAATAAGAGAACTACTAGAAACCACTGTCCAAATGTGAGCTTTTTCTTTTTTAACGAGACCTCTTTGGATCCACAAAAGAAATGATGTAAATAAAATAGCACTTCTTTCTGACTACCAGGTCTGCTTCCGTGAAGTCTATCGACATCTCTGTAGTTTTAGTAGACATACAAGAAAGTGGCAGCTTCTCAAAAGATATTTGCTTCATTATAAAATTATTTAAGGAGTAAATAGCATTTTCTCTGACAGGGTCCTGGAAACAAATGTACCTCTGAGTTCCCACTTATGTTTTTGTTCCTTTGGAATCTTTCAGTATTCTGTAGTAGGTTTTAGCTAATTGCCTAAAGCCCTTAATAAGAACGTTTCATTGAAAAGCTCAGGATGTTCCTTTTTCTGACCAACTTTTTATTGGTACTCCACTGACTTTTTCTATACTTTCAAGTCCTATGCCCAGAAAAAAATTAAGCCAGGAACATAGAAAGTTATAAATTATAAATGCTTTTGTTTAACTAGATTCAAAAATTCCTCAAGTTTTGGAGCACTTCATGCTCTTTATTTTCTCTGCAGTATAAGAAAGAGACCTAGGAACCATCAAAAACAAACTTGGACCTGTTTATGGAAGAAAGGATGTAGAGCATTTTTTGCAGAGATTTTAATACCAAAGTCAGAAAACTCCCAGTCACTCTCATAATGATGGATGTATTTGTTTATATCAGTATTCTATTAGAGAAAAAATCGTTTAGAATTGAATGAGACCTCAGTAGGACTCACTGCAAACTGGCAGGTCACAGAAGGATTTTTAATGTGGTCCTTACAGATTTTTTAATTGAAGACACTTCATTTTTTTTTAAAAAATCTGAAAGTTTCTTTTTTTCCTTGAAAAGCGAGAACGTATTTAGAACCAGGGTGGCAACCACCAGCAACGCAAGTAGGAGCTGCCCCCTTTATAGTGGTTTCCACATTCGAGGCCACAGTCCACACCCCTTTTCTCCCACATGTCTCCCCCTGGACCTGCACACACTGGAAATGCAGACATGGGACTTTTTTTTAAAGCAAAGAACCTGGATCCAAAGGACCCTGCCATTCACTAGCTCTGTGACCTTCAGCAAGCACTGAGTCTCAGTCCCTCAGCTTTAAACTGAAGATAATTCTTTAGCCTCACAAGGTTGTAATGGGGATTAAAAGAGAAGTGTACAAGTACTTTGTAAACTGAAATGTAAAATGTCTATCATTGTTATTCATTTCCCAGCCCCTTGTCAGTTGCATAAATCCCCTCTACCTACCTATTACTGCACATTATTACACTCTTCATGACACAGTTTAAAATCTAAATAAAAAGAATTTGATATATTTCCTAGCCTCACTTAATAAGAGGTAGAAAAGAGGAACAAATATCAAAGGAAAACAAAATGAATTGCTGAATGCCAGTGGGTCTTTACTAGGTCATTTCCATTTGTGCTGAAATTAGTGCAAAGTGTAATTCCTGGACTGTTGATCTCTCCAAGTGCTGTTACAAGTCCACCAATTAGGGACCTGAGGTCTCAAGGTAAAACTGACAGTCCAGTTATTAGGGGTTCCTGTGAGATAGGTGCACTGACCTCCTCACTGGGCAGCACCCAGTGCTCCAGTAAAGGATCCAATCGATCAGAAAAAAAAAATCAACAGGATCTATAAAGCTTCCTCTGTGTTTCCTTCCTTTCTACATTTTAATATAAGCTCTAAAAGCTTAAAATCTGCTGCATTAAGCCATGGCACACATTTTATATCTATCTACAAATAGATGTATGTCAAAAAATCAGTAAGAGACTTGAAGGAAAACAGAATCTTTTCAGAAATGGGCAGAGGTGCAGAAAATTGCACTTAATGATGCAGTGGATATAGAAATATTAGCAAAGATGTATGTTAGGAATGCTGTCTCCTTACATGAGGCATTCACATATGTATTCCTGTTCTGGTCATTTTGCAACAGATCATCCTTCTGTGGGGAACCACAATGAATTCATCTGCTTTTAATGTTAAAAAAGTCACGCCTGAGTGAACTGCAAAATATAATGTGGAGAGGGGAAGAAAGGATTTTAATTGGAATCAGCTTTCTTTATAGGATCACCAAAATGGGAGTAATTTATGATTCAAGACACAATCCGTTGAAAAATTCATCTGACGAATCCTTTTTAAAACACTCCATATAGTGCAATTACCTCTCTTCTTGAAGTTGAATGAAACCGTCGCCTGAATACAGATTAGCGAATGCCAGATTACCACATGACCCTCAGTATATATTTTATTTTAAAAATCAAAATAAATAAGAGCATCATTGAAACCAGTTCTTTCAATAGACGCCCCAAAGCTGATGTTTAAGGAGGTCTCCTTGGCAACCAAGGAGCAAAGTACATCTTGGGCTAGGAGGAAGGGGGAAAGGGGGAGCAACTCCAGGGTTGGGTAGAATAAGTAACCAGGAGTAGTAATTGCTCCCGCTAGACGACGCTGCTAGAGGCTAAACGGGCTGCATGCCCCTGAAATTTCAACTCTAGTCTCGCCCCGACTGGCCCACCAGCAGCCTCCCACCCTCTCCCTCCAGTCTGCAGGCACAACCCCGAACACGTTATGAGGAGAGAGACTAGCTTACCCTTTGGGGTGAGCGGTCTGCTGGGTTACGTACCCAAGGTGGCAGCGCAGGCACCGGGCTCTCCCTGATGCACAATGGCCCTGCTTCGCCCCACGATGCTGAGGTTAAGAGGAACCGCAGCAGCTTCGCTCTGCCGGTTTGGGGATGCAGTTGTTAAGCGCGAGCGCGCTAGCTAGCGTGTGTGTGGGTCTGCGCTCCCGGACTCTCCCGCAGAGAAACAGTATTTCCTAGTAAATAAGGCAGCAGCCAGCCCTGCGGGTGGCGCGTCCAGCTTGCTCTGCGCTAGGCGACAGCGTCTGCCTAGAGACGCACCTTGGCGGACCCGCGCGGGCTCAGACCGCGAAGCGGCTCCGCCCCCTCCGCCTCCGGCGAGCCAAGGCGCACGCACGGCCCCTCCCCCTCCGCCCGCGAGCACGAGCGCGCGCGCCCCTCCCCGCAACCCGCGCCGCCGGCGAGGCGCGCACGCCGCGCACCCCGGCCCGCTCCCGACGGCGAGCCGGCGCGCGCCCGCTCTCCCCGGAAGTCCCCCTCCTCCTCACAGCCCCTCTTCACGCTCCCTGGCCCCTGCGCCGCCCGCCGCTGGGCTACTGGGACCGCCTGCCTCCTCAGCTGCAGCGCCTCCTGCGACGACTGAGATGCAGGGGCGCAGCCTACCTGCTCCCAGACTCCCTCCTGGGGCTGGAGAGCGACCTGCGGGGACGGGCGCCGTGACCCCAACTTCGTGTGGTCGCGTGCTGTAGCCCTCTGCTTCCCTATCCCCGACCTAACTAACTTGTAAAGTTCAAATTGCCCCTTTTCCTAGAGGTCCCTTTTCAGGACCTATGTAGTGGCCCTCCTTGATAATACACTTTATGGTACTGTTGAAAACGACTGATGGCAGATCCCCGGGACGGACGGAAGCTCTGAACCGGAGGAATGAGGAAGAGTATTTGGTTGCAGCTAATTCAGCGTTAAAACAGAAAACTGACAACAACCCCAGAATATCACCGTTAAACTCCCAGGTCTGACCTACTTTTGTGTCACTTGCGGGTCATTCATGTCATTCCTGTGTTAAAACATACTTAGAAACGCACACCTAAGCAAAGTGAATAGTTTCGATCAGTAAAAATATTACATATTCCACTTTCGAATTGAAAAACTTGGTTTGATGTGGAATTATGCCACCAGGTAACAGTGAAATGAAACTCTAAATTGGAGTAAACTGTTTTGTAGAAGTTCAGGGTTTAAATTACTACAAAGATGGACTCTCACAAAATGTGAAGTTCCTTCTCTTACAGATGTGTTCTTCCACAGTTGGGCTAGGAACAATACCCTAATCTATTTTGTGTCCTTAACATTCTCTTTAGTGTCAAATCAAGGTTTAGCAATTTCCCCACTTTAAGAACCACCGGTTTTCTGGGCGGGGGGGAGGGGGTGTCCCCTCACCCATTCCCTTGGGGCCTGTCTGGCCTCCAGCGCTTCATGCCCATTGTCTTGATATTTGGAATTTAGAACCCTCTGTTCTACTTGTCTAGCAGTCCTGGACACCAAGATAGGCACAAAGAGAAGAATGACAAACAACTGACTGCAAACATTAGGTCATTCTCTAGAATTTTTCACAAGCAATTTTACATTTTTCATTAGGTGTTGTTTTAAACCAGAAGATCAAATGTCAAAGCATGTTTGGACACAAAATACTGACAATGACTGGTGTCAATAAATAAAACACCCCTTTAAGATTCATGAAATATTTGTCACTAAAGTGAAGGTACTTAAAATGTTAAACCTCCATCTATAATGATTAGATTATCTATTTGTTTAGAATAAACTGAAGCTATTTATTAAAAACAAAGAGCAAAGACTACCGCCATGTCCTGTCCATCATCTGCCACACACGGTGGGGTGTTACTCCAGGACCCTTCAGACATGTAAGATTATCCCTACCCATTAAACCATTGATGTCTCTGTCATTTTTTTAAAAAACCTAAAACAAAAAGAAAAGCAAAGAATATAACTGTATTTACACAGAAAAAAAAAAAAAAAGCCACCAACTCACCACCTGCATGACTATGGAAGGGTTTCTTATTGCCCAAGCCAGGTCTGTCTTGTTCATCATTGTATCCCCACACGCTAGCACAATGCTTGTAACATATCAAGGGCTCAATTATTGACACACAGATATTGAGGATTAGAGGATTAAATATGAAAATATATGTTAAATATCTAGCAAAATGTCTAGTTCAGGGAGGGCAATTTTTTCCTAAGTGACTCCTTAAGATTGATTTAAAATATAGTTTTTTTTAAATTTAAAAAAAGCCTTTTATTTCTGTGAAATAAAAGACTGTAGTTTGTTGGCCACAAAAACTCAACCCAAGTGTATTTTCCAGTATCCTCTGTTACTAAAGGAGCAAATAGGTTTTAGGCCCTATTTCTCTCTTGGGTACTGTTGCATATGGTCTTTCTCTTTGTTAAGAAAATAGTTTAAAACAATGCTTTATAAAAGCTATGCTTTGGAATACTAGTTATTTGTTCAACAACAACAAAAAAATTTGAGCTCTTAGGATGTGTTTCACAGTATGCTCAGTGTAGGGCTTCAGTTGTGAATAATTACATTTTCCCTGTTTCAGTGTAGTGCTATGAGAGATAAGTTAAGGACGTGTCGACTGAAACAATGCACAACCAAAAAGTTGAGATTTAGTTTTACTCAGCAGACATTTCTGAAGACTTAAGCCCAGATCCAGATCACCCTCTCAGATCCTCTCTGAGGGACTGCTCTGAAGAGATAGGGGAGGAGCCAAGATATATAGGCATTTTTTTCGACAAAGACCAGGTAGTCGAAACATCCAAAGATTACTATTAATTAAAGAAAACCAGACATCTCAAGTTAAGGAATTTAGCTCTTTTCTATATATGGGAAAGTGAAAAAGTCTGGGCTCATTGATATCACTCCTTTGATATACACCTAGCTATCTGGGGCCAGTATCCTGCTCTTTCCTATCCTGAGTTCCCTTGGGTGCCCCATTGGGGGTGGCTGCAGAGGCAGGGTGGCTCGCTTGTCTCCATCCAGAGTCCTCCAGTCCCCCAGGGGCAGTGACTGATGACCTGATGGCCGTATCATCCTTTGTTTACTGATAGGGCAGGCAACATTTTTCATTCACAGAAGTTTAAAAAAAAAAAAGTGTGAGTTCTTTGGTCACAAAGCAACAGACAACCAGTCTTCAACAACCAGATTTCAGCAAAAAGGAATTTGATGAATGGATTTACAGGAGCTCTGAGAATTAATGGGCAGCCTACCTAGATAACCAGGCTAGGAAGCTGACAGGATTATAGCAACTCTGGAGGACACAGCAGCAGTGACAACAGGATAATGTCAGGCAGGAATGTCACGATCGGGTGCCTTCTGCTGCTGGAATGGGTCAACCTCGATCTATTGCTCTTTGATATTCCCAATTCAGATTCCAGCTTTCACTTGTCCTGACTTGGAGTGCTGGCCTGCCCCTTAGCTGGAGTAAGGTTGGCTCACTAACTACAGCCCCACCAGACTTAAGAAAGAAAAATGGACCATGGGTGGCTGGAAAATAACATACATTCACCAAAAAAAACCGATAGGGTGCCAGGGTCAAATGAGTTGGGGAAACACTGAAAACTGACTCCTTGTGATATTGTTGTATTAAAGACTATGAGATCTTAGAGTAAAGAAACCTCTTTTACTTTCTTAAACTATCCTGGAACTTGGTTGAGTTGGACACTTTTTTTTTTCAGCTCATCTATTAACGCACTTTGAGGATTTTGGAACACAGTAAATTGTTGTAGTTTTTTTTTCCATCTGTCATCACCTTGTCCATGGACCAAGATGTGAAAACAGAGCATAAACCTAGTGTTATCAAAGCTTTTATAAACTCTGTATTTTAACAATTCTGTGGAAATCATAGAGTCAGAGTGTCTCTGGACATCAAATTTCAACCTAAATCCACATCATAAAAGTGAGCCTTGTCATAACTCCTTCTTCAGCCCCAGAATGAACACCTGTCATAGCTGCCTTGTTCCACAGCAAATGAGGAGTTATGTGTCATTCTTAATGCCAGTGTCATGGTTTCCTGTCATGTCCATAGTGACATTAAGGAGTCACTGAGCCAGATTTCTAATTACTGTACTTCCAGAGAGAACAGATCATTATTAATTATGCCAAAACCAAAATTGATTTTTGGCTGACATTCTCTAGTTTTCAAATAGAAACTATAAAATAACTCTAGCTAACACCTTAATTTATTCAATTGCATGTGGGTACATTTTGTAGCTGATTCATTCTACTTATCAGGAGCTAGTGTCATTCAAAACCAGTTATGCCATGGGAAAATCTTTTACCATTAATATTTTTGATGTTTATATTTTCTGTCACATTCTCTGTCACCAAACACTATTGTTGTTTATGTTGTTTTCAATCTAGTTCAGTCTAATCAACTAGACACATAATGGATGCTTGGTAAATATTTACTGTACTTGATAGAAAGTAATCCTTACCCCCAAGACAGAATATTTTAATTGTACTACTAAATAGGTACAAACTAAATACAAAAGGGATTCTTCATCATCATTAGGGTAAGGCAACCTTTAAAATAAATTGTATTTTTCATGTATCAGGTTGGCAAAGGTATAAAGGATTATAATGTCTAGGGTTAGCATGTGTGTAAAATAAGAATTTATGAGAATGCAAGTGTATACAAACATTTCCAATGACAACTTGCCAATATTTTCATTTGTTTTTTAACCCACATCCCTCTTGGTACAGCAATTCCAGTTCTAGGAATTTATCCTAGGGTTACTGTTGGTTTGCAAACTGGTCCCATAAACAGACAGCAAGGAAAGACTGAAGAAAGAGGCAGACCACCTCAGATTAGCAGGTGGATGGTTTAATAAGCAAGGGAACTTACATAAGAGTAGAGCTCTGCTCCTGCCTTCCAGAATCTTCAAAGTTTATACATAGAGGCCTTAATAGGGTTTGGTCACATATGTCATCCCTACAGTCTCAACAATACTTTACTCTCCCAAGACTGTGCCCTTGGAATAGCTCCCACTTTGGGAACAGTGGGCAGAATATACATTTCAAGGACAAGGGAGGGAGTGAGGAGCCTTCAGTTGCCTGGGTCCAGCTTGAGGGTCAACCAGTGGTCACATCCTCTCCATGACCTCCTCCAACAGTTACCACTAACAAAAGTGCAAAAAATCATGTAAAAGAATGATCATGATAGCTTAGTAATATCCAAAAGAAAGAGACAGAGAGGGAGGGGAAAGAAGAGGGGAGGGACAGAGAGAAGTAGAGTCCATCATTTGGACACAGGTCAAACTATTAGGAAACTAAGTGGCCATTAAAAAGATTAAGCAGATCTTTACACACTGATGTCACATATATATCACTAAGTGTAAAAAAGCAATTTGAAGATCAGTGGGGTATAATATGATCTAGTTTGTGTAAAAGTAGAGGAAGGGAGAGGGGGAAGGAGGGAGATGTGTACATAATAGTGTGTTTTTCCATTTTACTTGCTCAGGAAGGAACGGGTAAATCTCAAGCTGGCTTCATTCAGATGCACACACATACACCCACACACATACACATGCCATGATGTTCTTTGCTACACAGCTGCCACGAACCTTTTGATGTAGGAGGCTTGCGCAAGTCCCAGACCATCAACAAGATAAAGATGGATCCCTCTCAGGGCACAGATGGAATCCCCGCTGGCTGGATGTCAGAAGGTGGTTGCAGACAATGGAATGGAAAACCTACACTGTCTAACACAGGTGACAGTTATATTGGGCTCCGCTATACGAAGACTGGGTGACAGGTGGTGCTCATAGTGGTGGAGGATGGGGTCTCTGGAAGAGAACTCTCTTCCTGTCGAAGGATCCTTCTTGACCAGGACCCTTGACCTGGCCCCAAGGACCATATCTCCTTGTCAAGTCTTCACTCTCTTCCCATCATCCCAACTCAAGGAAGCCTGGCCAGTCTCCCCAGTTAGGAAGCTTCACTCCTCCTCATCATGTTCTTCCCCTAAACTGTTTCTGCTTCTAGGCACACAAGATCCTGCTTTTCCTCTGAGGCCCACCATTTTAAAACTCATAGGTTAAGTAAATCTGGTTGATTTGTTTCTTTCCCATGCTGTTGTCTCTAATGTCATCCCTCCTCTGAGGCAAGGTTATAAAATGTCTACTTGGTTAAATGAGGAATAGGCCCAAGTACTAAGAAACACAAGAACTAGAAGCATATTAATTACATGTAGAAACACCCTAGACACAAAATTTTTATTCCCTCTTTGTAAGAGGATGATGTGGATTTTTCTTTTACATTTTATACCTTTCTGTACTGTTTATAGTTTTTACAATAAGCATGAATAAATTTTATAGTATTAAAATACATTTGTCAATAAAAAGTACACCTCTTAGAACTGACCTTTACACTTTAGAATTGACCTTTAAAAATGAGTATTATAATACTTTTAATTGCATGACTAGAAAATAGTAGGCATCAGAGTCAGAAAAAAATTACTTAAATATTTTGGGAGTCCACATTAATCAGGTCACATTGGCAGCTACAGAACTAGATCTGCATATAAGCTTGGTGTGGATAGAGGACTAAAACACAAACAAACACAAACATATATAAATTGAGCCTATACTTCCAACACTGGGTCAACATAGACCCAAGATTTCTCCCTCAAGTTCTGATTCTGTACTCTTTCCTGACCCTCTCCCCGTTTTTTAGCCATAGTGACAAACCAGTCACAACATTTCAGTCAGAGTTTCCTGTGTCTATTACAGTTCTTTAGATTCTGCTTTAATTGGCAGAAACTGATTCTGGATCATTTAAGCAAGAATTCACTTTATCGGAAGGATGCTGGTGCCTCAGTGAATGGAAGGGCTGGGAGGGAAAATCCAAATAGCCAAGCTTTGAAAAAGACCAGGAACCCAAATAATATCACTCTATCCAAGATTCAAATTCTCAGGAGAGTCTTACTGGCCCACTCTAGGTGCTGAGCCCTTCACTATGTGGTTTGTGGCTGGGGAGGTGAGGGGTAGTGAAGGAGTGGGTGAATCTGACTATATGGAAGAGAATGTGAAAGAAGTAATTCCCAAAAGGAAAGGAATAGTGCAGTTGTCTTACCTCAATAAAGGGTGTGAATGAAAACTACTGCCAGCCATATCAGTAAACAAAGGATGCTGTGGCCATTGAGTTATCAGCCACTACCGCCACCCCCAACAGTGAGCAGGAGGGAACTCAGGATGCAGACAAACTGCAGCCTGCCTCTGCAGCCACCCCCGGCAGTGCACCCTGAGGGGACTCAGGATGGAAAAGCACTGGATACTGGCCCTAGACAGCGAGGTGCATATTAAAGGAACGATTTCAATAAGCCCAGACCTTTGCACCTTCCCATACATAGGAAAGCATTAAATTCCTTAACTTGAGATATCTGGTTTTCTTTTATTAACAGTAATCTTTTGATGTTCCAACTATCTGGTCTTTATTGCAAAAACTCATATATCCTGGTTTCTGTCTTGACACTTTGGAGCAGTCCCTCAGAGAAATCTGAAAGGCTGTCATCCCAGCCTTAAGTCCTCAGAAATATCTACTGAAAACATAACTCTCAACTTTTAGGTTGTGCATTTTATTTCAGTCCACAGGGGCAAGGGATTCTATGCAAAAACAATAACTGTTCATTATCTCCACCTTTTAAATGGAGACATAACTAAGGAATTTTATTATTTCCTTTTATGGTCTCCTCTCCTGCCCTTTTACTGCTATAAAACATATTTCAGGTGGAATCAAAAAATTTTTAAATAAAATAAAATTTTTAAAACAAATTAATAAAAGTTCTTTTCAATATAAATTCTTTAAAAAGTAATGACTAACCTAGTAAATACAAGGATGACATCTCAGGGACCCTGTCTAGAAAATTCTCTCTCTTATGTTTAGGTTACTTACCATGGAATTTAAATTGAACACTTGATGATACATCAAAATTTTAGTTTCTAATCTTAGAACTACCTGTGTGGGATCAATTTTCACAGAAAGTTCGTCACTATCTCACAGTAGTATAATGTAGATAAATGTTCCTGATGCTTCTAAAATTCTAATCCCACAGCAATAATGTATGAATTCAACCATGCCATTAAGGAAAAAAAAATTAACTTCATTCATTAAAATCATCCTTTGATTCAAACTTTACTAATGTTTCCTGGGTCACATCAGCCTAAAAGTAAAATAGACCATGTAACTGTCAAAAATAACAAAAAATATTTTTTTTCAGACTGTCTCTTAACAGAAACCAGCAGTCCCACTTCAAGCTGTCTCAAAGGTATTTCACCAAGGCGCTCAGATGACTCACCCAACACCTCTTTGGCAGCAGGAGAGGCGGCCTTTTTGCTACAGGCACAGTAAGAGCTGCCTTCACTCGTGCCTGGGACATCAGCTCTTTCCCTTACATTTCTTTTTTTTCTTAATACCTCCTTTCTTTCAGAACAGGGGCTCTTAGCCAAAGGGACTTGGTGTCTGGAGACACTGTTTTTCATGACTGAAAAAGGAAGGTGCTACTGGCATCTACAGGGCAGATCTGTTAGGCAGTTAGATAGAAATTAGCACCGGGCAAGGGGAGGGGAAGGAGGAGGGAACCCAGAAAATAACAGTATGCCTGCACTCAGGATAAGGGGCTCCCAAAACTTTGACTTTCTCTAAGTGAAGGCCAGCAAAGAAGCCGAGCAGAATCGAACGCTGTGGCTGCGCAGTAGAGAGAAGGACCCAGCTTAACTTGACCCAATGCTCATTATAATGTAATTAACATTACAGTTTGAGCCGCCTCCTATAGGTTTCTCTGTGTGCATCACGGGTAAAAACGTGCGTAAAAGAGATGGGTGTGCCTGAGCACAAGGAACATGAGCTGTCAATCAGCCTGAGCACTCAAAGAACGGAAGCCGTCAATAATCAATCACGAAAACGCCCCCTAAGCCAGGATATAAGAACCAGAAAAACAAAGGAGAGGCACCATTTTTCCTCTCTTGGATTGGCCCGCCCCCAATTCTTGGGGGTGTACTATATTTTACTACCTTTTTACTTTGCTAATAAAATCTTCTGTTTATATCATGCTCTCTGTCTCCCGTTCATTTTTTTTTTTTTTTTGGTAGAACCAAAAAAAAGATCCGAGGTAACTTTTATTCCCTTCTTCCCTGCAACAGGGATGCTGCTAAACATTCTGCAATGCACAGGACAGCCCCCTACAACAAGAAATATCTGGCCCCAAATGCTAATAGTGTTGAGGCAGAAAGACCCTTCTCTGGACTCAGACCTGAGTCTCAGACAGCTGGCCTAGACTACAGGATGATCTGAGGAACAGAAGCCATTTCATCCTCAAAAATCACCAGTCCTCTTTAATAAGTCAACTAGAATCCTACATACGTTGCACTTTTCAGATTACAGAGCATTCTTAAGTCTCTTACTCCTCACAATTCTATGAATATTCTCTATCCCATTTTTTTCTTCATGAATAAATACTCAGCAATTCATCTAATTCACCAAGAAATTAACTGCAGGATTGGGGCTAATATCCAGGTTTCCAACTCGCAAACTCAGTGCCATTTCCCTTAAGGCACAGCTGCTTCTGAGTAGGGGAAGAAACCACACAAAACACAGGCTATGCCACTCCCTCCACTGAGCTCCCAGGGTACCTGGCCCGTACCCCTACCATTTCTGGCCATATGGTACAGAACTTTTGTGTGCATATTTCAGTTATCCTCCACTAGGCTATGTTTTACCCTTTTGTTTTTGATCTTACTTTCTACCATGCTGAGGACAGATGTTAGAAAAGTACTCAGTGAATATTTGCTAGATGATAAATGATCTAGATGAAGAGATGATTCATGGATAGATGAATGGATATATATAAACTAAGAAGCAATGAGATGCAAAATAGCCTTAGGAATCATTGTGATTGAATTATTCACTTCAGTAGAGGAGTATCAAGAAATACCTTCAGCCAAGCAGTTTGGGGAAAAATTAGGGGAAGATGTGAATGTCAACCCAAGGTGTTTGTACTTTAGCCAAGAGACACAGGTGACTTTAATTCTTTCCCTTCAGGAGGGTTGACCTTCCTAATGGGTTGGAGGAAGGTGTTGTTGTAATTACCTAGGATTTAGGTGCTGGGAATGTGGCTATGAGGGCTGAGGAAATGGAAAGGGAAGGAACAATGCGGGGGTTATGACTAGCTGAATCCTCTTCTGCCTCATGAACATGTGATGCAGGGTGACCAGGTTGGTATCTACTAATTGGGCCGTGGTCCAGGGAGGTAGACAAATGAGTCTATCTAGCCAGGTTTCAAATGCCAGCAAGACAGAGTATAACCAAAGGGTCAAAAAGAGAATCACAGTTAAGGCTGCAGTGCCAAGGATTTGGAGTCTGCCGGGAGCCACTCCAACAATGTCGATGCCCCTTGACAAAGTCAGGGCAAAACGGCCGTGCAGATTGCAAAGCAGTCTCACTCTGGAAAATACCGACATTTCCTTCTGTTGTTTATAGTGCTTATAATTGGATTGGGGTACATGGGCTTTTTGAAAATTGTACAGGATGATTCTTAACCTGGGAAATAATAGGGGCTATGATGATGACTGTGCAGGACAATCTAAACAATGGAAATTTCAATGAAAGTACTTGGGAACAAATCAAAAGATCAGGGCCCCCATGGTGTGTTATGCCTCAAGCCCTAAAGACAATGTATGCCTTCAGCTCTGTAAGAAACATAAGGTAGATATATCTAGGTTGACTGCTCTCCTTGTAGGTAATAGAAACAATAATCAGCCCACTGTTTGAGTTCTGGGCCCAGTTGGTTGGGACCCTCATGACCTTTTCTTCTTGTGCTTGTTTTTGTGAAATAGTCTTTGGTTAGGAGCTGTTTTTAGGGATAGAATTGAAAATGGGTTAAGGGATAATGATTAACTAAGTATAAGGCTAAGAGGAAATTTAAAAAATCATAAGGGTGATGATGTTTAGCCAAGTCGAAAAAGGCCCGTGACCACATCCTGGGTATGGAAAAAGGTTAACAATGTAAACAATAAAGATATAAGAGTCAACTTGGCCACAATGTGAAATCACCTGTTTGATAAAATTGTATAAATATCACAAATAAAGAAAGCCTTGCAGAGTTGCCTGCATGGTGATTAAACCTTGACTGGCTCTCTCACTCTTTCGCCGACGCTGTCCATCCCTCGGTACTCCTCGACATGCTGGAGCGGGACTCCGGCAGGAGTCCACAAGAAACGGAGTCAAAATTAAGCAGGTCCTTAGCAAGTACAGAGGGTCCTTGGTCATGTTTAATAGTGATGCCCTTGTATATTAGTTTCCTATTGCTACCATACCACAAATATAGAGGCTTGCAGGAAAACAATCTTATTATATTACTGTTCTGTAGGTTGGAAGTCCAACATGGGTCTCACTGGACTAGTATCAAGATGTCAGCAGGGCTGAGTTCCTTCCTGGATGCACTAGGAGTGAATCTGTTTCATTGCCTCTCTGCCAGCTTCTACAGACTGTCCATAGTCCTTCACCTGTGGACCCTTCCTCTATCTTGAAAGCTTGGAATATTAGGCCAATTCCTGCTCATGCTGCTGTCTCGCTAGGTTCTCTCTCTTCTGCCTTTCTATTCTACTTTAAAGGACCCTTGAGACTACACTGAGTCCCCTGGATTACCCAGGGTAATCTCCCTATTTTAAAGTCACTTGATTTGCAGCTTTAATTCCATTTGCACTCAACTCCCCTTTGCCCTGTGAGGTTACATATTCACAGGTTGCAGAGATTAGGACATAGACATTGTGGGGGAGTCAGGGGGCCTGACTGCCTTTCATACCCTTCCCCTTACGAGAGACAGCATCAGACCTGGCTTGCATGAAAAGAGTCCTACTTGCTGAGGTGCACATATGTCAAGGGAAAGCCTAGAGATCATCTGAGCCAGGCCACTCTCAAGATTACCACTTTCTTTCAGATTTTTTTTTTCCGGTCATGATGAATATTTATTCATGGAAATAAAATGTACATAGTCCCACCACCCACCCACCAGACTGGTGTGCTAGAGCCAGCTTGTAAGGCTTGTGAAAAGTTTTTATAATATTTTCAAGAATTTTACAACATCAAGTTGACTTCCACTAAGGTAGCACTATTTACACCATGGAAATGAACAAACACCACAAATTAGGGCCTCTCCCCTGGGAGATGCAGGTATCACTCATTCATTTAACTGTATGAATTTAAAAGTGAGCACCATCAACAGTCAGGCTGGGACCCACATTATTTCAGAGATAGTGGCTGGCTACTGCAACTGGTCTGAGTCTCCCAGACAAAGGTCCAAACCAAATAGATGACAGTTTTGTCCAGTTAGCCTCTTCTCTCCAGTGGGACATGCAGGATTCAGTTTATTAGTTGCTGGGTGTTGCCAAGGCTAACTGGAGTTGTAGTGTACCTAAGCTGGGTGGGCATGCCAGGAAGGCCAGACTTCATTAACAATACTTCCTGATCTTTGCAAGATTATAGACACCCACAAATCCACCCTTGACAAGGGGCTCATGCTCCTCAAAGCTGGTCCAGGAAGTGGAGAATTGGCAGAACAGATAGCAACATCATGCTGGAATCATGTTTCATTCATATTCTTTGAGTTATAACAGAAAATTCTGAGCTGGTACTAGGAATACAGATACCATAGTAACAATGACAGTTATGGTTCCTGCTCCTAGAAGGCTCATAAGCTACCTTAGTGGGAAGAGAGTGTGTGTGTGTGTGTGTGTGTGTGTGTGTGTGTGTGTGTGTGTTCACAGGTGGTGGGGAGAGGAGAGAACAGACAAAGGAACAGGCAACTACAATTCCAATGCAGGGTGACTGGCTCCTGAAAGTACTTATGAGGGTCATCTTACTGAGATTGCCCGGGGTCAGGCAAGAAGTCCTGGATGAAATGACACATAAACTGAATCCAACAAGTAGTAGTAGTAGTAATGATAATGATAATAACAATGATAATAGCTAATATTTATTGAGTACCTTTCATGCTTCAAAATCCTAAGCTCTTAAACTCATTTTACTTCATTTAGTTCTTCTGATACCCATGAGGTGGGTATAATTATTATCCCCATTTTACAAATGAGGAAACTGAGGCACAGCTAGGTTAAATAAAGTCGTCCAAGGTCTCAGAGCAAGAGTAGAACCAGCAGAGTAGGAGATGGGCATTTTAAGGGGTGGTGGAGAGAAGACTGTGCCAGTAAAGGGAACGGCATATGGAAAGTCAAGATGGGTTCCAGGAAAAGAGGAAGCTTATTTGATTAAAGATTCAAGTGAAGGGTAATGAAATATGAAAACCACAGAGAAAAGCACAGACTGAATCACAGTAAGCTGTGTTTGTTTGGTTGTTAATCTGGAAACAGTTAAATTGGCTTCTTTTTAAAGGGTCACTGCTGACCTTATTTGGAACTATGGTCCTAGTAGGTGTACTTAGCTAAGGTGAGGTCATAGTGGAGTGGGGCCAGTATGAACAGTCCAATATGAATTGTGTTCTTATCAAGAGGAGGAATTTGGACATAGACATACACCTAGGAGAATGACATGTGAAGATGGAGGTAGAGATCAAAGCTTCTGCAAGCCAAGGAACACCAACGCATGTCAGCAAGCCCCCAGAAACTAGGCAAAAGACCTAGAACAGATTCTCTCCCACAGCCCTGAGAAGGCACCAACCCTGCCAAAACCTTGATCTCAGACTTCTAGTCTCCAGAACTGCGAGACCATACAATTCTGCTGTTTAAGCCACCCAGTTTGTAGTTCTGTTAAGGCAGCCCTAGCAAACTAATACAGAATGGCAAAGCACTCTCTATACAGCTTTTAAAAGATTTTAAAATTATAGTTGTTCCTTATCATGTTATTTATATAAGTATCCATATTTTATAATACATATTCACATTGAATTCATCATATATAGTGTATAAATAACTATTAAATAGGAGTATTTAAAGTAAACAATTATTTACTCTGCACAGCACCTGCTTGGGTTTCTTCTAGTTTCATGCCTTCTTAATTTTATCAACAAACTGTGCCAAATCTCACTGCTTTGCAGTAATCCAGACTAAAATCATATTTCTATTACTAACTGAGGATTTACCTAAAAGGCTTAAGGGATTACAATGTGGAAATGCAGCAAAGATTGAGGAATAAATCTGTAACTTCCATTAAGATACAACTGATTTCTAAAAATAAACAAAAATTATAAACTCGCATTTTATTATCAGCAACAAACATTTATTTATTAAGCATGTATTTCAAATCACCATACACAGGGCTGCAGATGCATGGAGGCAGGTGATAAAAAGATACTTCCCCGTGGACCTTACAATATAGTAGAGAAAGCCAGTATAAAAGTAGAAATAGTAAACACAAGTTAGAGTGTTCACACAAAATGCTGTAGATACTATTGCTTATTTAAATACTGTTTACATTTTCTCTCATGAATGTGGGAGTCAATCTTTGCTCTATCATATAAACTCATCCTTGGATATTGTCCTTTGAGTAACCTCTCTGACTTAGCCATGGCAATTTTTGTTTATTTTTTGCATTGTCTTCTGTAGGACCAGGGTCATTAAAAACAGGGAGGTTCTAAGTGTGGGACTTCTCTGATGCCACTCCCTGGTTCCAAAAGAGGGAGACTCTACGGAAGGGGCATGTTGTGGGTAGTGGAGAGGTCTGTTGTGGGTGCAGGCATCTGGTAGAGCTCTTCACTCCCAAAGAGAGAGGCTGCTGTCATGGGCTCTAGGGATAGAGCCATCTTATAATAGAGCTGCAGTAAACTTTGGTAACTGGGCTCACTCCCCATACTGGCTACATGTGCCTTGTCTCTGAACTCTTGGCAATTCTTCCTTCCCACCTGTCACATGTACAGGAAAGTGCAAAGCGCAAAGTCCTTTAAATCTTCTGATTCAAAACTACCATCCACCTTCCTAATAAGTCTACAATTCCAGCAGGACAACACTGTTGACATTCTGCTTCTAACTTTTAATGGGTTCAAATCGCAATCCCAGCCCTGCATACAAAAGGCACAGTATTTTCAATCTCTTCTGAATCTGCTGATGTCTGAGCAATAACTCTATCCATTTTCCTTTCCTGATTAGCTCCCAAATGCTGAACTGAAAATAATTCTGTGCAAGAGGAAAGAACACTGGATGGAGAATCAGTATACCTGGATTCTGACCTTGCCCCTAACCATCCATAGGATCTCAGGTAAGTCATTCCATCTCTCCTGAGTCTGCTTCTTCCCAGCTGTTCATTATGGAGCTAAGAGATAGGACTGCTTTAGCTAAACAGTAACCCAGAACATGATCAAGGTACCAGTAGACTGGCTCTTTTTAAAGCTGTGGGATAAACTGGGTTGCAAAGCATAGTCCAGAATCAAAATCAAAACCAATCACTCAAGGTGTTAGGTCTAAAAATCAAGTCATTAAAGCCACAAAAAGGCCCCCAAACAAGCCTTTGTGACACTCATGTGAGATTCCGGGGCAGAGTTCATTTTAGGAGCTGATGGGGTGTTTTTCTCTAGGCAGCATCTCTCGTTACCAGCCCCACCTCTGTGAGGTTCTGCTAGGGATGCCTAATACTCCATGACCCACTACATGACCCACATGAGGTCAGTTAGTGTCCCTCTTGCAGGGAATTTAAATCTGGGGTTGAAAAAATTACAGCAGCACCAGGCAGCTGGACTTGAGTCACCACAGGGTGGCGTCTCAGCCCTCCTGCTGAGACCCCAGGGCTGCCCTCGTAAAGTGTTTTCTTTATCAGGCCTCAGTATCCTTCAAATAAACCCTCTTTTTGGCTAAAGTGGTCATTCGGTTTCTCACATTTCAACAAAAGAACAAAGTGTATCCCCAAACAATTACAATTCAAACTGTACACAAGTAAAAAGCTCTTGGTCCTCGTGGACAGTAGAACTCATTTGCTGCCCAGGAAGCACCATGGAGCACCGGGAGGTGGGGAGTGGGAGGAGGCGGGCCCTGGTTGGGGGACTGTGGACAGTTTCTCATTGAGAAATGAGCTGATCATGTCAGAGAATTTCTAAACTCTAACATCCTATAACTCAAGGTGATCAATCAACTCCACAGTCCAAATGATTAAAGCCACGTTTAAGTGGGATGCAGAGAGAAACGGCTTTGTCTTTTCCTCTTTCAGTCTTACTGTTTTTGATAAGGGCTTAGTGGATGGGAGTATCCAGATGTGTAGGGTGATGTAGGGATCCAAGCACTCTTGATTCACAGCTGTGAATGCAGAGAGGCATGTAGGTGACAGAACCCTGGTAATAACACTCATGGGACATTTTTCATATGTCTCACAAATCAATCCTGCCAAATTATTAGGCAAGTCTGGTTTTATCACAGAATGTATACATTCATCCTGGGACACTTCTGTGTGTGACAGTTTTGGTGTTTATCTCCTTTTCCAGGAATATTCCTTGGTTCAATATCAGCTTGTACTTTTGTACCCTGAGCTACTATGATATAAGAAATCCTCCATTCATCTTGAAATTTCCTCCAATTTCCCTCGTACTCTACCAAAGAATATACGTGCTGGGCCAGAGAGACACAGCTACACTACTGCTAGTTTTGCTGGCCTGTGATTCTTTTCTTGGGTTTTCTGGGTAGGTGTTAGGGAAAGGGCAACACCAGTTCACATGAATACCATGTCAAGCATGATTCTGCCTCAGAGCCTTTGCATTTTCTGTTCCCCTGGCCTAGAACACTTTTCCCCGAAATGCCCTCATCACTCTTTCTCTAACTTCAGTCACTTTGTGAACGAAATAAGTGATACTTAATTAATAAGATCCTACTTGAACACTCCATATAAAATGGTAACTGCTCCCACTTTCTATCTCCTTTATTGTGTTTGATTTTTCTACAAAGCATTTGTTACTATCTATCAATTTTTATACATGCATGTGTATTTGATTATTATCTTTAGCTACCAGACTTCAAGTTCCATGAAGGCAGGGATATTTATCCCTTTAACCAGTACTAGGTTCCCACTGGTTAGAATAATGTCTGGCACATAGTAGACTCTCAGTATATGTTGGTTGAATGAATTAATGAGTTCAGATACATAAGACAGGACACTCTTTCCCTCTTTGAAGCCATGGATTCTAAAGGCACATGAGGAGGCTCAACCTCAAGTAGGCTGCAGTCTACCAGGAGATTTGAGAATGCAAAATAAGCCCCCTAATAGGGTATATACCCGGTAGTCTGTTTTATAAGCTGAAATCTCACGATTAGAAATCTATTCCTTGATTCAAAGTCTCCTGTCTGTTGGGATGGAGTTTTCATTACTAGCAGCTAAGGGTCAGATACTTGCCTCCATGACTGCCCTTAAGGATCAGGGCTCAGGAAGATTTCAGCACCTGGAGAGCACATGACATTTCCAGGTGCAGGCCTGGGCCAGGTGTCCTGTGGCAGACCACACAGGGTGCCGGACACTTGGAGGTTAGCACAGGCTGAGACAAGGGATGGCAGGGTCAGAGCAGCCCCAGGGGGAGGGAAAGCTATGAGCAGTGAACCTGACCCTCATGATTTTCTTTCACCCTAGCTCTATAAGCCCTACTCTTTAGCAAAAGACTTGACAGGGTTAATCTGTGAGTATTAAGAAACTTAACAAGGATAAAGAGTAAAAATACTTTGGGATTGACAGCCAAGACAGTAAAACCACTGTCCAGTCTGAGGCTGTTCCTGGGAGCTGGGAGAGGTGGGAAGAAACTTGAAGATGAACTCTGGTCACAAGTCATATACACCGGGATGTTGTGAATGCCCTGTTTATTAACATGTAGTTATTTTCTCCCTTATTTGTGTGTCTTTTATGAAAACCTCATATACCCTATCCTGCTTTTCACAAGGTAAAACCTGGAGTTGCCTAGAGAGCATTAGAATAGTGGAGTGGAGATCTTTTTCATTAAAACAGGTGCCAAAAGACATTGGACCTAGTGCAGCTATACCTCAACTCGGCCATGTTATCTTAGGCAGGACATTAGCCTCCTATGACTGCTGTACCAAAGGACAGCAAGCGTGGTGGCTTCCAACCACACACATCTGTTTTATAGTTCCGGAGGTTACAAGCCTGAAATCAGTTTAACTGGGCTCAAATCAATATGTCTTCAGGGCCATGCTCCCTCTGGAGTCCCCAGGGGAGAATCTGTTTTCTTGACTAATGGCCTCTTCCTCCATCTTCAAAGCCAGCAATAGAGCATCTTGCTTCAGTGATCACATCACCTCTCTTCTGTGTCAAATCTTGCTCTGTTTCCTTCTTATTCAGAAACGTGTTACTGCATTTAGGGTTCAGCAGGATAATCTCCTCATCTCAAGAGCCTTAAGTTAATGACACCTAAAAAGTCTCTTTTTCCAGACAAGGTACTTTCATAGGTTCCAGGGATTAGGACCTGAATGTCTCTGGGTCCATTATTCAGCTATCAGATCTCTAGATCTTAGCTGTCACTGTGTTAAGTTTAGGAATTTTACTGTATGACCTACTATTCATGAGTATAGGAATCTTCTGTCTGTTTTATTGGATTCTGGGTTAAAAGATGAAACATTAATTAGTCACTCACATGCAAAGTAGAGCTGTTAGTTGTACATTTTAGACACTAAGAACCCTGATTTGGGGGGGGGCAAAGTTAGGGGGCCAACAAGGAGGTAAGGATGGAATGTTGTTATTCATGTGAATCACTCACTTGTCATCTGAATCAACCAACCAGTTAAAACCCAAAATGGCCTTATAGCAGGAACTGATACAGAAATGAGCTGGATGAGTTCAGTTTTGGCATCATGAGATTACAGAGTCACTCTTCTGATGAACAACAGACTCCTCCAGCCTTTTAGAGGGAGGAAAACCAGCAAAGGGGAAGCTGGTGGGCAGTGAAATGTGCAGAGAGGGTGAGACACAATTTCAAAACCTTCTTGTGCATGAAGTGTTTAACAGCCATATTATGACTTTACTGCTCAAGTTCAATGAAAGCAATAATAACAAATTTAACAAATGTAAGTCCATATGAAAGTCTGTACCTTTTTCTCATCCACAGCTTTTTTTTCTAAAAAAAAAAAGACTGCCATTATTTTATGGTTCTTTTAAAAGATCAGTCCTTGTCTTTGGTAAGGTGCCCTTAGAGTCATAAGATAAATAGGATTTACTTCAAAATAACCAGAGTAGATGGGAAAATGGGAAGGTATACAGGAAATATTAGGTTGGCCATAAATTGATGTTAATTGATTCTGGGTGATGTGTCCCTGGTGATTCATTATAGTGAATACATTTAATTGTGTCTGAAATTTCATAATCAAAAGTTATATTTAAAAGGGCTACCACTAGTTTTCTAATAAAGCTACACTGCTAAATAACAAGATTATCTCTTACTTGCATAAACACTTCCAGTTTCTTACAGTAAACATATTCAAACTCTGTATCAAAATGTAGGTAGGTACATGAATTTTTTTTTTGACAGAAACAGAAACTTCCTATACTAGTTTACTAGATCACACCGCTGAGATCTGAAGACAGAAGTGATATTTTTAGCTTTCTCTGTAAGTACAAGTGTTACTGTGCCTGTGGCCATGGGTTGGGAACCTGCAAGTCAAAAAGTTCACACCGGGACATCCTGAGCTTCTCTTCAATCAAAAGCTCTTAAAAAAAAAAGATAAAATACCCCAAGAGTGACAACATGAAAATAGCTGACTGCATTTCACGCTCCAGCCTCTGAATCCCAACCCACCGTCTATTCATCCAGCTTACAGGGATGATATATGTAAGCAGTGCCCCTCCAAAGATCTCTTATTTAGTAGGTACCCCTAAGAAAACTGGACAAAAACGCTTGCCTCCCACATGGACAATAATAATAGCATCTTACCTGGCCTCTCTCTCTCTTCCAAACCATTCTTTATGTTGATGTCCATCATCCTCCTAAAACAGGTCTGTGACTCTCTAATGTCCATTCAAGAGACCTTTACACGTGGAGAATAAAGACCAAACTCTGTTTTCCGTCATTTAAGGACCTCTACCGGCTGACTTGTGATGACCTCAACAGTAGCTTCATCCCATTCTCCCTGTCCTGCCTCCTTCTTCCTAATCATCCCTCTCCTTTTTTTAAAAAATCTCTGATTGCATGTGTTTTGATTCTTTGAACCAATTGTAAATCTTGCTGGCTCTCTCATATGTGTTAAACAGAATCATGGACTCTTTTTTTATGCTAAGTATGAGTCAGTCGTGATTTCCCCCTTTTACTGGCAAAATCTTTGAGTAACTTTGTGTGTGGTGACCTCTCCTCTCCTGTCTTTTGGGTTCCTAGTATGTGCTTTTTCTTACTAGTCTCACATGATAACACTGCATTTCAATACTGTCACCCCTGGTCACAAGGATCTGATCTTGTTGACCTTATCTCTAGTGCTTCATACAGTGCTTTGGCATGTTGTCAGGCACTTCTTATTTTGAGTGAGACGTGGGGGGAGGATGCAATCCTTGAGCTCTCTTGGGTTTGTGGATTCAAGAGTTGGGGGCACATCTTCCTCAGCCTTTACAATTGCCAAGACCCCCCACCACCAACCTCATACCCAACCTTACTTTCACGCTACCTGCTCTAGTCATTTTCTGTTGCTCCATAACTAGTCACAGCAAAGGTAGAGGCTTGAAACAATATCTATGTATTATCTCATAGTTCTGTGGGCCAGAAGTCAAGGCAGGCTCGTCTGGGTTCTCTGCTTAAAATCACTAGAGGTCATAGAATTCTGCCTCCCACATCTGCCTCCCTGCTACCAGCGCCACATCCAACAGAAATGAGATTCAGCAGGGGGCTGTGTACACTAAAGCTTAGGGGGAGAAGCTGGCAAAAGAGGAGCCTATTGGGATAAAAAGACAGAGTTGTGTCTGCAAGGGCCAGGGCTGACAATAAGAAACTGCTCCTGAAATTCCATGGGCAAGGGCACTTCATAGACTTCCTAGGTTACCCTCCACTTAAAAACATTATCTTTTTTCTTAATGCCTTTTTTGTTTGTTTGGGGTTTTTTTGGGGGGGTGTGATTAGGTTATTTATTTATTTATTTTAATGGAGGTACTGGGGATTGAACCCAGGACCTCATGCATTGCTAAGCACGCCCCCTACTACTGAGCTATACCCTACCGAAACCCCACCCTCTACTTTAAAAACAGTAAGCAGATAAATGCATCCTCTGAAATATCTGTAATATAGATAAAAAATTCTAGAGAGTGTTGGCAAAATGTATTAATGAAATAATGTATCTGAAAATACTAACTTCTAAACTATAAAGTACTAACCAAACCTGAGTTATGACTATTTAAATGTTTCATCTTTGATTAATATTTTTGTTACAGAAAAGAATAGCTAACAGTTTTTGAATGTTTGCTACATGCCAAGCCCTATACCTTCACATGGATTATGTCTCACAGCCACCCTACCTGGTGAGTAGTATTGTTATCCCCACTTTACAGATGAGGAAACAGTATCAGAAATTTTAAGGGACTTACACCAAATCACACAGTCAGGAAGATAGAGCCAAGATTCAAATGTAAGTCTGTCTAGTGCCAAGCGTGTTTTGTAATCACTATGTTGTTCTCTGGCTGTTACAGAAAGTGTCAGAGAGATAGTAACAATCAGGGAGAAAGACCTGTAGATGGACAGACAGAGGATACAAGCATGGATCCAAGCTCCGGAATGATGGAGTTGGGTTCACTAGCTAAGGTAGCTTGCTCTAGCTGCAATTTCCTTTCCACAGCTTTTCTGGGGTTCTTCTGGGATTCTGTTTTCTATTCCCTGTGTTCATAATGTTTGAAATGAAAACTAGTTCCGGAGTATTTACTTGTTCTTTATGACTTTTCACTATTTTGTCCCTTGCCAAATCTTCAGGGGTACTTTCTGTGGCTGGGGCCAGGAGGGAGAATTACTGTGCTGATGACTTTGCTATGGACAAACAAAATTACCTCGCTGGAATCAAACCAAAACCCAACTCTGACTAAATGTTTCCTACTTCTGTAAAAAGCAAAATAGTAGGGATTTGGAGGAGTAGATACATTATGAAAGTTATCTGATGCCAGGAGAACCGGAGAGAAAAAAGGAGACAAGGAAACAGGTGCTACTTGGGAATAGGGAGCAAGGGGAAATGGTGGACTGGTAAATCAATGATGTTGGAAATTTGCCTGTCCATTTGGGGGAAAAAAGTTAGATCTTTATATCACAGGGTGATTTTAAATGTCACCCTATACGTAATTAGATCTGTCCTGTCACTATTATATTCACTGATTTATTAACCTATTCCTATATTAAGATCATACTACAAGGTTTTATATTGTGTTCTGGTATCTCATAGGGTAAGTCTTCCTTCACTGTTGTCTTTCAAAAAATGTTTTGGTTCCAAAGCAATCTTGAGAAAGAACAAAGCTGAAGGCATCACACTCCCTGATTTCAAATTATATTACAAATTATAGTAATGAAAACAGCATAGTACATGGATCAATGGAGCAGAATAGAGAGCCTAGAAATAAACCCACACATATATGGTCAGTTCATTTATGACAAAGGAGCCAAGACTATACAATGGGGAAAAGACAGTCTTTTCACTAAATGGTGTTGGAAAAATTGGATGACCACATGCAAAAGAATCAAACTTGACTACTTCCTTACACCATACATAAAAATTAACTCAAAATAGATTAAAGACTTGAAAGTAAGATCTTGAAACCGTAAAATTCCTAGAAGAAAACATAGACAGTAAGCTCCTTAACATAGTTCTTAGTGATTTTTTAAAAATCTGATACCAAAAGCAAAAGCAACAAAAGCAAAAAGAAATAAGTGCACTACATCACACTAAAAAGCTTCTGCACAGCAAAGGAAACCATCAACAAAATGAAATGGAAACATACTGAATGGGAAAAAATATTTGCAAATCACATCTATGGTAAGGAGCTAATATCCCAAATATGTAAAGAACCAATTCAATTCAGTGGCAAACAAACGATCTGATTAAAAAATGGGCAGAGGATCTGAATAGACATTTTTCCAAAGAAAACATACAGGTGGCCAACAGGTATATCAAAAGATGCTCAATATCATTAATCATCTGGGAAATGCAAATCAAAACCACAATGAGATATCCCCTTACACATATCAGATTAGCTATTATCAAAAAGACAAGAAATAACAACTGCTAGTGAGGATGTGGGAAAAAAGAGGATACTCGTACACTAGCGTTGGGAATATAAATTGGAAACCAGTGTAGAGGTTCCTCAAAAAATGAAAAAAATGAAAACACAGACTCAAAAAGATATATGCACCCTAATGTTCATTGCAGTCCTTTAAAACTTTTTTGAATTTATTTCTATTTTATTTTTCTTGTGCTTTTGACCTGAATGCTTCTTTCAAATTCATTTGCCTTCGATCTTTCTAGTGTTCTAACAAATACATTTAATAAAAACACATACACATTTTCTTCCAGTATGGCTTTGGCTACATCCCTCGGGCTTTGGTAATTATTTCTTTCAATGTTGTTCATTTCTAAAGAGTTTGTACAAGGAGAGCGGCTGGAAGAAAAGCAGCCGGGAGGAGAGCAGGTGTGGAGCCTCCTTGCCCCACTAAGGGTGGTGGATGCCCCTTTTCTGCCTCTGACTATTCTCTTGCTCCTTTCTCTCTCACCTCCCATTTCTTCCGGTAGCTCTCCCTCTCCTCTCCCTCTCTCTCCCACTTTTCAGACAGCTATCTTCTTCTAGAGAGAGTCCAGAAAACTGATAAACTCTTCCACAAATGGATTGCCTTCTCCAAGAGTACCTGCCTTTTAAAAGTGGATACAGCAGAGAAGAGGAGAAAAGCCCTAACGCAAAGAAAGGAAAGGGTGGGTGATTGTGAAAGTCTAAGCTGAGAGGGAAGTAATGGAGTGGGAGGAAGAGAAAGGTGGTAGACTTCTGGAGTCTCTCAGTTGCCATAATTAGGAAGCCTAGTCATGCTGCTTTACACACAAGGGAGATCCATATCCTTGCTCCCTGAGGCTTCTCAGACACGGGTGCTCCAGAGAAGGGGAGAGGTTGGGATCCAAGAAAAATTGCTTGCTTCTCCGTGTAGTATAGAGAACTAGCAAAGTAGTGGCAAGTTTACTGGTGAGCTACTATGGCTCTCAGGCAGACTCTGAGAAAGAGAATAATACTGCCCAAGCAAGATAGTTTTACTCTTTCAACAATTAGGTTGTTTCATTGGAATATAAAGACTGTGGGGCTGAATGAAGAATACCAGACATTCTCACCATCCTTCTACCTTTGAATTTTACTAAACTGATCATAGCCACATAGGTGGATATGGATATTCTGAAGACGATGACCGTGCTGGGCAGAGCATGGTCCTCCAAAGACACCCATCTCTTAATCCCCAGAACCTGCAAAAGGTACTTTGCAGATGTGACTAAATTAAGGATTTTGAGATAGGAGATTATCCTGGATTATCTGCATTAGGCCCAATATAATCACAAGGGTGTGATGGGGGGAAAGGGAGGCCAGAGAGTCACGTCAGAGGAGATGTGACAATGAAATGAAGCAACTGCTGGCTGTCAAATGCCCGAAGTGTCTCAAAGGCAAAATGGCCAGGAAAGGAATTCTCTTCTAGAGCCTCCAGGATGAAGACAACGCTGCTGACACATTGATTTTAGCCTCCTAAAACCCATTTCCAACTTTCCAACTTTCCAACTTCTGATCTCCAGAACTGTGAGACTATAATTTGTTCTGTTTTAAGGCACTATTTTGAGGTAATTTGTTAGTAGTGATAGAAAACTAATAAAATGACAAAAGTCATGGGTACAATAGCCACAGGGCAGGCATCTGGGTGTAATTGCTAACTATAATAACAGTAATTACAATAATTATTATTGTAGTTGATGTATTCTAATCTCTGAAACCCAGTGTTCCTCAATATGAATATGGGATCTACCCAAAGCCTAGTTTGTTTTGGCTTTGTTTTTTTGTCCAAAATAGTCTAGATTTCACAAACCTGCAACACTGCGTCACTATGCATCACTATGGAACTGGTCAAGCTTGGGAACCTGGTAAATGACCTCAGGTGGACTCACAAATCCCTTGACCCCTGGAGCTGGAATCCAGGGCAGGAGAGTGGGCATTCTCTCTGTCTGAACGCGGACACCTCTGCCAGCATGAGTCATTCCTCCACAAATATGCTAGGCTGCCCACTAGTGGTGGGAGTTTGGTCAGTGAAACCTCTGGGGGCTTTCCTGGGCATCTGGAGTCACCTGTCACTTGGGTTCAGTGACTGCAAGCTTTTGGAAAACACAGCATGGATTTAAATTATGTTCACAGGAAGGAGTGCACAAAGGTAAAAGTTGAGACAGAGAGAGAGAGACTGAGGACGGAAGGAGGGAAGGAAGACTAAGGATGAGGGAGGGGAGCAAGCAGGGACTGGCGAGGGATTGTTGAAACTGAGCAGGACCCTATGGGCCCTCCGGGGGCAGACCCCTCCCCCATATCCTCTGCTTTAGCTCCTCTCTCAAGTGCCTAGATAATAGCATATGATGCATTATTCCCCAAATTGTTTTAAGGATGTGAAAACCCCCACCAAATGGAAAATGTTAACTACTTGATGACCATGAGCACATGGCCCCCAGGGGTACTGGAGCATCAGGATGGATAACATTAACCCCTGTGACACCGTCCTGTTACCTCACCATCAACCGACCAGAGAATTGTGCCCTAGCTGATCACACAACCTGGGGTGCCCCTCCCTCATCTTTCCTTTAAAAATGCTTTGCTGAAACCCATCAGGGAGTTTGGGCTTTCTGAACACTGGCTGTCCTGAACTCCTTGCTTGGTGCCCGGCATTAAATGCTGCACTTTCCTTCACCATAACCTGGTGTCAGTAGGTTGGCTTTACTGCGTGTAGGTGAGCAGACCCAGGTTTGGTTCGGTAACACTATTTCTGCTGCCAATACCAGGCAAAGCCAGGGGGCATTTTGTGCCTCTGAGCTAATGATTCCTATCCAAATTCCAACCTGAATAAGCCCAGCAACACCACCACATGTGCAAAACATGCTAATCGCTGAATAAAAATCAAATTTAGAATACCTATTTTTTAAATTAAATTCTTGAAGAACCCAAATCTTACTTTATTTTCAGATATTTAGTTATTTTATCCCTTTCACTCACCTATAGACCAGGGCTTCAGAATATCTGGTCCTTTTTCAACCTTCTCTCTGTTCCTCTGGAAAATGGAAAGCAATGCAAATATTGAAGATCATATCCTGAGCTAGGTACTGCATTAGACACTTTATATTTTTAAACTGTGTGAAACATGTTAGATAATAACTGTCATCCCAATTTTAAGATGAAGAAGTGGGCTTAACCAAAGTGACTTGGACAAGGACTCACTTCTGGCAGAGGGGCTGGTGATCAGGCAACAAGCCTGTCTAGGGCCTGGACTCCGGCTCAGGAGCCCTACTCATTTTCAAGCTCATTTAAGAGTTACCTGACATTTGTTTAGTACCAGGTACTAACAAATGTTCAATGTTCAATGTGATGCATACCGCAGTGAACAAAATAGACAGTAATTCCTGTCCTTATAGAATTTACATTCTACTGTTGGCAAGACCTTGGGTTTATTTCATTGGTTCCCTTAGATATTTAGCAATGCATACCCATCATAACACTCCATTCAGAGAGATGCTTAATTCTGAGCAGCATCCTGGCTATACTTTCCTTGGGGATGCAACTTCAACCCCTAACATAAACCCAGTGAGAGGTCTGAGTTCAGATTTCCTGGTAATTTGCATATTTGACGAGATGAGCTGGAATTATGCATTTGTGACTCAGGTTTTATTTCCCTATAATTCCCAAAGGGTGACAGCCAAGGGTGCATTTCTGGTGAAGTACCTCTGCCTTCCATTCTGCTCTTTGAGGGCTTGAGCAGCACCTGGCCAGGACTGGCAGATGGCCAGGGGTTGGATGCTTCTTAAATTTTGAATCCAAACTTTACCAAATGTGAGAATTCAAGGAATTCTTTCATGTGGTAATTCCCATAGCCCCTTACACTTCCTGTAACTTCTGTCTAATGTTACAATTTCATACTATCAGAAGTATGGTGGAATTTCTACAAAAATGAGTCTTTCATTTTTAAAAAATTTTTAACAATCAGTGAATGTTATTGCTCCCATAATTGTTGAAACTCATGGATATATAAGGCATCCATAAAAATATGTGTATCTGGACTACAAAGCACTTAAGTTACAGGCATGCTTGTCTCAAAGATGGAAATCCTGGAGCAGCCTGCCACCTTCAGGATAAATTCCCAACTAACTCCATCAGAGAACACTGGTTTTAGCCTCTATAAATTCCAATCTGCGTAAAAACATTTCATGATGATCAATGATGGAAGCTATATTCCTTATAGAACTTTTGCTGTGATTATTATACATAATAATTACATTAGTTTTTCTCTAAATAAAACTGCCCCTTACTTTACTTTTAAAAAATTATTACTCCCAGAATCAATTATCTTTACATCAATTATTTCATTGCTTTTAACTTCATTTTATTAAGGAGAGATGAAAACACTAAAAACAGAACTTGCAGCCAGTCTGTGAAAAATATTGTAACTCTGGAAACTCTACTTCCTAGTGGGTTCTTTGATTATGGATTAATGACAATATTTATAAAGAACCTTAAATATAAGCAGTAACGTAGTAGTCCATTCAGAAACAGGGAGGGAGAGGGAAGGGTAAAGGGAGCGAGAGAGAGGATGGTGGGAGGGAGGAAGGCAGGGAGGGGGAGGGGAGAGGAGGGAAGGAAAAAGGGAGAGAAGGAGAGAGAGACACACACGACAGACAACACGCTTTTCTATTGGCTGTTTCAGCTACACGGAGGTCTCCTTGGCTTAAAAATAATGAGGAAGGCAGGACAAACAAGAAATAGGCTAGAGAATGACGCGGTGACTCAACACGTAGTAGGAGAAATAACTCAAATTAGTACCAAAAACGCATGAAGAGAAAAGGCAGTATAATGGAAATCGATACAATAAGGTCAAATGAGTTATGAGAGCAGAATGTAAAACATTACAGAAAAAGAGAACATAGCTCAGATTTAAACGCAGCAGGCAACGGGGCAGGAAAATGAGGGACATTTTTATTCAAATGTGTGACAGAAAATGTTAAGAGCGACAGAACAAATATTCATCAAGAGTGAATAAACTTTCATTATTTCCTTTCACAAAAGCAGGGGAGGGAAATCTTTGACCATTCCTTTACCCTGCTGCAACTAGTTCCATTTTTATTGGCTTCCTCTTCGGCTGCACTGACCTGTGAAAGGACTTCAAGGTCAACTTCCTTACGACTTTGACTCTTGACCTGCAACTTTGGAATCACGTGGGAAGCTTGAACAAACGCGGGGCCTCACTTGGGAGGAATTAAGTCAGAAAACCCAGCATCTCTCTTTCAAAACTTCCCGCCCAACTCCCCGAGTCTCCACGGGTGAGAAGCACGGTGGGTCCGAGCCTTAAGTCCCGCCCCATCTCGCGGGAAGCTGCAGCAGGTGGGCGCACGTTGCCGACCCGAGGGAGGCGCTCCCTTTCGTGTACTTTGGGCAGAGAGGCGGTGTGTGCCCTCCCGACCGCTAGGGGGCGAGCCGCGCTCATTTAGCGCCCGTTTTCCGGCGCGCGGCCCGGACGACCCCCGAGGTGCGCATGCTCGGTGCGTCCCGGAGGTCGCCCGCGCCGGTGTTTAACCACGTGTGGCGTGGACCTAAGGGCATCATGTGAGATGGGGGCCTCGGTGGCTCGCGCAATCAGGAATTTCAATCTCGAGAGCCGGGCGGAACGGGAACTCAGCAAGATGAAGCCCTCCCCGGCTCCCAGGCACCCCTCCACCAAGAACCTCCTGCGAGAGCAGATGAGCAGTAAGTGGTGCAAGGGCGCGTCGGGCTCAGCGCGCGGCCCCTTGGGCAGGCTGGGCTGTTCCACGCCGGCAGACCTCGGTCCAGTGGCCGGGTGACCGGATTCGGCCGCAGTCGCTCGGGCTAGCCGAGCGCCGGAAGGTGGAGCCACCAGGCCGGTGACATTGAGACAGTCCCCTTGCGCTCGCGAGGGAGTCGGCGGCTCCGCCTACTCCAGAGTCCGGGCGGTGGGAGCCTGAGCCGTCGCTAACCCCGTCCTCGCAGGCGTTTGTCTTTAATGCTTAGCGGCTTGATAACAAGAAATCAGAATCAGAAGGGATCGTGTGCAAGGAAATTTTTCTCCAGATATCTTTACAGAACGGTGGACACCGAGCTTGATCCAGCATTTTGGTTTACATTTAGAACCTGCTCTGTACTGTCCCAGTGATTGTTGATTAAGTGAAAAATTAAAAGTGACTGTCTTGTGTTAAGTGTTTAGGGTCTTAGAGGAAATTTTCTTTGGCTTCAATATTGTGACATTCTTTTCCTTTCCTTAGGCCATCCAGAAATTCAGGGAGAAATTGCTAGAAAAGATGACAAACTGCTGTCTTTACTAAAAGATGTGTATGTTGATTCCAAAGATCCCGTGTCTTCTGTGCAGGTAATGTGTGTTTTAAGTAAGTAAATAGTTTAACCTTTTGGGGTTCCAAAAAAATGACCGAGAGAAGTGCGTCAAATAGTAGAAGAAAGGGAGGGCTCTGCAAGTGTAAAATGTCAATGTGCTTGTGACCGGAGTGCTGAGCATTGGCAAAGTTGCACAATGGTCTAAGCAAGACACATAGGCCTCCATTCATTGGATATTTACCAGAATTCTAAAAAACTTGTGAAAGTATTGATTGAATGCAGCTCTGTGAATTATTTGATATTATTTCAGAATTTGTATGATTTGGTAGGGTGTTTCTAGTGGTTGTCATTTGAATGACCCAAGAAGAGCTTTAATACTACTTTCTCATCTTTAAGTGGATTGAGGTATGTTCTAATCCCAGAGATTCTTATAATGTTGTGTTTTTGGTGTTTGTTTGTTTGTTTATTTTGCTTTTTAAGAATATATTCAGATAGGATATGTTAAAAATGGGACATCACAGAATACATTGGGAATAGGAACCTATAAATATCAGGCACAAGTCCTTTGTGTATAGAGATGAACAAAACAACTCTCTTGCTCTCACAGTGTTTATAGTGCTGTGACGGACACAGGTATTAAACAGGTGAGCAACCATAGGTACATAGTTACTGATAGTCTATGAAGGAGATATAGGCACTGAGTATATCAGAGAGACTTTTTTTTTTTTTTTGAGGTGTTATTGGGATTTTGATTTGCATTTCTCTGATGATTAGTGACATTAAACATTTTTTAAACATTTTTTATTGATTTATAATCATTTTACAATGTTGTGTCAAATTCCAGTGTTCAGCACAATTTTTCAGTCATTCATGGACATATACACACTCATTGTCACATTTTTTTCTCTGTGAGTTATCATAACATTTTGTGTATATTTCCCTGTGCTATACAGTGTAATCTTGTTTATCTATTCTACAATTTTGAAATCCCAGTCTATCCCTTCCCACCCTCCACTCCCCTGGTAACCACAAGTCTGTATTCAGAGAGACCTATTTGAGCTTGAAGCATCAGTGATGATTTCTGAGGAAGTGACATTGAAACTCAGGCCAGAAGGATGAGTGGCAATTAAACAGATGAGTTCGTCGGGGCAGGAAGGTTCTAAGTAGGGGAAAGGGTTTGATTAAAGGAGAGGGAAGTGCCAGTGACCATTCCCAGATTTTCTCCATTCTAAAATTCTCTGGTTGTCTGTCTCTCTAGATAGGCAGTAGACTGTTTGCATGAATATATTATTAGTATAATTTTCACTAGAGAAGAGAAATAAAATTCATGTAAAATAAGGTTTGTAAATTGTTGCACACAATCAGCAATTACAGGTTTTAGTTATTACTAAATGCTCACATTAAAAAATATATATATAGGGGTTCATGTTCTTTATGCTATTTTTTAGACAGGTGTTGGATGGTACTTCCAAGTATTGTTTCTCTCACATTGTACTAAATCATTCATTCTGAAATTGGCTCTTGGGGAGCAAAAATCATTTAGCAATTCTTACATATAAAACACAGAAATGTAGATGTAATCCATAGAGGGATTTACAGTGGTATTACAGTTTCATGGGGAGTATTAGGAAAAATCTAAAAAGACTCATGGGGGACTGATAATGAAGAAAAGGTTGAAGTAACTATGTTCTTTGTCCCTTTTTTTTCTTTTAGGCAGTTCATAATTTTCTTAATCTGTGATGTCTCTAGACATGTGATACTGTGCCTATCATGTGTCATTATTTTTTGTGTATGTATATATATATTTGAAGTATAGTCAGTTTACGATGCTGTGTCAATTTCCAGTGTACAGCATATTGCATCAGTCATACATGAACATGCATCTGTTTCTTTTCATATTCTTTTTCACTATAAGTTTCTGCAAGATATTGAATGTAGTTCCCTGTGCTATATAGTATGAACTTGTTGTTTATCTATTTTATACACAGTAGTTAGTATCTGCGAATCTCGAACTCCCAATTTATCCTTTCCCACCCTTTTCCCCCGCTGGTAACCATAAGTTTGTTTTCTATGTCTGTGAGTCTGTTTCTGTTTTATAAATAAGTTCATTTGTCTTTTTTTTTTTTTTTTTTTTTTAGATTCTACATATAAGTGATATTATATGATATTTTTCTTTCTCTTTCTGGCTTACTTCACTTAGAATGACATTCTCCAGGTTCATCCATGTTGCTGCAAATGGCATTGTTTTATTCTTTTTTATGACTGAG
The DNA here is from genome assembly GCF_036321535.1 of Camelus dromedarius. Lineage (NCBI taxonomy): Eukaryota > Metazoa > Chordata > Mammalia > Artiodactyla > Camelidae > Camelus > Camelus dromedarius. Next base: position 54,023,024 of record NC_087441.1, read on the forward strand.
TAGTATTCCATCGTATAAATATACCACAACCTCTTTATACAGGCATCTGTCGATGGACTCAAATAATTTATTTTTTCTGACCTTTTATTTCTGTTCAAAATTCTGTGAAATATATTAACCTTTTTGTCCTTTATGGTATACCTAAAAGCAGTCTTCTGTGTTTTTTTTAAATACTTTTATGACTATTTTTATGTTAAAATATGTATTTTGCATTAAATAAAGTGTTTGCTGTGTGAAGGTCCTTTCAACTGGATGGTCAGTTGTCTAAATATAATTTATTGAATAACCCAGTCATTTTACCATTCATTTACAGTGCTAATAAATACACTGATTGGTCTGCTTATGGATTCTTCAGTTCTATTTATTTTTCTGATTCTACAGTAAAATCATACTATTACAATTAATAGACGTTTATGATATGTCTTGATATTTGCTGTGATCTTCTTTGTTTCTTTTCAGAAGTTTCTTGACTCTCACTCGCTATGCATTTTTTCCTAGGTGAACTTGAAGAGGTTCTTTAATATGTCCTATTTGGATTTTGAGTGTAATTGAATTGGAATTTATAGATTAATTGAAGAGAATTAACATCTTTATATTACTGAATCTTTGGGGGATAGAGGGAAGGTTGTTACTATGGGATCTCTTTTCACTCTGAGTTTTTAAAATATTTATCACTAGCTAATATGTCAGAAAGTGAGTGATTTTTGTATTGCAGATTCCCACTTAGCTAGATTATCATTTCTGTTAGTTTTTCAGTTGATTCTCTAATTTTTCTGAAGATTTTCTCGCATTATTGGCATAGAATTACAATTGTCTCTTCCCTTTTATTGTTTATACTTAATTCTGCTCTTACCATATTGTCTTAGTGTTAAATAGCAGTGAAAGTTAGTATTCTATCCAGTTTTTTCCTCACATGGTCTGCCTCTAATGTTTCAGAATTATATGGTTTGATTAAATGATATGGTTTCTGATTAAAAATACTTTTATCACATTTGGGACATTTTCTTCTATTTTCAACTTGCTAAGAGGTTTTTTTCTTTAATTAAAAGAGGCTTTTGAATTTTATCAGATTTTTTTTCAGTGTCAATATTAATTTTAGTATTTAATATTAATCAGAAGCGGAATCTGAATAAAAGTTTGTATGGAGTGGAAGGAAGATCTACCTGGGAATAGGAAGATAAGAGAAGCTTTGAGTTTTGGAAAGTGGAGAGATTGTCAGGAGTGTTTCATGCCAGAGTTACAATATAAATGTAGGAGAGTGTGTGATGCCTTTGGAGAACAGAGTTCAGCACAGTTAGGGGAATGTGTGAAGGATAAATTTGGGAGAAATGAGGTGGGACAGGAAGTAATAGGGGCCAGATCATGAAGATCCTTACTTGTCTTACTAAAGAATTGGGGTTTTAACATGAGGGCAATGAGATGTCATTGAAGAGTTTCCTGCCGAAAAGTGACGTGAGATTTGCTTCATTCTTGGGGCAGTTTTGAGAGTAAGCTGGGAGGATTGAAATGCATTTTATCCAGTTAGAGGAGACCAGTTAGGAGTCTTTTGCAATAGTTCCTGCAGGAGACATTATCTTGGACAAGGGTGACTTAGTGACTGGGAGAGAAATGATCAGGTTTGAGAGGGACTTAGGAGGGAGTATCAACAGAATTTGGTCATTGTTTGGCAGTAATGAATGAGGGAGAGGGAAATGTCAGGTATTAACATAAGAGAAGCTTTGAGTTTTGGAGTGGGATGTGGGAGGTGGGTGGTGTTGGCCACCAGGCTAGAGAGTTTGGGGATAGAACTGGATTTTCAGGGTAAAGGGATAAGTTCAGTTTTAGACATGCTGATTTTGAGGTGTTTGTAGGTTATCCAAGTAAGGATGCCATTAGGCATTTGGGAATTTGGATCTGGAAGTCAGGAGAAAAGTCTAGGTTTGAGGTCAGATTAACTGTAGGTAATAATAGTGAAGGGGTGTATAGAATTGCTTGGAAAGAATGCGTAGAGTAAGAAGAGAACCTGGGCCAGATTTTGGGGCACAGTAACATTTAAGGGGCAGCTGAAGGGACATAGTCCAGAGAAGGAACCACTGCAGAGACAGATGGAAGACTAGGAGAGGGGTGGTGTGGAAACCAAGGGATAGATGGTTGTGGGTACGTGGGAGTGGTCAGAAGTGTCACGTGCTGTAGTGAGTCAGGATGAAGTCTGAAAAGTGTCCTCTGGATTAAGATCTAATCCTCTGGATTTTAGATCACAAGTATCATTATCTTTTAAAGTTGAACTGAGAAGAAGGAAACTGGTCATAAAAGAAGTTTTGGGTTTGCAGGGTGTTTAAAAAGATGGTGATTATAGCATTTTTATATTTTGACCAAACAGCAGTAGTAGGCAGGGTGCATTTGAAAGGAAAAGTAAAGGGGGATGGTCAGTGTAGCTGATAAAAGAAGGGAATACAGAGCACAAATGCAAGAATTAATCTTGGTTGGGACAGACATTTGGAAAGATGGGTGTGCGTAGGTGGTTTTATTTATATTTGTTGGGGTCTTGGAGGCATTAGTTTATTTCCTCTGAAGAGGCAAGATCTCTAGCAATATTTGAATTCATTCAAGGTGTTTGGAGGCACTGATAAGAAATACCAAACTAGGAAACAGAAATCAATTCTTTGTTGTTCTCTTAATACATATGAAATAATGTGGTGAGTAGATGGTATCCATTTGATTAGTGTTTTCTAGAATTACCTAAATTTCTTAACAGTTGAGCTGTAGTTATGAAATGGCAATGTGGCAAAAGTGCCATCTAACTATGGCTCATTGTAATGAGAAGAGATAGTCTGAAAAACACACGTAGTATTTATTTGAAGGATAGTGTAGTTTCGAGAAGCATGAAAGTAGGTATCAGATCTTTGCTGTCATCTTGAAAGCCTATGTTTTGGTTTTTGTTTTTTGATTGTAGGTCAGAGATGCCGGGACACATCAGGAGCCGAAGGAGTTCAGGTTGCCGAGAGACCATCACTCGGGCATGATGGATGTTCAGAACATTCCCAAAGGCAAAATTTCCGTTGTAGAGGCATTGACACTTCTCAATAATCATAAACTTTATCCAGACACATGGACTGCTGAGAAAATAGCCAAAGAATACCATCTAGAACAGCAAGATGTAAATTCTCTTCTCAAATATTTTGTTACTTTTGAAGTCAAAATCTTCCCTCCTGAAGGCAAGAAAGCAATAGGATCAAAATGAAGAAAATCTTGACATTACTTTTCCTATCTGTACCCCATATCCCCACGCCCTGTTTATTTTCTCATTTTAGCATATTAAATTATATAAATTACTGAATGTGTAAAGCTCCCTCCTTGTGAGAGCATGCTATTTATAGAATTCTGGTGAATTTTCAGGATTGCTTGTAGAATGAATTTTGTTTTCTTTTAAACTTTGATTTGGTTTAGGCATATGTTCATGTGTAATATCAGCATGACTAATCAGCACGTGTATAGATTTAGCATAAGTAAAAGTTACAGCATTTTACATGTATCATATCATCAGCTTTTAAGTCATATGGCCTCTTGGGACATGTCCCAAATCCCTCATTTAACATTCATAGCTTTACCTTCCAATTTAGGTGGTTAGTTTATTCTTCCTATGGAATAGTGAAAGTGAGAGTTTTTCTGGCTCTTAAGACTGACATAATTTTGTTTGAGAAAGGGAGGCTTGACAGTGAGGTCGAATAACAGTATTGCCTGAATAAAGGCAGGCAGGAGACTGGATACAAAATCAGTAGAAAATATATTTTTATTACTGCTCCAGGGAATAAGAATTAGTGAGGACTTACTTTGTTTTGAGTGGGTTTTACATGTGGAGTAACTTTGCAGTATAAAAAAAGAACTGGTATTTATAAAACTATAGCAATCTCTGCTTTGCCAAACAAACAGGTAAGTCTGAAAGCTTTCAGAGAGGGAAGCCATAGTGGGAACTATCTGAAAAAAATTACTTTTCTCTGGACTTAATGTAGAAATACAAGAAACTTTTAAAGAGTGGTTAAATCAGAGAACCATGGTAAATTGAATTTGGTGATCAAATATATCTGTGTTTTCTAATTTAAATGCTGGCTGGAAGAAGAGATTAAAAAAAATAGCAAGTAGAAGCATGAAATGTGATCACTGGGCGAGACCTGGGAGCTTGCTGCTTCATCCGTTTAACAAACGTAGGAGCTCAGTGTGTACCAGCCCTGGGGTCCT